>NC_064824.1:102271591-102574622 GCF_024166365.1 Elephas maximus indicus
AAGCTGTTTCTCACTTCTTCAGAGATTTTAGAAATTGAATTTGAAGCTTAAGAGGCTATTCACCCATCCCCACAGACCGTCCTCCACCACACAAGTGAAGGATAGTTTCTGAAAACACCTCTCCTGTTGATTCACATAGTCCAGGGGAATTTCATTCTGAGGTGATAGTTTGATGGCCAAGAGCCAGGAGTCAGACTCAAAGAATTTGTTGGCTTTCCCAAAGTCACAATCTCAGAGCTGGAAGAGGTGTGTCTGAGTCCTTTTCTGCTACCTATTAGGTCTTCTCATCTATAAAATGGACTAATAGTAATGGCACTGGCACAGGTTTTTATGAAATTATGTGTGCAAATTGAAAAGTGCCCAACAAACGTTAACCTGTAACTGCTGTGACTGCTCTTTTCCTAGCCAAGTGCGATAGTCTTAAAGGAACTTTCGTCATGATCAATGAATGCTAAGGTATTGCCCATGTCCTAGCCCACTTTCTCTCACCTCCTCTGGCGTTTTTGCTCTACAGATTATCGTCTTTCTCTTATTTCTTCAGCCTTTCTCTCTACCGTGTCTTCTGTGGCTGAGGATAAAAATGTGCCAACACTTCTCTCACCTTAAATAAACCCTCCCTTTTTTTTTTTTTTTAGCCTCCTGTCTCCCTCTGGCTCCTGCTGTCCCCATTTCCCCTCTGCCTTTGGGGCTCTGGGCTGTGTGGTAGTTTAGTGGTGAAGACTCCACTCTTTGGGAGGAGCCTGTGGGGTTTTTTTTTTTAGCAATGCCAGGGACTGGTGGGTAAGCCTGCCTAATTCTGGGGTGCTTCCTGTGGTCGTTCATCTTCGTGACATTCTCTGGTCGTACCCTATCTGGTATTTTTATCCCCATCATCTTGACTCCTTTGTCTTTCTTAGACTGTCTTATTAGATTCAGAACTGAATCACAAGTTGAAGGGAGTAATTTACTAGCTTCTGAAACCCCAAGACTGGAAGTGCCAAGATTTAAGGGACAGGTGGGGAAAAGAAGCCTGCAATCTGATCTGCGTTCATGGCTTTGTTATAATCCTGATCAGGGAGTCACATGAGCGCCATTGCCTATCCTCCCCCTCCCCTTTCCCATGCTCCCACTGACCTGAGGTGAGGCTCAGAAATCCCTTTCAACACAGTGATATAAGCAGCTGATACCAAACAATTGCAGTTGATGCAAGAGATTAGACCTCTTTCACATCCTGAATCTAATGTGCTGATGCCTTCCATATCTGTAACAGCAGCCCAGACCTGTGTGCTGACCCATATTGCGAGGGCTTCTCATTGCTTTCAGGACAAAGACCTAGCTCCTTGGTGTGGCATTACATGCCCTTCATGACTGGACCCTGCCTATCTGCCATCTCCTGTGGCTTTCCTCGGTGTCCTTTTGTTGCAGCCATATGAGCTCCTTGTTGCCTAAGCAAGCCATGTTCTTTCAGATTTCCAGACATTTGTACACAGTGTATATTTTGCCTGGAAGCAAAGCTCTTCTTCCCCGTTACTAGTCTGGTCAATTTTACTTATCCTCCAAATCATAGTGTCCCTACCCTGAGAAGTCCTTCCTGATAGCGCCAGGCAGGTCAGGGGCTTCCTCCTCAGTGTTTCTTCCAGGCTGCGCAGGGGCAAGAAAGCTCTGTTAGCCACCCCTGGATCCTCAGGATATAAAGTGGCCCCTTCCAGGTCATAGGCACTGAACACATGTTTATTGGATGAATGAGTACATTTTCAAGGTCACTAAAGACTTACCTGTCCTCAGGTAGCTCAAGTGGTTAAGAGTGTGGCTGCTAACTGAAAGACTGGTGGTTTGAGTTCACCCAGCAACACCTCAGAAGAAAGGCCTGGCAATCTACTTCTGAAAAATTAGCCATTGAAAACCCTATGGAGCACAGTTCTATTCCGAAACACATGGGACCACCACGAGCCAGAGTTGACTCAGCAGCAATTGGTTTGGTTTTCTGTTTTATAGACTTATCCACTCTTGTTTATTCTGCTTAGAAGCCAGCTGAACAATTCCAGCTTTTCTAGAAGGGTCCTATAACAATTTGGCATGGAAAAGCTGGAAGAATTTCATACAACGAACAACAGCATGAGAAAGTGGCATCTGCCGAGATCAGACTTCTGAGGTGGCTAAGATTCCCCTGTGACTCCAGGCTTGATTCTGGCCCCTCAATGAAGTCAGTGATGGACTAGGCTTCAGTCACTCCAAATTCTGGGAGAACAAGTTTAGTCTGGCATTTACCTCAAGAAAATGTATAAAAGATGTGGTATGTTCTGTGATGTTAGTGGATATTTCTGGATGGATTGTTACATAAATAAAAATAATAGACGTGTCCAGGCCTTACTTAGGCCATAGCCTGTTTATTTTTGCTCCTTCCTGTTACTATCGGGTATCTTGTAACATGTCAGCTACAGCTTCTTCTTTTTTTTTCCCCTGAGTTCCTTTTTTTCCTCCTGCAGTATTTCTAAGAGAAAACACAAAGTCTTCAATTTTATCACCTGTATCCATGGGAGATTAGTAAAAGCTTTGTGTATGTGTGTTTATTAAGATGTGGAAGAGTATTGACTTAGGGAGAAAGACAAGTATTGCCTTTTCCAGAAAAAACCAAGACTTGTAAAATTTGGGATGGTTTTTAGCCTTGTACTATACCTGGCATATAGCAAATGCTTAGTAAATTTTAGGTACAATTATTAATATTTTTATTAGCAATACTGGTAGCCCGTACTTAAAAGCAGTTTTTATAGCCAAAAGCAAGTGTGGGGAGTGTACACTCCAGGCCCTATATTCCACCATAGGAAGTGGAGATTGTATATAATAGTTGGAGTTCACCCAAGCTGCTTTTGGGACAAACAAGATCATGCTTTCAGAACAGAGGTCAGCAGCTGTTACTCCTCTGCAGCATTCCAGAGATGTAGACAGATGTATTCAGATTGACCTTCCTTAGTCAGTGAGTGTGGGAACTGGAGGGAAAGGGTCGGGGGAGGGGAGATACAGCAGGGACATGAGGAGAAGCGTGAGGAAGTTCCCATGGGGGACCAGTAACCTGAGAGACCATAGTAAGCAATATCGTAGTTAATAGTTCCATTTCCTGGGGGTGCTCCACTCAACAACATGTTAGGGGGTGAAGGCTCTTAAAATTTTTCCAAAAAAAGGAAAACGAAGCTTGTCAGTTTTCCCAAGATGAGGACAAGATTGCAATTCCTGAAGAGGTCAGATGTTGCCTCCTTGCCATTCCACGGATAGCACAGTAGGGAATAGAAGAGGGTCAAATCAAGTCCAGTACAAGTTGTGGAGTGAAATACATTCCTTACCTTGCCCTCCCCCCTCCAGTCATATTTAATTAACATTTCTATTACCAAAAATACATACTTTGGACATGTCATCAGGAGGGATCGGTCCCTGGAGAAGGACATCATGCTTGGCAGAGTACAGGGTCAGGGGAAAAGAAGAAGACCCTCAACGAGGTGGATCTACACAGTGGGTGCAACAATGAGCTCAAGCATAACAACGATTTTAAGGATGGCTCAGTGTTTCGTTCTGTTGTGCATATGGTAGCTATGAGCCAGTACCGACTTGACTGCACCTAACAACAACAACAACATTACCAAAAAATATCTAAATGTCCCAGTGGCTCCAAAGAATTATGAATTCAGCTTGACACATGGCCCTTGGTGCCTTCGTGCCAGTGAGGCAGGCACTAGTCTACTGTGAGACCAAAAGAACGTGGCGTGGTGAGACCATTAGATTTTCAGAGTAATAGGATTTTGAGAACAGCTTAAGTAAACTTTCTTGGTGACAATCTCTTTGGGTCCTAAGACTTGTAAGATTACACTGTCATAATGGTTTAGCTGGAGTCTGATCTGCGACACTCTTTCTCCATCTTTAATGTTGGTGCTTGACATTTTCTGTATCTGCCACTTCCCTTCTGTTTTGTTTTTTTTTTTTTTCAGATTATCAAGTGAATGAACCTGTTGTCATGGAACCATCCTAAAGGTTGGATCAGCATTGCTTGGACTTATGATGTATATCGTTCTTGCTGACAGCACACAAATTCTTGGTCTGGTTAGGGAAATTCTTCCAGGATCATACTAAGATTAGACAAGCTTTGCTTCTCCTTTTGACTCAGTCTGCATGAATATAGGGTCAGCTGGGGAGTCATGAGAACTGTTTACTGCTGACTGAAGGAAGACTTTGTTAGCCACACGTAGAATTCTATCTGATTCTTTATGAAGCTAGTGCTGCAGATGAATAAAGAAGATACGTCTCTTTTTATAACCACTGTGCTATCAACCCCGTATTCAAGCTGTTGACTGATCAGGGCTGTGTCCTCCTCTCCCATGACTCTTGGATGCAGAGTTCACTTTTTAGAGTCAGATAGAGTTAGAAAAGAGTCAGATAGAGCTGAGTTCAAATCCATGCTTTGCTATTTACTGTTTGATTGTGGGCAGATTACTGTATGTGTCTAAGCTTCTGTTTCTTTACCTGTAATGGAGATAATAATAGCACCAACCTCTTAAGGTTATTGTAAGGATGAAATGAGATAATGTATGCAGAATTCTTAGCACAGTGCTTAGCAGTAGAAAGCCTTCAATAAATGTTGGTTGTTGCTTTTAAAGTGGGCATTGGTGGTTTAGTGGTGGAATTCTTGCCTTCCATGAGAGAGACCCAGGTTTGATTCTCTGAAAATGAACCTCATGGGCAGCCACTGCTCATCTGTCAGCCTGCATGTCGTTGTGATGCTGAACAGGTTTCAGCGGAGCTTCCAGACTAAGATGGGCTGGGAAGAAAGGCCTGGCATTGTACTTGCAAAAATCAGCCAATGAAAACTCTATGGAGCACGATGGACCGCTCTGCAGCTGATCATGGGGCTGGCACAGGACTGGGCAATGTTTTCCTCCATTGTGTATGGGGTTGCCATGAGTTGGGGGCTGACTTGGTGGCAGCAAAGAACAACAACAACACTGCTTTCATCACTTAGAGTGATCGAGCTGCCTCTGTAAGGGATCAAGAGGTTTTTAGGTAATTGTCTTAAGCTACTTTTTGCCATATATTTCATGTAATCCTTGATAAAGCCTCATGAATTTCTACTGCAAATGTATCTGTTGATAATATTTTGTTTACTCAGTGGGGTTAGTCAATTAATATGGCAGCTTTTTCTTATTTTTCGTTTCTTTTAGGCTTAGCATGATTTTTTTTTTCAGACTTTGGTTCTGTTGGCTTACGATAATATGCATGTCTTTTTAAACTTCGTCTTTGTCTGTTAAAAAAACAAATTTTTCATACTAAAAAAAAAAAAATTGCGGTAATACCACACAAGTCGTAGAATCTCAGGCTTCATTATTTTCCTACAGCCTCTGTGTGAGCATCTGAACCTTTGTAAGGCAGAGCTTTGCAGAAAATTAGAAACTAAAATGAAAGGGAAGTTCTAGCTGGAATTTACATCAAAGAAGATATCATCCTGGTAGGTTTGCTCTACATGAGTTAGGGATAGCCACAGGGCTTCTCCTTGACTGACTTGACAATTATAACTCTTGAAGACTATTCAGTGATACTTGTAGCTTATACTACTATATGCTATTATTAAGAGATGGTACTTCAAGGAGGAATACTATGCTAATTTCTAAATCAGGTTCCGGTGGCACGCATGTTGTAAAGTCAAGTCACCTGAATGTATCAAACATATATTCCATGATCAATTCTGATTGATCCAACAAACATTTATTCAGCTCCTATAATGAGTGTGAAATGGAGATTCATTAAATCTTATTTCTATCTTTAAGGGTAGAGAAGATTCATATATTGTGTGAGATATGAAAAAACATATTCAGTAAGGTTTTTTTTTTAAATCCCTATTTTACATAAGAGGAATTGAGTCTAAAGGATATCAAAATATTATTATTTTAATTATGTTTTATTATAATTTTTTATTGTGCTTTAAGTGAAAGTTTACAGTTCAAGTTAGTTTCTCATACAAAAATTTATATGAACATTGTTATATGACCCCAGTTGCTCTCCCTGTAATGTGACAGCACACTCCCTTTCTGCCTTCTCATCTTGCCTCCAGACAGGAGCTGCCCATGTAGTCTCTTGAGCTAAGAAGTACTTTCTTCACACGTATCATTTTATGTCTTAAAATCCAGTCTAATCTTTGTCTGAAGAGGTGGCTTCGGGAATGGTTTTAGTTCTGGGCTAACAGAGAGTCCAGGGACCATATCTTCTGGGGTCCCTCCTGTCTCAGTCAGACCATTAAGTCTGGTCTTTTTCAGAGAATTTGAGTTCTGTACCCTAATTTTCTCCTGCTCCATCAGGTACTCTCTGTTGTGTTCCCTGTCAGGGCAGTAATTGGTGGTAGTTGGGCACCGTCTAGCTCTTCTAGTCTCAGACTGATGGAGTCTCTGGTTTATGTGGCCCCTTCTGTCTCTTGGGCTAATATTTTCCTTGTGTCTTTGGTGTTCTTCATTCTCCTTAGCTGCAGGTGGACTGGGACCAATTGATGCATCTTATATGGCCACTTGCTAGCTTTTAAGACCCCAGATGCCACTCACCAAAGTGGGATGCAGAACATTTTCTTAATATACTTTGTTATGCTAATTGACCTAGAAGTCCACTGAAACCATGGTCCCCAGACCCAGGTCCCCGCTGCTCTGTCCCCTGAAGTGTTTGGTTGTATTCAGGAAACTTTTTGGCTTTTGGTTTAGTGCAGTTGTGCTGACTTCCTCTGTATTGTGTATTGTCCTTTCCTTTACCTAAGATAATCCTTGTCTACCGTCTAGTTAGTGACTATCCCTCTCCCTCCCTCCCCACCCTCATAACCATCAAGGAATATTTTCTTCTGTGTTTAAACCTTTTCTTGAGTTCTTATAATAGTGGTTTCATACAATATTTGTCCTTTTGTGACTGACTAATTTCACTCAGCATAATGCCTTCCACATTCATCCATGTTATGAGATGTTTCACAGATTCATCCTTGTTCTTTATCGTTGTGTAGTATTCCATTGTGTGACTGTACCATAATTTGTTTATCCATTTGTCTGTTGATGGGCACCTAGGTTGTTTCCATTTTTTTTGCTATAGTGAACAGTGCTGCAATGAACATGGGTGTGTATATATCTATTCATATGAGAGCTCTTATTTCTCTAGGATGTATTCCAAGGAGTGGGATTGCTGTATCATATGATACTTCTAACTTTTTAAGGAAGTGCCAAATAGGTTTCCAAAGTGGTTGTACCATTTTACATCCCCACCAGCACTGTATAAGTGTTCCGGTCTCTCTACAACTTCTCCAACATTTGTTATTTTGTGTTTTTGGATTAATGCCAGTCTTGTTGGAGTGAGGTGGAATCTCATTGTAGTTTTGATTTGCATTTCTCTAACGGCTAATGGTCATGAGCATTTCCTCATGTATCTGTTAGCTGCCTGAATGTCTTCCTTGGTAAAGTGTCTGTTCATATCCTTTGCCCATTTTTAAGTTGGGTTATTTGTCTTTTTGTTGTTGAGGTTTTGCAGTATCTTGTAGACTTTAGAGATTGGATGCTGATCAGATTTGTCATAGCCAAAATTTTTTCCCAGTCTATAGGTTGTCTTTTTACTCTTTTGATGAGTGTAAGTGTTTAATTTTTAGGAGCTTCCAGTTGTCTAGTTTCTCTTCTGGTATTTGTGTATTGTTAGTAATGTTTTGTATTGTGTTTATGCCACATATTAGGGCTTCTAGCATTGTCCCTATTTTTTCTTCCATGAAGTTTATTGTTTTTGATTTTATGTTTAGGTCTTTGATCCATTTTGAGTAGTTTTTGTGCATGGTGTGAAGCATGGGTCTTGTTTCATTTTTTTGTAGATGGATATCCAGTTATGCCAGCACCATTTGTTAAAAAGACTGCCTTTTCCCCAATGACGGACTTTGGGCCTTTGTCAAATATCAGCTGCTCGTATGCAGTTAGATTTATGTCTGGATTCTCAGTTCTGTTCCATTGGTCTATGTATCTGTTGTAGTACCAGTACCGGACTGTTTTGACTACTGTGGCAGTGTAATAGGCTCTAAAATCAGGCAGCGTGAGGCCTCCCACTTTGTTCTTCTTTTTTCAGTAATGCTTTACTTATCTGGGGCCTCTTTCCCTTCCATACGAAGTTGGTGATTTGTTTTTCCATCTCATTAAAAAAAATGTAATTGCTATTTGGATCAGAACTGCATTGTATCTATAGATGGCTTTTGGTGGAATAGACATTTTTACAATGTTAAATCTTCCTATCCATGAGCAAGGTATGTTTTTCCACTTATGTAGGCCTCCTTTGGTTTCTTGCAGTAGCATCTTGTACTTTTCTTTGTATAGGTCTTTTACATCACTGGTAAGATTTATTCCTAGGTATTTTACCTTCTTGGGGCTAGTGTAAATGGTATTGATTTGGTGATTTCCTCTTTGACATTCTTTTTGTTGGTGTAGAGGAATCCGACTAATTTTTAAACGTTTATCCTGATTCTCTGCTGAACTCTTCTATTAGTTTCACTAGTTTTCTTGAAGATTCTTTAGGGATTTCTATGTATAAGATCATGTCATCTGCAAATAGAGATACTTTTACTTCTTCGTTACCAATCTGGATGCCTTTTATTTCTTTATCTAGCCTCATTGCTCTGGCTAGGACTGCTAGCATAATGTTGAATAAGAGTGATGATAAAGGGCATCCTTTAAATTTTTTTTTTTTTTACCACCATATAGCTACATAATGGCCCAAATGGGAATTGACCCTTAAGCATGTGGGACTTTGAAGCCTATGCTTTTCAACATTGTGAATGTACTAGATGCCATGGATTGTGTACTTTATAATGGTTAATTTTACATTATGTGAATTTCACCTCAATAAAAAAAGTTAAAAAAAATTAAAGCCTGTGCTTTTAGTCACCATAATTCCCGAGTCAGTTCTCTTTCCTCTTCTGCATTCAGAGTGATAAGCTGAGGCTGGTATGAGTTTCATTCTGTGTAGGAAGCAGCATCATCTCCCAGTGGCCATGAAGGATCCACGGGAAGCCTTGAGGAAAGAGAAGGGATGTGGTGAGTGTTTAGGCATTGGCTATAAGAGAATTGAGTTGTAAAGGAAGTAGGTCTTTGCATTTCCTACATTTTCCAACTCAGCTCAGGGCAAGTGAGCAGACAGGGATACAGTGCTGAAGTTCTTTCTAGTGATAAGATGTGTGTTGATCTGGAGTATTCCTAGTGTCATATTGTAAGAGAACCAGGCATGAGGGACCCAGGGTACTGGAGAGAGGAATCCACGACTGGAGCCCTATTGATTGGGGGTCAGGAGAGGGGTGGTGGGGTGATTCATTCACTCAGTAAATATCTTATTGTGCACTCACTGTGTGCTAGACACAAGGTGTACAGCTGTGAATGACAGACATGGACTCCACCCTCATAATGTTTATAATCTAACTGGTGCACATACATTAATAAAACAAGAGCCCAAATAAATATGTAGTAACGTTTCCTTCATGGCATTTCACCACACTGTATAAAGAGTGGGTTGGAGGTTGTCATGGACTGAATTATGTCCCCCTCCAAAATATCTGTCATCTTGGCTAAGTCATGATTCTCTTGTATGATCGTCTACCATTTGATCATCTGATGTGATTTCCCTATGTGTTGTAAATTTTATCACTACGATGTAATAAGATGGATTAGTGGCAGTTATATTGATGAGATCTACAAGATTAGATAGTGTCTTGAGACAATCTCTTTTGAGATATAAAAGAGAGACTTGAGCAGAAAGGCCGGGGACCTCATACCACCAAGAAAGCAGTGCCGGGGGTAGAGAGTGTCCTTTGGACCTGAGGTTCCTGCCCTGAGACGCTTCCAGCCCAAGGGAAGACTGATGCTTCATAAGGCGCTTCCTTCAGAGCAGACAGAGAGAGAAAGTCTTCCCATGGAGTCGGCGCCCTGAATTCGAACTTCTAGCCTACTGGACTGTGAAAGAATAAGCTTCTCTTTGTTAAAGCGATCCACTTATGGTATTTCTGTTACAGCAGCACTAGATGACTAAGACAGAGGTTATAGCAGAGACACCTAGTTTTGATGGGTTGGAGGTAGGGAGTGCATGTGTGTGGGTGATGGTGGCTGGAGAAAGCATCTCTGAGGTTATATTTACTCTGAATCTGAAAGATTGAGTGGGATTTAGTCAGAAGTGTTGGAGAGAAACATCCTAGCCAGAGACAACAATAAAGGGTGAAGGCTCTGCAGACCCTTTTTTTTTTTTCCCCCTTTTTCGGGGTCTTCTCAAGAGGGTTAGTTTATATTAAGTTTCAAACAGCCTATATGATTTGCACACCTGCATTTTATTTTTCTCTAATAAGTCACATAGTTGAGACTCGGTGTGCTTGTTGATTGATTGAGGTTACTTGTTTCAGCTTGTTTCATATGTCCTTGAATTTCAAGAGCATGTGTCGATTTAAGGAACCTTTAATTTCTCCAGAAAAATACAGGTGCATTTTTATGAAACACAGTTTAATTACACCTTGGGCCACTCCCCCTTTTACTCCCAACACTCTAGCCACACAGGCTCTAATAAGACACTGTGTTAGAAGCCTTGCAACAGAAAGATAATTCCTTCTCCTTTTGTACTGAAGAAATTCCTAGTGCTGGAGAGAGCTGACCCTAGAGAGGCAGTATGAGTAGGTGCCTAGCGTTTCAAGTCAGATAGATCTGGGTTCTAATCCTGGCTCCAGCACTTCTTGAGACTTAACACTCTCTCAGGGTCAGTTTTCCCATCTGTAAAATAGAGATAATGACATCTTCCTCACAGGTTGTGTGAGCAATAAATAAGATCGAGAATAAAGTGCTTGGTCCTTTAGGGCTTTCATCATATTTTTGATCTGACATTGATTAGATCAGGAGGGAAGGACATGAAGCTCCTTCCAAGTATGGTTTGGTGATCAAAGATGTTCACGGTAAAATTTTTAAATAGCAAAAAATTGGTACGATACTTGTTGTACACTGTTGAGCTGATTCCAACTTATAGCAACTAGAAGATTGTTAAACAATTTAAGATATAACTATAAGTTGTATATTATTCATCAATTACAAGTGATGTTTATAAAGAATTCTTAAATGCTATAGGAGAATGTTCAAGATATAATCAATAATAGTATCTCTTCAAATCTATAATAAAAAAATTAAATGTGTAAATATTATGTGTACATATCTATTAAGAAATTTAATAGACAAACAGATGGCAATGGACCAGGATATGAACAGTGTTTATGTCAGGGTGGTAAGATTATGGAGGAATTTTGTTTTAATATTGATATTTATTTTTTTCTAAATTTTCTATATGGAATGTCTCACTTGTATAGTCAAAATTAAATGCAATACAAATTATCTTAAAACACACACACACATACACACCCACACACCCACAGAACCCAAAACTACACAAATCATGTAGAGCTTAGCTTATCAAAACTACACTAATCATATACAGCTTAGCTTATAGAAGAAAAAACTGTTGGGAAAATTTTGAGAAAGACACTGACCCAGGAGCCAGAAGGTGACAGTGGGGTCTGAAGTCTGCCATGCCAGTGGAATGCCCCTAACTACAGAAGGCATGGCCTAGGGGAGAGGGGTGCAGAGCATGGTTATAGGCCTTGCGGGGGCTCCTGCTATGGATCCTTCTCCCATGGCCTACTCCTTTTTGTTGTTGTTAGTTGCAGTTGAGTCAATTCTGACTCATGTAGACCCCATGTGTGCAGAGTAGAACTGCTCCATAGAGTTTTCAAGTCCGTAATCTTTCAGAAGCAGATCAATAGACCTATCTTCCAAGGCACCCCAGGAGCGTTTGAATCACCAACCTTTCAGCTAGTAGTTGAGCACTTAACTGTTTGTGCCACCCAGGGACTTCTTAACCTTTGATAATTTCTTGTAGGACACACAGAGCATAAGATACCAAGCGGCTTTTGGTTACCTTATTGCCTCCCTAAGAACATACGGTGTTTTTTGTCTTTCTCTTTCCAAAGGGAACTGTCCCTAGATACTCAGCTGGCTGGGTGCTTGCAAGTGGAGTGCGTGTATTTGGCAAAGTTCCCAGAATTGAGTTGAGGAGGGCTTGACCTAAACTAAGCAGTGTGTGCTAAACATTCTATAGGGCTACCTTGCACCCAACACAAAAGCTAAATTCCTGATGTTTATAATTCCTTTAATCTCTGATATAAGTGTTTCCCAACTCCTCAATATGATTCTTATCATTGTCCTTTTGTCACAGTCTATCCCCATCCTATGAAAGACTTTTCCTCACAAGAGGTGTTATCCCTCTTCTCAGACACCTTTGTCTACCCTGCTGAATTTCAAGCACTGTTTTTCCAGGACTCTAATACCCATCAACAGAGACTAATTCTCACTAGCCCATCATACAGTGGCCAACACTCTTTTTCAATGATAAGAAAAGGCTTGCCTTTAAAAGAAGAGTAAAAGTCTAAAGTCATCAAAATAATGTAATATCCTGTGTGAAATGTTGCAGTCACGGTGTCTGTGGTTTGAGTGCCTTGATCATGTGCCTCAAGAGAGGTTAAGTTGGCCGTGAATGACTGAGCCTCTCAGGCTTCACCAGCAGCATCTTCAGCTCCCCTTGCTCTCCGGGCTCCGTAGGGAGGAGGGGCTGGAGCTTGGCCCACAGTTAGGACAATGCTCCTCAGGCTGTTCTTGGCTCTCCACCTCTTCCCTTCCATTCAAGCAACGGCAGGTAAACGAGTTTGATTTCTTTCCTCCTCTAAATTTTCCTTTTCGAGGTCTTGCCATCCTGCATGGTTTATTTTAAATGTCAAACAGTCTGTGCAATTTGGACATTTGAAGTGTAGTTTTGCTCTAACATGGCAGCCCATTATACAGAAAATCACAGATTTTCAGGCTGCAGTATGGACTTCAACACATGTCCTTTGGAATTAAAGAAGATTTATTTAGCTCTTAGTTGATAGCGTCTCAGGAATTTTTAACTTATAGTTTTCTTCTTCTTTTTTTTTTAATTTAAGAAAATGGCTACAAGCAGGTTGGTTGTAAAAGCTCTGAGTTTAGACTGCCTGGGTTCTTATCACAGATTCATTTCTTACCAGCAGAACTTAGGCTAGAATTTAAATTTTCTAAGGCTTGGTTTCCTTATCTATAGAATGGGAATGATAGTAAACCCCATTTACCGTCATTGTGAGGATCGAATGCAATAATCCACGCTTACTTAGCTCAGTCAGTGTCCAATTTAGCAAGATGCATGTAATTGCTATGTCTTTCTGAATTGAATGAATGTGAAAATGAATTTTGGAGTCACTACGGAAGCTGGTGCAATACAAATGCAATTAATTCATGTTCTTTTACAACTGGCAGAAATCTGTTTTCTTAGATGAAATTTCTCTAAGTGCCCAGTGATGATGATGATATATCTAACACTTATAGAGCACTTACTTTGTGTAGCATTCAATTCTTACAACTACAAGGTAGGTATTATAATTAACCCCATTTCAGATGAGAAGGCTGAGGGGTAGGGACATTAAATAATTTGCCCAAGGATATGCAAGTACTAGGTGTCAGAAGCAGGGTTCACATCACATTAACCTGAATCCAGAGCCTTGTTCTTGGCCATTGTGCTAACCCACCTAACATGATGTGGTTTGTGATTTCATAAACGCAGATAAATCCAAGATTAAATCTTCTGTTCAAATTGTTACTAGAAAAGGATGCCACTTGGCTCAAAAATTGGACTGATAGGCATCAACTAAAAACCAGAAAACTAAACCCATTGCCATTGAGTCAATTCCGACTCATAGAGACCCTATGCACAACAGGACGAAACACTGCCCAGTCCTGCGCCATATTTGAAATTGTTGCTATGCTTGAGCCCGTTGTTGCAGCCACTGTGTCAATCCATCTCATTGAGGGTCTTCCTCTTTTACTCTGACTCTCTGCTTTACCAAGCACAATGTCCTTCCCCAGGTACCGATCCCTCCTGATAACACGTCCAAAGTATGTGAAACGTAGTCTCCCCATCCTTGCTTCTAAGGAGCATTCTGGTTGTACTTCTTCCAAGACAAAATAGTTACTTGTATACCTATTTATTTCATCTGATGTGCCAGTGAGTAAGTACATGTACAAATTGTGTGTACTTACTAAAAGGTATTCATATAGTGTAAGACATGAGCTAGTGATGAGATAAATTACGGCCCTGGTATTTTTTTTGTCTGGTACCACGCGCTTAGAGCTACAAAACACGTTTTAAAAGAGTCTTCAAAATTTCTTTTAAAATACTCTTTAAGCTTTATTTTAAAGGGATGTTTAACATTTATTTTTAAAGAGTGTTTAAAATTTCTTAATTTATTTAAACGGTAAAAGATGGTCAGAAAGGAAAGGGAATTCCCAGCCTGACCGAAAACTGTTTAAAATTGGTAATTGTGCACGGATTACTTTTTTGGACATGTTTCACTTACTCTCTTTTGAAGATTTTCTTTCTTTTTTTTTTTTTGGTAAAACTCAAAGGTTTATTTTTTTCTTTAGGACATTTATTAAAAGGGAAATAGCTAAAAAAGCAGTTGGCGAGTTCACGCATGCAGAGCCTTTGTTTTCTACTTTGTGATACTTCTGATTTTCAAATGTCAATTCATCCCTGTAATAAATTTTACAATTTGATGCAAAGTGGCCATCTAATGAAGTAGGGAATGGGAGAGAATTGACAGGGGTACTTCTGAAATGCCTCCTCCAGTGAGAAAACTGATGAGAAGGAAAATAATTATAACTTACAAAAATGTATGAACCATTCTAAGCAAATGGTACAAAACCTTCCATGTGCTTTTTGTCTCTCTTTTTTGGTAGTCACCCTCTATGAAGAGATTATGGATAAGGAAACTCTCTGGTCAAAGTGTAATTGTCCTCCCCAGGATTGTAAAAAAACTAATGTGTTGATACATATATATCTGCATATATATATATACACATATATAAAATATATATATATACACATATAAAAAAAAAACATATACACAATTATTATCCCTTTAATTTAGTAATTCCAACTCAGTGATTCACAACAGAGTTTAAAATACTTATCCTCTGAAGGTTAAGTTTAACCTGATTCTTCGTGATTTTGATGATGCCCTAGAAAGATCTTTATGGCTAATTAAAGAAGTATGATTTAGGAAAAGTGAGGAAAATTTCATTTAGAAAATCCAATGAGTAGAGTTACATGTTTTCTATCAGACTTGCATAATTGTGCAATTGAGAGCCACAAGAGAGGATTTTGTTGGACTTTGAAACATGAATCCAACTTGGGATAGCAGACCCTCAAAAGGGAAACAATTAGTGATTGGCAATACAAGGAGTGAGTACAAAATACATGGCATAGTCCACATGTGTTTTAGCCAATACTGGTCATTTTTCAGCAAGCTAATTGTCCAGTATAAAGACAAAATCAGAACAACATTACTTATTTTTCTAGCAGGGGCATTTCTTTTCATTTATCTTTAAACCTTAGCAAATAAGCTGTCAAATGGCCCACTTGGGCGTGATTGATTTTCCCAACAATACTGCGTTCCCCTCAGCACTGCTTTTTCTGAGAGAGGCACAAAAGGCAGGAAAATGATTGGTATTTAATAAAAAGTCATCAGCAAAGCAAGGTAATGAAAAACTTCATTTTTAATTCAGCCTTCAGCAAAGGACCGCTTAGAGGTAGTTGTACACAGAGGAAAGTGTTGCTGTGAGTCTGGACTTGGGAAAGTAAGTGAAGAAGATGAACAGTGAAAAATGTAATGTACTCAACAGATGGCTGTATTTATATGACATCCAGTACAACGTAGCCAGGTTTTCTGACTGTTAAAAAATTTGCCACTTTAAGTGAATCTGATAGCTATTTCAACAGTATAGATATTGCTTAAGAATTTATTTACCCCACTACCATTCCCTTGGGAGCCCTGGTGGCACAGTGATTAAGTGTTGGGTTGCCAACTAAAAGGTTAGCAGCTCGAATCCACCAGCCACTTCTGAGAAATCCTGCGGGGCAGTTCTGCTCTGTCTTAACAGGGTTGCTATGAGTTGGAACCAACTCAACGGCAACAAGTTACCATTTTCTCAGGTAATACACATTTTTTTTTTTCTTTTAAAGGCAATCCTCCAGTAAGGACTTTTACAGCAAGGGCTATAAAATTAATAAATTAATATCAACATAGCAATACCAGGACACAGAGGGAGTCATTTCCACAGATAGATTAGAAATAGAAATGAATTTTTGATCTGAACTTTGAAGCTCTTTCATTCAAGCCTTTACTAGGTGGGGAGGAGATCTCATCTGCCTCCCATTCTTAAGACATAGACCCTCCTCATTTTTAATGTCTTTGCTTTAGTTTCATGGGTGGAGAAATGCCATATGATTGCCATTCTACTTTTATCATATGTGGCTATCTTCCTCCAAGTTATTTCCTGCATGCAGTGTGACATTTACAAAATGAAAATTTTTATGCCACCAACATCCCAGAGGAAAATTCCGTTTGTGGTTTATCATCTCTGAAACAATAGCTATTTATTAACTAGTAGAGGCATTGATAAGGAGACACAATTCATTTCAGACTTTCTTGTCTAAAAATCAGAGGGCAGACACTTTTTCAAAGCACAATTATTTCACAGTACAGGTCACTGAAGGAAAAACCTTTCTTTTCTCCTTTTCATTTCTGTTAAATTCTTTGCCTTTTCCTTAAAGAAATTTATTATTTATGGAACTTTGTAGAAGCTAGAACTCCTCTTCTCAGTAGAGATAGTTTAGCTGAACATCAGGAAAAAGGCATCTAGAGTAAATTTCTGACCAACTGAAGGGGTCTCTGGTTTTCTAAGCTGTGTTAAGGCATCTGTGTCTCTTTTCCAGTGATTTCTTTGACTCTTTTTGGCCAATGACATGGGGTTGGCATGAAAAACAATGCACCCCAAACTTTCAGTCTGAGATCCTTGTATAAATCTGTACCTAAAGCTAGAGGGATGGTAATCTAGGCCCCACTGAGAAGTGGTTGGGAAGTCGAGTCTAACTTCTTGCTTGTTACTCTCATTCTGATGACTCTAAAAACCAGAAAAGAGGTGAACTGGATGGGACCAAGAGCTACCTAATCACTTGATAGAGGGTCTGAAAAAAGAGTTTAAACCTTTGCCTTAGTATTGCAATGCTAATTTCTTAGGCATCTCTGTGTCATCATGCAGGTTACGTGTGCATTTATGTTTTCATTGCTGAAGAGAATCTGCAAGGTAGTGGAGAATTTCTTACTTAACTTTGAGCTGCTCCTTCATCTCTGCATCACCACTGTCGTCATCTTTTTTATCTTTGCCATCAGCTTCATTATCTTGGGGACTCTAGCTGACGTGGTAACCAGGCTGATGATGTCATCAAGAATCACCTACTCACAGTTCACTTTGGCCTCTGATCTAATTGTGACCGTTTTCTGTGGCATCTGAATCACTTTGTCTCATAATCTACCATGTAATGTGCTGATTATAGAAGTAATTCCTATTCCTCACTCACTGATTCACATAGGGATCTGAATTGTTGACATGCCTCACATTTTACTCATGGCGTGGACTCCCTTATTGAAAACTCAGGTAGATATATGATTTTTTTTTTTTTTTTTCCCTTGCTGAGAAGGTAGAAAGCCATGATTTCCATTGCTTTGGGATACATGACATATGATATAGCATCAGAACAGCGTTGTGGCTGTATTTGCAGCTCCCACGTGACCAGATGACTTCCTTTAAAATTGGGCAGTATTTATAATAAGGGCACATAATTTAAAACTAACTTGAGGAATATTGAGTCCAGGGGCTTTCTATTTCTGGTCCACAGATTCTCTATCCTATAGGGGGTGCTAGGTGAGAATGGAAGTATATGAGGAAAATGCTTCTTTCTGCCAGGAGACTCTGGGTGGATAAAACAGGGCATTAATAGGTTCCTGTTCTCTTAAGTCCTGTCTTTAAAATGCCTGCTTCTTCTTATGCTTGGGTCCTCATTCGTGTTCAATTCGACAGGTTTTTATCGAATCCCTTCTATGTGCAAGATTATCCTATGTGCTATAATAGATACAAAATCTCACTTTAGGTGTCAAAAAAGTAAAAATGAGAATTGTGAAGCCTTCCTAGAATTTTCTTTCTTTTAATTTAGGCCCATGGTAAATGATACTCCATTCCTACCTGTGTCACTTACTGAAAACAATTATAAGCAGAAACATCCACAGGCTTGTTGAATTCAACCACAGACATTCAGAGATAGGAGGGAACTTACACATCTCTAAATTTATAGAAAAGGAAGTTTTGGTGGTTCCTCGAAGACGTTAATAGAAAGATGATTCTACAATGTTTCCTGACATTTCACTTTGCCCTTTAGTTGGACACTTCTTTATGCAAAGTATCTTCTTTCATACCCTAATATAAGTTTTTCAACCACAATTTTACAGGTTTCTTCATTGCCCCACACACCTGTACTCTGCCTTTATGATCTTACTCATGCTGTTTCCCTCTTGGAATTCTCTGTCCACTCCTTTGCCCATTCAGGTCCTATTTGTCTTTCATTTGATATCTTAGTGCAAGATCTACTTCCTTGAGCTTTCCGTAGATACTACAGCCTTTATTATGGGCTTGTAAGAGGAATTCCAATGGGAGTGAAACTGAATCTACCAAATGTTTATTAGACCTCTGTTATATTTCAATTCCTATTAGGGTCTGGGGGAATATAAAAAGAGGAAAAGAAATATAAAGACTTAATTAGCACACAAGAGCCACTTGTATAATTAATCGAGTTCTCTCAGCCTTCGTAGACTCTACAGTCTAGTTGAGAAGCCTAAGTATAACAGGAGATAACATCTAGAAACACATAATTGATAACCTTGGTAGTCTTCTACCTCACCATGCTATTTGATGCCTTAATGACTTTGGGTATCTAATTCTTATAACCTGGAATGTCCCCTGTACCTCCAACTCGAAGATGCCTTCTCGGAGACTCTAAATGGTAAAATGAAGTAATCTCTCCTGAGGGTTCCCAGAGAACCCTGTGCCTTTTTTCTGTTTTAGCTCTTACTATAACTGTATTGTCATTGTGTGTTGACATGCTTTTTTTTTTTTTTTTCCACTAGACCTTGAGCTCCTTGAGGACAGGATCATGTCGTATTCATATTTATCCATCCTCAGTACCACACGTAGTGCAAGAAACATTGTAGGTGCTCAGTAAACATTTGTTGAAGGAGGAATAAATGAATTGGAGCCAAAATGCGGAAGCATAAAATCCTCTAGGAAGATTAATGTAGGATGGTAAGTCTTTATGGCAAGCTAGGAATTGAGCTAGACTTTAAAGGTAGATAAGATTTGAATGGATGCTGATAATAATAGTTGCTAGCTAACACTTATAACATGCCTGGCACTATTCTATCTGATTTTCCCCTTTAAAATCATTGAATCTTCTCCCAAATCCTGCAAAGTAGGTACTCTGATTATTCACTATCATGCAGATGATGAAATTGAGGCACAGAACAAGCAGAGCAACTTGTCCA
Source organism: Elephas maximus indicus (assembly GCF_024166365.1). Lineage (NCBI taxonomy): Eukaryota > Metazoa > Chordata > Mammalia > Proboscidea > Elephantidae > Elephas > Elephas maximus. The sequence continues at coordinate 102,291,126 of NC_064824.1, forward strand.
TGGTCACAGAGCTAGTAAGTGTGTAAATCCGGATAGTCTTGCTCCAGGGTTCATGTTCTTACCAATGTTATGTTTCCTCAGGAAGGAAAAGCAACACAAATAAATTAAACAACAACAAAAAAAATACTGTGACATGTTCTTGGAACAGGAATATGGTCAGTTTGAATGTGTAGAGGGCTGGAGAAGTAGGGTAGAGCTAGGTTAAAGAAAGGCTTGAATAATTGATACCAGAAGACCAAAGTTTACTTTCAAGGCATTGTGAAGCAACTCAAAAGTTTTGAAAGCAACGAGCAGGGTGGTCTAGAAGATATGGATGGAGACTGATGGCAAGGAGACCAAGTTATAAAAAATACCCTGCCGCTTCACCAGGAATTGTAGTAGACTAGAATTTGGGTGACAAGGGTGGGAACAGAAATAAAGTGATTATTATGACATATGTATTGAAAGTAGAAATGCCAGGACTTCATAGCTAGTTGGGAGCCCTGGTGGTGCAGTGGTTAAGAGCTCCGCTGCTAACCAAAAGGTCGGCAGTTCGGATCTACCAGGAGTTCCTTGGAAATGCTATAGGGTAGTTCTACTCTGTCCTGTAGGGTTAGTGTGAGTTGAAATCGACTAGGCAGCAGTAGGTTCAGGTTTGGTTTAATGCCTAGTTTGGGGTGAGGATGAGAGAGAGGGAGGAATCAAGAATGATTCCAGGGTTTTGGGTTTAACAGAACAGTGGTATCACCATGTGAAATCAAGATGTTGTTGGAGGTTTATTGTACAACTGAGTTTGGTTTTAGACACATTGGGTTTGACGTGATGGCTTGAGATGTCAGAAAATTGTCCAGTACACAGCCACAGCTGCAGATATGAGCACTGGGTGAGGAGAAAATATTTAGGAATTCTCATCTTTGGAAAGAAGCTGAAGTCCTGAGAATGGATGGCTACTGGAAAGGAGAGGGTATAACTGCAGAAAAGTAGAGAGTTGAACTGAGTCTGGAAATTACCTTTGGTTAGGGGTCAGCTGAAGAGGATGATGAGCTAGCAAAGGAGACGGAGAGTAAGAAGGGAATGAGGCTAATGGAGTGCTGCTAAAGTTAAGGGAGGAAAGAGTTTCAAAGAGACAGTGGTCAATAGCATTAAATGTAAAAGGGAGGAAGAGGTGAACAAAGGCTAGCTGGGAAGGCTGCTGGATTTGTCAAAAAAAAAAAATGTCAGCAGGAATTTTTGAGAAAGAAAAGTTAAGAAAAAGTGGAGAAAGACTAATTGCAGGCAGAAATGCCTGCCCATGGATGGAGAGAAAATTGATAGATAAACTGAAGACAACTAGGATCTTATAGCCCAAACGTCTGCCATTGTATTTTGTACATAGTAGGTATGTAAAAAATGTTTGCAAACTGAATAACTTAATAACATTTGACATGTGGAAGGAGCCAAAGAATAAAGGTGCTGTGCAGGTGTGCATGTGTGTATGTATGAGAGAGAGAGTGAGAGAGAGAGATGTTGCAGGGGTGGAAAGGACAGAGGGCAATTAGGAAAGAAGGGAAAAGAATGAGGCAGGAAGAAAAGAGCATGGGGCCAGGTTTCTCTAGGAGATGGGGAGGGAAATTTGCAGCACAGGAGATGGGAGTGTCTGAGAGAGGAGGACCAATCTCTAAGAAAAATGGGGAGGAAAAGAAGAGATTTATAGGGGGAGAGATACTTTAGGAAAAAGTTAGGGTAGACTAGTGATTCCATGCTGGTAAGTCTAAGGTTAAAAACTATTTTTTAAAATATGTATATATTTAATTCTCTTAGGACACGTCATAGTGCTAAATCTGTATCAACAAGGGCAAAGGTATAATACATATCTTGACTTTGAAGGCATAACCCAAGCACACTTAAAATTCTTTCTTGGTTCTTTAAAATATACAGTATGTCTGGGCTTGGCCTCAGTTCATAGCTGAGACAACAGGGTCAAAAGTTTCAGACCACCCCTGCCTAGCATTATGGGCTGGGCTCCAGTTTCTAGTCAGGGACATTAATCTCAGGATCTTTCTTTTGTTTTTCAGAACAAGGATGTGGCTTCTTGACCTTGGCTTTGGGGAGGCCACATCTGCTATTCTTTTGCCCTCTCTTTTTTGAAACTCAAAAGCTAAAGCCAGGGGGATGTGATTAGGAGTTTTAACCTGTCACATGGTGGCATAACTTTTCTAGGCCTCAGTTTTCTCACCTGTTATATGAGCAGATTGTACTAGAAAACATCTCTGGTCCATTTCTGGCTTAAAACTACTTCTAAAGTGGAAGACTCCTTCCCCCCGCCCCCCCATCTTTTATCAGCTCTAGTAAGGCAATTCGACTGCTCCATCTCTTTTTGGATGCTTTTAGGATCTAATGGAGAAAACACAAAGAACTGCAAACATAGCCATCTCTGAAGTCTCTTGCAAGGATTGCAGCATTTGCCACGATTGTAGATGATAGTGGAGCTCTGGTGGCATAGTGGCTAAGAGCTACAGTTGCTAACCAAAAGGTTGGCAGTTTGAATCCACCTGCTGCTCCTTGGAAACCCTGTGAGGCAGTTCTACTCTGTCCTGTAGTGTTGATATGAGTTGGAATGAACTCGGCAGCGATAGGTTTAGATGATGGTGTGCTTAGAAATGACTTCCGGAATTTAGGGCGAAATTTCCTTTGCTGTCTCCTGTCTTCCTATATAATGTTAAGTTCCAACACAGTAATTGTTTCCAAACTTCCAGACTGCTCATGACACTTACCTAGCAGATTCTGTATATGCCAAGGCGGCCCTGAGCAGACTCTTCAAAAGTGTAAGATTTAGAGAGAATGGAGCAGACAGAAAAAATGTACTACGGTCTTCTTTGCAGAGTTACTTTAATTCTGGGCTCAGAATGAGGGTGGCTCAAGAAGAAAATATGGCTCTTGTACTGGGTTACTAGATTAAAATATATGTGTTGAAAATAGTATATTAATATAGAAGGCCCCTGGGAAACCCTGGTTGTGTAGTGGTTAAGGGCTACGGCTGCTAACCAAAGGGTCGGCAGTTTGAATCCGCCAGGCACTCCTTGGAAACTCTATGGGGCAGTTCTACTCTACTCAGCGGCACTGGGTTTGGTTTGGTTTTGGTCTTGATACCTGTAGATTTCTTTTGATCTACTAACAGAATTACGATCATAATATTTATGTGGAAAGCTACAAAACCCTGGTGACCTATTATTTGGTCTCTAGGCAGACTTTTAGGGTATTAGAATTTGATTTTTGAGAGAGGTTTTGTGGCTTTTGGTATGGCTACCACTTTCCTATAAGTTAACGTGCTCTGCCACATTGTCCTTTTAGACTGACCTTCCAGCATTTTGGCGATGTGAGGAAAATTTCAGATCTTTGAAGGGGTTGGGTCACATTGTACCCAAGTTTAGATTGTTTTCTGTTTAGGAAATTTCAGTCCTCGAATTCTCACACCCTGCACTGCTGGTCAGTGTCTCTGAGTTGTAAGAATGGCTTGTAGTGTAGGCAGTGGTTTTAGCAGTTTTATTTTTGTTTGTCACCCTAGTGGGGATGGCTTCCCAATGTACGTATCTCAGTCCCCGACTAGCTTCCTCGAGTTCCAGGCTCCCATTTCTAACTCTTCTGGATCTTTCCTCCAGGACACCTTCCCTGCCTCTCAAACACAATGTATCTAAAATTGAACTCAACTGCTTTTCCTCAAGTGAATTCCCGCTTTATTTTTGCCTAATTTTGTCAACAATGCCTCTACTTTCTCTCTCGCCCAGTCCATGAACTTAGTGTCAGTTTCAGTTCCTGTTTCACCAGTTCTGCACAACAAGCACCAAGATCTTGTCCATCATTTTCATCCCAGCTGCCACCTCCACAGCTCAGGCGTATGAACTCACAATGATACTATTGAAGCACCCTTCTGATTGGTCTGTCTCAGCTCTACCCTTGCTGCAAGTCAATCACACTGCATCTTCCGGAAATACCACTTACCACACAATTCTCAACTAAGATGTTTTCTGCTGTCTTCCTAGTAAAATCCATGCAACTTTTCTTGGAGCCCTTGTGGCACCAGTGGTTAAGGGTACAGTTGCTAACCAAAAGGTCAGCAGTTCGAATCCACCAGCTGCTCCTTGGAACCCGTATGAGGCAGTTCTATTCTGTCCTGTAGGGTTGCTCTGAGTTGGAATTTACTTGATGGCAATGTTTTTTTTCCCCCTTGGCGTTAAAGACCCTCCATGATTGGTATCAGCCATCTTCTCCTACTTCTACCTTACATAAATGGAATGTGCTGCTGGTCCCCCATAAATCTTGTGCCTTCTCACATCTGCCCTTACACTGAGGACATTTCTTTCATCCTAGCCTGTCTAACAGAGTCCCTGGGTGGTGCAAATGGTTAAGTGCTTGACTACTAACCGAAGGGCTGGCAGTTCAGACCCACCCAGAGGCACATCAGAAGAAAGGTCTGGTGAGCTGCTTCTGAAAGGTCACAGCTTTGAAAACCCTATGGAGCGGTTCTACTCTGCGCACATGTGGCTGCCATGAGTTGATGGCAACTGGTTTAATTTTTTGGTTTAGCCTGTCAATTTTACTCCAGACTTTATGGCCCAGCTAAAGGCCAGTCTGCAGAAAAGCCTCAGAACCAGCCCACTTGGAAACAACTCCTCTTCATGTGAATTCTGATGAACTTCAATAGAGCTCAGGTAGTGTACATGGCTAATTGTGTACCTGCCTTAGGGTTTAGCCTAAGAAGGCTGCGTCTTTTATGTCTCCCCGTCTCCCAAAGAACCTACTACATTAGATCCTAATTTTTATTTGCTGAATGAGTGACTGGGTTGTTGTGGCAGAAGTCAGAATACCAAAGAACAATTCTCTGACATATCAAAATCTCTTTTCAGAAACTATTTATAGATCTTTTTGATAATTTTTCTCTTTTAAGAATTAATGCCTTAGGTCTAAGTGCTCAGATGGGACTTTTTGCTACAGAACTATTTGACCTCTGAGTTGCTTTCTGACAGCTGCATGTAGCACAATAATCTTTTAAAACGACAAGGACAAGCATCCTCGACACTCCAGTGTCTGCATGCACAGGAACACAGATCAGAGCTACAGGCAGAGCCTAAACTAGACCAGGGTGACAAGTTGTTCAGTAAATGTCTGAACCAGTCTTCTATTTCTATCGTTACCTGTATCATTTGCTTGTGTTGAAGTAAATTCGTTTTACCAATGTCAGTTGCTGTTGAGTTGACTCTGACTCACAGCTACCCCATGTGTGTCAGGGTACAACTGTGTTCCACAGGGCTTCCAGTGGTCTATTATTATTATTTTTTAAATTAATTTTTTTTGTGCTTTAAGTGAAGGTTTACAAATCAGGTCAGTCCCCCATATAAAATTTACATACACCTTGCTCTAAACTCAAAACTCAGTGCCGTCGAGTCGATTACGACTCCATAGCGACCCTATACGCTCCTAATTGCTCTCCCCCTAATGAGACTGCACAGTCCTTCCCTCCACTCTCTCTCCTTGTGTCCATTCAGGCAGTTTCTGGCCCCCCCGCCGTCTCATCTCCCCTCCAGACAGGAGATGCCAAAGTAGTCTCTTGTGTCTACTTGATCCAAGAAGCTCGTTCTTCACCAGTATCATTTTCCATCCCATACTCCAGTTCAATCCTTGCCTGAAGAGTTGGCTTTGGGGATGGTTCCTGTCTTGGGCTAACAGAAGGTCTGGGGACCACGGCCTCTGGGGTCCTTCTAGTCCCAGTCTGACCATTAAATCTGGTCTTTTTATGAGAATTTGAAGTCTGCATCCCACTGCTATCCTGCTCCCTTGGGGGTTCTCTGTTGTGTTCCTTGTCAGGGCAGTCATTGGTTGTGGCTGGGCACTGTCTAGTTCTTCTGGTCTCAGGCTGATGTAGTCTCTGGTTTATGTGGTCCTCTCTGTCTCTTAGGCTCATAATTATCTTGTGTCTTTGGTGTTCTTCATTCTTTCAGTGGTTTATTTTTTGGAAGTAGATCACCAGTTCTTTCTCCTGAAGTGCCTCTGGGTATACTTGGACTTCCAACATTTCGGTTAGTAGCTGAGTGTGTTAACCCTTTGCACCATCCAGGGACTCCAAGGTCTCTTTGTTGTTGTTGTTGTTAAGTGCCATCGAGTCCGTTGCAACTCATAGTGACCTTATGGACAGAGTAGAACTGCCCCATAGGGCTTCCAAGGAGCAGCTGGTGGATTTGAACTGCTGACCTTTTGGTTAGCAGCTGTCTTAGTCATCTAGTGCTGCTATTACAGAAATATCACAAGTGGTTGGCTTTAACAAAAAGAAATTTCTTCTGTCACAGTCTAGGAGGCTAGAAGTCTGAATTTAGGGTACCAGCTCCAGGGGAAGGCTTTCTCTCTCTGTTGGCTCTGGAGAAAGGTCCTTGTCATCAATCTGCCCTGGTCTAGGAGCTTCTCCGTGCAGGAACTCTGGGTCCAAAGGACACACTCTGCTCTCGGTGCTGCTTTCTTGGTGGTGTGAGGTCCCTCACTCTCTGTTCGCTTTGCTTTTATCTCTTGTAAGATAAAAGGTGATGCAGGCCACACCCCAGGGAAACTCCCTTTCTTTACATTGGATCAGGGATGTGATCTGAGCAAGGGTGTTACATCCTACCCTAATCCTCTTTAACATAATCTAATCTTGCCTCATTAGCCACAGGCAGAGATTAGGATTTACAACACATAGGAAAAGTACATCAATCACAAAACGGAGGGCAACCACATAATACTGGGAATCATGGCCTAAGCAGGTTGACATATTTTTTAGGGACACAATTCAATCCATAACAGCAGCTGAGCTCTTAACCACTATGCCATCAGGGCTCCAAGGTCTCTTTAGATGTTTAAAAATTGTACTTTATATTGATAAGAGTTAATGTGCTTGATATAACCAATAGCTGTGACATTTACAATCTTGGACAGGGCTGATTGCTTGGCTTGTCTGTGTCCCTCGACAGAAGTCATTGCTTCTGTCATGAGGGCCTCCTCTACACACCTCTCTTTTCTGTCCGTTCCAGTACTTTCTATCCCCCCTTCAGCTTTTTAGATCTAGGGTGGTAATGATTCCACTGCTGCTAGCCACAGGTTCTAGCACTACCCCTTGTGGTTCTGCTACTGTCACGACTTTGACAACGGTCCTTTTGTAAACAAACCCTCCTCCTATTGTCCAATTTTGAGTGTGCCATCTGTGCTCTTTTGGGACCCTGAATGAGACAATGTATGTGTGTGTATATCATGCTTATTCAAAGGTACTCTTTTTTTTCCGAGAGACTTTTCTTAAATCTCTATTCCTTGTGAAAATGAGGAAAGTTTCAAGATGGGCAGTCAGGAGAAAAGTAGATAATATGTCCACAAAGTTATTTGGAAAGTGTAATTCAGTTATTTTTTTCATTTTAAGAGAAATTTTAGATAGCCTGTGGCCTTTTAAAGTGTGATAGGTTATTCACAGTTTTGTCTTTATTCCTAGTAGCTCAGAGGGGATGGGCAAAAGATGCTGTAGCCTGGTAAACGTTTGTACTCCTCTTTCTCACATCTGTATGAGGCTAAGCCACCAGCTCGAGTTACCATAGTCACAGGCTGTTGAATCCCCCTTTCCTCTCGGAAAGCACAGTTTGCCTCACAGGTTCCTGAGCAGATACTGGATTGGCTTATGGGGCAGTCCGCCCCTTACAGAGCCTGAAAAGGAGCAAGCAGTCACATGGCCACATGGTGAAGGGTATCCTGGACCCAAACAGGAAATGTACTCAGAGGAAAGTTACGGTAACTTAACCAGCTCTGTGGTCAGGAGGGAGGTATTCTTTTGTGCCAGGGAAACTAGCATCGCCTTCACAATAAGTTCACAAACATCACAGGGCAAGAAGTTGAAAATAGAAAGCTTTCATTTTCTTTGGTTCCTGCCTAAGAACATTAAATTCTGTTCAGTCAGAATTTAAAAAAAGGAAACAGCATGATGACAATCTTACAACCTGATTTTAAACTGCCAAAGGAACTCTGACTATGTTGTGCACGGATGGACTCCAGTAAAGTTCTTAAGAAGTTCTGAAGGAAAATCACATTGCTGAGTAAAAGTGCATGCTTAACTCCTCTGTGTGTGCTTCAGTCCTGAGTGCTTCTTATTCCACTCTCTAGTTACCAATCTCTTCTTGTGATTTCTTTTCTCCATACTGTTAGAATATAGAAAAGGAAAGATGGTATATATCATCAATTTTAAAATGACAAACAAATGTATTTCAAAAAGATTCTGAAGTGAAGAAATTACCCAGTGAGGCTTAGGCTGGAAAGTGGTTTTTATGTGTTGACTAATGTCCACCCTCTTATTAAACACATGGGCAAGTTGAAATTGAAGAGCTGCAATGGTATAATAATAGTTTGTAGATCTGAAATAGTTTCTAAAAGTCCCTTCATGTGACCATATTGACTATAGATCTTATCTAGGGTCCAGGTCTGGCAAGATCTGAAAATGTAAACAAAATGTTTTGTTTCTGTGTAGTAGTAGATGCAGAAATGTTTGGAAACACCTTTTCTAAATATGACAGTGAAATCAATCCAATCTTGCTGAATGAACAAAATTGTTCTTCTGTTTATTCATGATTTAAAGGATTATTGATAGGCTACACAAATAGATAAAAGTCTATTTTAGCTCTTCTACTATTGGTGTAATCTTATCTAAAAAGTTATTACTTCTTTTGTTTTCAGTTGCCTCTTCTATAAAAGGAAGGATTGGCTTAAATCATCTCCAAGTTTCCTTTTATCTGAGCAATTTTTGCAGGATGGTGCTCTAGTAAAATGGTGGAAGAAGTGAAAAATTTCTTAGTCCACTCCTCTTCCTACTCCATTACTCCCGTATTCAATGGTATCTTACTCCTCCTAACTCTTATTTCAGACACCCAGTGCCATTCTCTCTATCAAGTCCAACTTTGAGAGGGTTTAGAATCAATCACTGAAATTGTATTGAAATTTTGATGCAAACTGGCATAGGGAAAAGAACAATATATTAGAAGTCATGAGGCATGAGTTCAAGTCCCAAGGGTCACTTACTTGCCCTGTAGCCTTTGGCAAGTCACTTGACCTCAGTTTTCTCATCTGTAAAATGAAAATGAAAATGACTGTCCTGCCGATTGACTTCATAGGTTGATATGGAGAAAGCATTTGGTAGTCTTACGAATGTAGGCCATAGTTACTAACTCTAGTCAGTGTGTTTCCCACATTGCAGTTTAGGCTTTATCTTCTTGGGAAATCCAAGCATGCTTGAAGCTACACCTTCGAGATGGTTATCCACTCCACCTCTGCAGATGGCTGGCTTTGCTACTAAACATAGCAATTGAACCATTTACAATAAGGGAGGAGGGAAAGATTTTTTTTTTGTAGCCAAACTTTTGTCCCCTCTTATTCTCGTGGAAGCACAAGCAACTTTTAATTTTCCAGAAGTCAACTGTATCACAAGATTCACAGATTATCTGTGGGAGATCTGGTAGCTCTCATTGTCTCACTCATAAGCAGTAGATAAGTACCTTCTCGCCTCCAATCTTACTCTTCATGTTGCCTGTTGTTGAGCAGGAGTTGTGAAGGAAAGAGGTTTGAGGTTACTGCTTCCTGTCTCCACACCTTTAGCTGGTTTAGCTGCTAGGAAAGGCTTTGAAAAGCAAAGCACTAAATTCATCATCAAAACAACTCATCAATTCAGTTAGAGAAATGTCAGTCTAGTCAATCTTTTGATACTATCCAAACCAAACCCATTGCCATAGAGTTGATTCTGACTCATAACAACCCTATAGGACAGAGTAGAACTGCCCCATAGGGTTTCCAAGAAAGGGCTGGTGGAGTCAAACAGCCGACATTTTGGTTTACAGCTGAGCTCTTTACCACCATGCCATCAAGGCTCCTTCCTTTGATACTGCAGGCAAATACAGTCTATAGGTTGACAGGCAAATGCAATCTATGGGCTGACAGTGTTTCTCTTTTAACCTAATAGATTTGACCTAGGTAGACCTGGCCTAACCACTCGCAAAAGGAGGGAGGAGAGGAAAAAGTGTAGGGTGGCTAAGGTCAAATTAGCCTGAGAAAGATGCTTTCTACCCCTAGTATGAACTAGAAAGCAAGAAGGAATGAAATAGAAGTTAGTATGGGAGTCTAAATATTTTTGTAGTTTCTTTCGAGTCTAGTCTACAATATGGCCTTAAGTTATTTAAAGTACTGTGAATTCCCAGAAACTCAGAGAACCAAAGTGCATATCAAAGCCAAATACCATTTGATGTTCTGGTTATCTGCTGCTTTGATTTATGCATGTTATTATTTCACAAACCGATTGCTGTCAAGTTGATTCTGACTCATAGGGACCCTATAGGACAGAGTAGAGCTGCCCCACAGGGTTTCCAAGGAGCGGCTGGTGGATTCAAACTGCCAACCTTTTGGTTAGCAGCCATAGTGGTTACCTAGTGCTCCACCAGGATTCCTTAGCAAGGTATTTACCCGTTGCCATCTAGTCGATTCAGACTCATAGAGACCCTATAGGATGGGGTAGAACTGCCCCATATGGTTCCCAAGGAGCAGTTGGTGGATTCAAACTGCTGACCTTTTGCGCCACCGGAATTGTGTATTTTCATAATGCTCCATTTTAAGAAAAAAATGAGAGAATTAGAAATATTGTGTCTACTGGAAGTCATGATGGTCAGGTATACTCAGTATCACATGGAGCAACTGGTTATCTTTTTCTACCACCAAAAGTGGATTTCCTTCATTTTGTGGCTATCCAAAGCCAATGTGGATTCAGAGGTCCTGTGATTATGATTGTGAGGTCTTATGAGAGATTTCCCACTAGGGCTCCTCTGAGTGATTGACATGAACCAAGGATGGACCAGGTGCTAAGATATAACTGTTGAAACACAAGAGGTTTTTATCAGCCAACCCTGAGCTCAGCTTGGACCCTAAAGTAGGAGGCTGTTAGCCACAGAGTTGCGCATATTAGCAAACTGCTCCTAGCACAATACCTATGTTTAAAGGCCAGCTAATTATTAAATTATCTGTGTTGACATGGAAGAGGGAAGAAAGTAAGCATTGACAGATAATTTGGACGTTGTCTTTTTGTAAAATGTCATGTAAACAATAGTTTCAAGCTCTTTCCCAACAAAATCCTAGCAAAAAACAAAAACAAACAAAACAAAACAAAAAAAAAACATTCTTTTTCCTTCTCTTGATCTATCACTGGATATGCCATCAGCCAAGAGAATATTAAATATGGAACAGCCAGTCTAGATACTGGGATCTTGAATTGTTCCTCCTTAAGAAGTTTCTCAATTTGTAGTGCTGAGGTAGAATGGGCTCAAGAGAAAGCTGATCAATCTCAACAATGCTAAGGTCTGAATTTTGGAGGCTCCATGATAGAACAGAAGGAAACTCTATCTTCCAGTTAGCTCACTTATGCAGGAAAAATAGTCTCAGGAGAGAAAGACGACTGCTTCTCCCTTCTGGAAAACAGCAAACACTGGAATAAACTCCAGGTAGTCAGATGGGCATTCAGTAACCTTTGAGGTAACTTGCATGTTCTTTGCAGTGATCCTTCAGGCTGGAAGAAGGTCTCTTTCATACCCCAGATGTCCAAACTTCACTTCAGTTTCTGAGCTATCTATTACGGTAACATAATGAATGAAGAAGAGTTGTAGGCATAATGAAAACAGTGTTGCTTACTGGTCGCTTACTGGACTAAAAACAGTCATTTTTGCTCCTCCTCATCCACTCACCACAAGTAAGCCAATGCTGAGTTTTGCCAGGTTTAGCCTGTAAATATTTCTTGAGTTTATCCATTTCTTTCTAATCATCATTCCGGCCCTTACCACCCCTTGCCTAGACTACTACAATTCTATCCTAATTGGTTTCCGTGTTTTCACTCTTGTACCCTTCTCATTTATCCTCCACATTTTTGCTAAAATGGTCTACATAAAATTAAAACTTGTACATGTCACTTTTCTGCTTAAAATCCTTCAGTAGGTACCTGTCACCTGCAGGAGAGAACCCAAGCTCCCTAATACGTGAATCTTGCCTGCTTGGCCAGTTTTGTCTATCACAACACATGGTCCAGCAAAATTGAGGTAGCCATAATTTTCTACACCTGCCATACTGTTTCTCATCTCCTTATCCCCACTGCTTCTTTCTGTCCTTGTATTCTCACAGTTGCTACTTCACCCCTATACACATACACTCCATACATAAACACACTCCCACCTCACCCCAATCCCCAACGTGGAGACATATTAGCCTGGCTAACTTCTACTCAGTAAAATTTAGTCAAATCAAAGGCTGCATAATCCTTCAGGACTCAGGCCAGGAGTCACCTCCTCCAGAAGTCCTTCTCTGTTTCCCCCACTGTGCTACTCTTTTTTAAGTAGCTGTCAGTTTATGTATCTTTTCTCCTCACCAGACTGTGAGCCACCTGAAGGCAGGAACTAAGCCCTGCTCATCTTTGGGAAATCGATTTTTCTTTCCTATGTGCCATCTTGGGAAGCTGTCACATACTGAGTTAGACTCCCCAAGTTTTTCTCCAGCCTCACTTAGTTTTAACGCCCACAGTCTCCATTTTATCCCCACAAAGAAGTCCCACTCTTACTTTTTTTCTTATATCAGCCCTCCAAAGCAGGTCAGGAAGAATTTGAATGCCCACTGAAGCGGAATCCAAATCCCGGAACAGAAACACAGTGCCTGGAGGGCTCAGTAAGCAGAAATATGATGTCTTTACCAGCAGTCTCTGAAAAGGAGGTGAAATGCTGCCATTTCTTATTGGGATTGGTTGCCCTACCTATTAGAATACTCCCAATGACTCTTTCTAAGAAAACAAAAACAAAACCAAGTTGGTTTTCATATCAAGGAAGGTTGAACATTTTGCTTCTTCACATGTTTACTTTTCAGTGCTCTTGGGGAATGTTTGTTGAATGAATAAGAAATGAAGCTAAAGTTGTTTTTAAGATACAGATTTTGAACAAGGACTTAAAGAGATTGTAGTCAGACCTAGCTGCTGAGAAGAATAGTATAGGCAGATTACCATCTTTTACCCATCAATTATTTACTGAGCTTCTATTACTTGCACAGTATTATACAAAGAAGCATAATATAGTCCTTGCTCTCAAGATACATGGAAACTGGGTGCCTAGAAGAAATACTCACAAATCAAAAGCTAAACAAATTGAATCTTATGAAACAAGAAGTGTTCAAAAGACAGAACCTGATCGAATGGCAAATGAGTGATGCAGAAAGTAATTGTCTTGAGATCAGAGAAGGGAGACACAGGCATCCTATGCCATGGAGTTAAGTGCACAAAGTATACTTTGGAGATAGGAATGCTCACTGTGGTCCTGGGATCTTGACTTAAATGGCCTGGCTAACTCGGAGAGTATTGGTTTGAGAAAATGATGTTGGACAAGCCTGTGAAGACCTGTGGATTTCAGGATAAGTGAGGTTTCATCTGTCAGGCCACTGGTTCTCAAGCTTGGCTGCAAATTAGAGTCACCTAATATAAAAATATGAAGTTGTCAAGGATTTCATTTTACTTGGATCCACAATCAACAGCCATGGAAGCAGCAGTCAAGAAATCAAAAGACGCATTGCATTGGGCAAATCTGCTGCAAAGGACCTCTTCAAAGTGTTGAAGAGCAAAGATGTCACCCTGAAGACTAAGGTGCGCCTGACCCAAGCCATGGTATTTTCAATCGCATCATATGCACGTGAAAGCTGGACAGTGAATAAGGAAGACCGAAGAAGAGTTGATGCCTTTGAATTGTGGTGTTGGCGAAGAATATTGAATATACCATGGACTGCCAAAAGAACGAACAAATCTGTCTTGGAAGAAGTGCTGCCAGAACGCTCTTTAGAGGCAAGGATGGCAAGACTGCGTCTTACATACTTTGGACATGTTTGCAGGAGGGATCAGTCCCTGGAGAAGGACATCATGCTTGGCAGAGTGCAGGGTCAGAGGAAAAGAGGAAGACCCTCAACGAGGTGGATTGACACAGTGGGTGCAACAATGAGCTCAAGCATAACAACAATTGTTAAGGATGGCGCAGGACCGGGCAGTGTTTCGTTCTGTTGTGCATAGGGTTGCTACGAGTCAGAACCGACTCTACGGCACCTAAAAACAACAACAATGTAAAAATGCTGCTGCCTAGATCACACACCCAGAGGTTCTGATTTAGTTGGCCTGGGGTACTTCCTGGAAAAGCAAGAGTTTTTAAAGTTCCTAAGGTGATTATAATATGCCAAAGGCTGAGACATTTGTTAAGGCATGTTGTTGTTGTTAGGTGCTGCTGAGTCAAATCTGACTCATAGTGGCCCCATACGACAGAGTAGAACTGCACCATAGGGTTTCCTAGGCTATAATGTCTATGGGAGCAGATCGCCAGGCCTTCCTTCTGCAGAACTGCTGATAGATTTGAACTACTGGCCTTTCAGCTAACAGCTGGTAGTTAATCACTGCGTCACCAAGCAGTTCCTTTTGTTAAGCCATAGTGGTTTTCAGTCCTAACTGACTGTTAGAATCAACTGAGAGAACTTTTAAGACAATACCCACGATAAGCCACAGAATAGGAGAGCATGTTTGCAAATTATGTATCTGATAAGGAATTTGCATCCAAAATATGTAAATAACTCTTACAAGTCAGCAATAAAAAGACAAATAACCCAATCCAAAAATAGGCAAATAATCTGGATAGACGTTTCTCTAAAAAGGACATACCAATGACTAATAAACACACGAAAAGATGCTCAATATCATTAGTCCTTAAGCAAACAAATAAACAAAAACCATAACCCATTGCTACTGAGTGAATTCCGATTCACAGCAACCCTATAAGACAGGGTGGAACTGTCTTATAGGTGGAACATAGGGTTTCCAAGGAGCCTCTGGTGGATTTGAACTGCCGACCTTTTGGTTAGCAGCCATAGCTCTTAGTCACTGCAACCACTTCCTACCCACTAGGGTGGCTGTAGTAAAAAAAAAGATGGGCAATAACAAATGTTGTCAAGGATGTGGAGAAGCTGGAACCCTCATACCTTGCTAGTGGGAATGTAAAATGATGCAGCTGCTTTGAAAAACAGTTTTAGAGTTCCTCAGAAGTTAAATATAGAATTCTCACATGAATCAGCAATTCTACTCCAAGGTCTATATCCAAGATGATTGAAAACAGATGTTTACACAGAGATTTGTACGGGAATATTCATAGCACCAATGTTTATAACAGCAAAAATAGAAACAATTGATGAATGGAAAAACAAAATGTGGTATATTCATACAGTGAAATATTACTTGGCTGTAAAAAGTGATGAAGTTCTGATACACGTTACAACATGGATGAGCCTTGAAAACCTATGCTAAGTGAGAGAAGCCAGACACAAAAGACCACATATTGTAGGATTCCATTTATATAAAGCTCCCAGAAGAGACAAATCCGTAGACACAGAAAGTAAATTAGTAATTGCCATGGATTAGAGGGAAGGAAGAACAGGGAGTGACTGCTAATGGGCATGGGGTTTCTTTTTGGGATGATGAAAATGTTCTGAAATTATATAGTGGTGATTGATGTACAGCTCTCTGAATATACTAAGATCTATTGAATTGTATACTTTAAAAGAGTGAACTTTATGGTGTGTGAATTATATCTCGATATAGTTCCTATTAAAAAAAAGAAGAAAACAAACCAGAAACCCAAACAAATAATGACCCTCAGCCTAGACTAATTAAATGAGACTTTATGGGAGCAGTACTTGGACACGGGTACAGGTATTTAAAAAAAATTCCTGGCGTGCAGCCAGCATTGAGAACTACGTAGGAGATGAAAAGCTGTTAGTAACTTAGTCATATGAAGCTCCTTCCTTCCCAAAGCAAAAACAAAACTCCTGAGTTCTTGAATTCAAATTCTAGTTAAATTATAAACTTCATTTAAGTCTCATTTCATCGGCTTTTCAGTGTAGGTGTGTAGGGTGTTGCTTCAAATTCCCTTTTTTTTTCTTTTAAAATGTTAAGTAGATAATTATTAGCATACCTCAAAACAATAGCAAAAAATTTTTTGTATTGAAATTCGTGCTTCTAGCTGACTTGAATTTTAGTCCTAGTTTTGTCTACCATTTGTTCAGTGACTTTAGACAAAGCATCTAATATCTCCAGGTCTCGTACAGTCATTAAACAAACAAACACACAAACACGTTTGAATAGATTGTTCTATGCCAGGCAATGGGACACAGGAGTAAAAGAGATAGACATATTCTTTTTCTTCATGGATTTTATAATCTAGATTCAGGTTCTTTGCCTTTAAAGTGAAGAAATTGAAGTAGAAGGTCTTGAGGTTCTTTGCTCTTTTATGGGGATAACACAGAAGTCAAAGCTGGATCATAGAGATAGCTCTTGTGGACCTTTTCCATCTTCTGTGATTTAAGGGGACAAAAACGTGAATTTCTTGTGGAGGCTATTTGCAGATAAATTAAAGCAAACCCTTTGGGTTTTTTTTTTTTTTTTTTTTTTTCCCGCTATATCCTACTCTTGGAATGGCCAATAAAAAGAGTCAAAATGTTTCAAAACATTTCAATTCCTTCACAAAAGCCTGTACTACAACTTAAAAACAGAAATATTTGTACAGCTGTGTCAGGCGTTAAAAGCCATTTCCAAGTGTACCACTCAAGCAGTACATCAGCCCAATGCACGATTAACATCCTGGGAGTCTCAATACAGATTCAAAAATTCGGGGTGCATAGCTGTGGTGCTCAATGCCAACAGAAGGGCACATTCTCCCTTCCAGGTGAAAACATGATCCATTGTTTCATTCCAAGGAGGAAAAAATAACATCAGGATGCCAACTTTTAAACTCTGCTGCTGATGGGCGTGCCATCAAGTCGGTTCTGACTCATACAGCCCTGTAGGCCAGAGTAGAACTGCCCCATAGGGTTTCCAAGGAGCAGTTGGTGGATTTGAACTGCCTACCTTTTGGTAAGTAGCCGAACTCTTAACCCCTATACCACCAGGGCTCCTTTAAACTCTAGGTATAATTATTTCCCGAAGAGCTCCTGCATCTTCTTCTGCTAAGAGAAAGGCCCTGTTTGTTTTGTTAATGAATACATCTTGACTTCGGAAAAAAAAAAATCATTCTTATACCTTTGTTCTAAACAAATGATTTTTTTCCTCCAGAAAACAAGATTTTTGTGAAGCAGGCGCCGATGCTCGTGGCGTACAACAATGCGGTAAACCTTAGCTGCGAGTATACTAACAACCTCTTCTCCAAGGAATTCCAAGCTGCCCTTTATAAGGGAGTGGATAGTGACGTGGAAGTCTGTGTTGTGAATGGGAATTACTCCCATCAGCTTCAGTTTCACTCAAATACGGGATTCAACTGTGATGGGAAACTGGGCAATGAAACAGTGACATTCTACCTCTGGAATTTGTACGTTAACCAAACGGACATTTACTTCTGCAAAATCGAGGTCATGTATCCGCCTCCTTACATACACAATGAGAAGAACAATGGAACCATTATCCATGTGAAAGGTAATATGCAACTCTAACTATGTCCCACCCTAAAGCAACGGTTTTCAACTGCAGTCTTGAAAACTAGGTCATGGTCAGTGGAGAGATTAAATATGCCCTAAGTGATGTGATATTAATAAAGTTAAATAATGTCTAATAATAAATAATAATAAATAACAGATCACTCATGGGAGTATTCTCCATCGAGTGGATCATGGCGGAGAAATGTTAAGCTCTTCCTTTAAAATGTAAGCTCAGTGTAAGGAATCAAACAAATCCCACTTTTCATTTCTCTGACACCAGAAATGCTGACCAATCGAAATCAATGTGTTATCAAGTCTATTCCACTTCTGCTTTGACACCAGCTGCCCGTGCAGCACTTCTTCCTATGACCTGAAGCACCCAGAGCTGGGGCAGACCTCAGACATTCAAGGTCACAGTCCTCCAGACTGCCAGGTCCGCCCAAGACTTCAGACACCATCCACAAATTTGGGAGTCCCCAGGGCTCGCCTGACTTAAGATCTGCTGACTACAAATTGAGGGGTTTCCCCCTACCCTACCCCTTGAGGTTGCCAGCCATAAGCTTGGGGGTCTCCAGGGCCCTCTCATTTCTCACCTGCTGATTCTCACTACTTCCTTGGGTTTGATAATTTAATAGAATGAGTCAGAACTCACAAAAGCACTTATGATTATAGTTTTATTATAGGAAAAAGGATATACATGAAGAGATGTATGGGTGAGGTGTGGGAGGGCTCCCACTGTGGAGGTTCCCTGTCTCAAAAAGTGACGTACTACCCTTCCACCTGCATCAAGGTGTTTTGCCAACCAGGAAGCTCCTGAGGTTTCTCTATCCAGAGCATTTATTGGGGCCCCATTACGTAGGTATGATTGATTGAATTAGTCTACCTCTCCTGAGGTCAGCTGCTATCACAAGGTGGTCTTTCTGGACTGGCCAGGCCCCACCTGAATTATCCCATTAGCATGAACTGTCAGGTGTGGTCTGGAGACCCATAAATTAAGAAAGGCACCTCAATTACTCCAGACATTTCAAGGAACCAAGGACAAAGGCCAAATTACTTTAGGTAAATTTAATGTAAACCCGAGGCTCAGATACAAGAAGAAGTTGGATTTAATGTATCAGAACTCAGGAAGAATGGGTTGTAGTCTCAGTTAATTCATAGACTTGGGCTTTTAGTCTTTTTGTGTTCCATGGTCTTTCTCTGCAAAAATGCCCCCCACCTCTGCCACCCATTTTCCAAAATTAGTCCAAAGGATGCTGGACTAACTAGGGGACATAAAATTTGCCATTAACCAACTCTGTGATCTTCAAGGACCCAACATCTTCATTGCCTAAAACTCAGTATTATTAAGTAGTATTCTGGAATTAGTGGAAATAAATTTACTGGGTTTATGTTGCAATTGTACTCTTTCTAAATGTTGGGAAGAAAAATCGTTAGGCTTCCAAACTAAAAAAAATAGTTTATTGCTAAGAGCAAACAAAATTGAGAGAGGTCAAGTAGCTTTTTTGTATATTTCTTGCATATACTACAGCTTTTTCTTTCTGTAGAATGCTAAATAAGGTATATGTTCAGTTTTGTATTTCTTAATACTGGTATAATTCCAATAAATATTCTTTCTTCTATGTCAGAACAGAGCATTTCTGATGAAGAATAGGGTACTATTTTTATTTACTTATTTATTAAGGAAGGCACCATTAACTTAATATGGCAGAATAAGTTCTGTGTTCTGGCAAAATATAGGCAATTAATGTGTGAATATTTTGCTTGCTGAGTTCCATTCAGATTTTTAATACCTGTAATATCCTGGGGAAACCCTGGTAGCATGGTGATTAAGAGCTAAGGCTGCTAACCAAAAAGGTCGGCAGTTCGAATCCACCAGGTGCTCCTTGGAAACCCTATGGAGCAGTTCTACCTTGTCCTATAGGGTTGCTATGATTTGGAATCGACTCAACGGCAATGGGTTTGGTTTGTTATATAATATCCTGGTAGAATATTATAGTTGGATCAAGCCCAAGGTTAAAAAAAAAATCATGCAGACTATGGAAGCTAAGAGTGAAACATTTTTTTCTATACGAATGGTATACTACATTAGTATAAAGTATTGCCTGTCTTCTACTTTAGCGTATCATTTACATAGTTTCTTAAAATGGAGGTTAAATATGAAACTAATATTTTCAGAATATACTTAATTTAGATTATTAATTTGGGCCCATTTTTTTGCATGTGGAGGATCCAAATCAAGTTCACAGACTTTTTGTCCTACCATATCCTGGTAATAAATACTTTGAAAATTGAATTAATTTTAGATTATAGAGTTCTATTCAAGAATCATAAAATATTAGAACCAGAGAGGACACCAAAGATCCTTTAATAATTTGCAATATTAAAAATCAAGTTATGGGTCAAGAAGGTGAGGGTGTTGTCATGTCTTGGGGTTGGCAACCGATGTCACAAAACAATATGTGTATTAATTGTTTAATAAGAAACTAATTTGTTCCGCAAACCTTCACCTAAAGCGTGCACACACGCGCATACACACACACACACACACACCCACACACACACAAAGATGTAATTGAAAAAAAAAAACAAACTACTCAAGCTATGGAGAAAGGTCAGAATGGTCCCCCTGAGGCTTACCAGGGGCTCAAGTTCCATTGTCACCTCTCACTCGAAAATCTGTGCCTGATGAATTCTTGGAATTATTAGTTCACCATCTCATCACTCGAAAACAGTGTCCTATCTCCTCTGCACTCAGCCACTTTGCTTCATTTCCCCTAAAGAACCGCTCACTCAAGAATGCTGTATATGTCAGACATTATTAGTTTGGGAAATTTATTCATTCATTTAGACGAGGCCCTGTTCCAGGCCCTGGAAATTCAACAGTAAACAAAAGAGACAACAATCTCTGTCCTTGTGGAGCTTATATTTCAGTGGAAACACTCAGACAATAAATATAGTAAATAAGACACTATATAGTGTGTCTCATAATTATAAATAAACAGAAAAATAAAGCTGGGAAGAGACATAGGGAGTGTTGGGGGAGGTTGTTGATTTTTTTAAATAGAAGAGTCAAGGTGTCTTCATTGCACAGCCTTTACATTGAGTCACACCCCAAACCCAACCTCTTCTGGGAAATAATTAGCATCGCTAATAACATGCATGATAGGTTTTACTAGGATGGATGAAGACCTCTTCTGGAAAGTTGGTTACCCACCTGCCTAGCTGGCAGATAGCCTGGAGCTTGACAATCTTCCACCAGATCTATTTATTCCTCTTGTTCTTTACGTTTACATTTTTCCTCTTCTTCCTGTCTTCTTTCCTTTAACTGCTCTTCCTTCTTCCTCCTTTGCGTCCTCTTCTTCCTTTTTCTATAACAATTTCTCCCAGAGAGAATTCTTTGATTTAGCTTGCCCAGAGACCTCTGCCCATGTAACAAGCTTGAAATAAAACTGATGTTTCTTGTCAAAACAAACAAACAAACAAACTAACAAACAAAAAAACAAACAAGGAATGTTTTTTAAAAATGCCAAAGCCTAGGCTCTATCCCCAGAGATTCTGATGTAATTAATCTGAACCTTGGGCACTGGTGTGTTTTCAAACTGCCTCAGGTAATCCTAATGTAAAGCTAGGATTGGAAATTCTTGGACTGGAGGATTTTTGGTGTTCTTCCTAGTTCTAATCTTCTGTGACTCTTAAGTAGAACTTTATAGGCCCAATCACCACATTTCTGATACCTAAAGACATAAAGTGACTTCTCCATGATTTTATGTTCTATCAGGCAGAGTTGTAACTAGAACTTTAGCTTCTGATTACCAGTTCAGTGTTCTGATTGCCATATTAGGCTGATGGGTTTCTTAAGGCCTGAAAGCATATATCTCCTTTAACTTATGCCAAGGGTACAACTTGGATATAAATAGCTTAGGGTCTTGATAAACTGGCTTCTGACAGAGGGCTTGGGTTAAGGCTTATTGGAAGTCACAATTTTAAATCACACAGTGGATTTAGCAAAGTCAGGTGAATCACGAAAAAGGAAGTCTGCATACTCTAAGCCAGTGGTATTTTGCATATTTTTATTTCTCTCACATTCTTCTATGATGTTCAGAAGAAGGAAAATGTACTCAAGTGCCATTCCCATATCATTTAACCCACTCTATTCTATTTTTCAGAGAAACATATTTGTCCAGCTCCCCCGTCTACTGAGTCTTCTAAGCCATTCTGGGCACTGGTGGTGGTTAATGGAGTCCTGGCTTTCTATAGCTTGGTAATAACAGTGGCCCTTTGTATTTGCTGGGTAAGAGAAGCAGCACTACTTTTATGTAACTTTTCTAATACACACAATCTGAATATATTTCAGAATTTTTCCTACGTGATTTAATTTCTGTTTAGAGGTGAATATTATTATTTCCTTTTTCCTGACAAGGTTTGAATAGTTTCTCTCTTTAGCCTCTTTATTTGAAATAAAAATCTGATGTGAGGTCTATTTTTTAAAAGGCTCTGATTAGTGCCGGGCAGGGTAAGAAGTTATATGGGCAATTTAGGGTGACAGGAATGAGGGACAGTTACCTTTCTTTTCCCCATTTGTCTATATAACATTTAATACAGTATCTATATCTACATCCATCCATCTATCTATCTATCTATCTATCTATCTATCTATCTATCTATCTATCTATCTATCTATCTATCTATCTATCTATCTATCTATCTATCTATCTATCTATCTATCTATCTATCTATCTATCTATCTATCTATCTATCTATCTATCTATCTATCTATCTATCTATCTATCATCTATCATCTATCTATCATCTATCTATCATCTATCTATCATCTATCTATCTATCTGCATATAAATCTAGGCAATTTGGGAATCTAAGCAACTGAAGTCAATGAACAACTTTAGGGTCCAAAATCATGAGAAATTTGGCAGCTGAAATTCAGATCTGCCAAAAAAACTAGGTCTGTTTATCTGAGTCATATTTTTTTCTTCTCTGAAGCAGTTGGATTGTGTGAGGCCAAGTAGGGTGCTGTCATTATGAAACTATTGTGGTAGTTGGACTTTTCTGAGCTCTTACCACCAAATTGGAGTTTACAACTTTTTCAAATGCTCATGCCTTAAACTTGCTGTATTTTTCTTCACCTTTCTCAATGTCGAATTTTTGGGCTAGGTTTGCACAATCTCAATTGACATCTATTGTTAAAGGGCCTCCTTAGCAAGAATCACTCTCTTACTCAGAAACTTCCTGTTCTTATGTACACATTGTGGTACAGAACACCTCATACTTTGCTTCTATTTATTCTAGAATTTTCTTTTTCTAGAAGTTAGATGTATGTATGAATCGTTTTTTCGACTAGATTGTATGCTCCTCAAGAATAAAGGTCTGTTTCTGTTCATAGTCTCCATCCATCTAGTATTAAGTACATTTAGTACTTAATGAGTGCCTCCTGAATTGATGAATTTAATGATTCTCATAGAGGCCAAACTAAGGACTCAAAATACCAAAGATCATGAAGATGGCACAGGACTGGGGAATGTTTTGCTCTGTTATACATAAGGCTGCCGTGAGTCAGAGCCGACTCAACGGCACCTAACAGCAACATATATGGGTCAATGATTTCTGGAAGCCATGCCGTGTGAAGCCATCCTATCTACTATAGGAGGAGCAGCCCTGAATTCACAATCATGCTCTTCTATCATCCAGCCTTGGAACCTTTTTAACTGCTTAATCTATTGCCAAAGTTTTCCTCTCAGTTTTTCCCCACATGCTCCTCCCAGTTCAGAAAACTCTAGGAGTAGATGGACATTTGTCAGGCTGCCTGTTGCCTAATCTATACCTTCTGCAGGATAGAAGAAATTCTTTATAATAGATATCATCTTGGGAATTTGCCTGGCTCACCATCTGCAAGTTGTCCAGCTCCGATGGGGACTTTGGTATAGTAAAATGTCACTTAAGCTCTGCTTCTCATGTTAGTTGAGTCCATTCATCTTTCTGGATCTTGGTTCTTCATTCAAGGTACCTGCCAGCTTTGACCCTCTGTGGTGTTTGTCAATGATTTGAGAATTCAGAATTCTTAGTTCTTGATGTTTCCTAATCACCGGCCATTGGCTTTTAGGCCTGCTATATGGCTTTTCAACGATCTTGTTAGGAATCTTGACTTTCTAACTTAAAGACCAGGTGCAGTGGATACCCTCCCAGGAAATTCTGCTGACCTAGATCAAAGTGATTTACTAGCTTCACAGGAAGTAGTTTTGCGAACTGCTTTAAGTTTCAGTGGCCAGAAAGGTGCTCTTGATCATTTAAAAATTGTTGTAAATATATATTAGAATATCAGTTACTAAAGAGGCACAAATTTGCTAAATGACTTGAATCACCCAAAGGAATGAATGCAGTTTTTCACTTTCAGTGAGTTTAGACAGTACACTTTCAACTAGGAAATACTGTAGACATGAGAAGAATTGGACAACATGGGTTTTTTTTTTTTTTTTTTTTTTGCAGCACTGCTAATTCCTAGTGAGGTTCATCTTGCTCCGTCTTGAGAAAACCCCCCATTTTCCCATGAATTGGGAGGTCCCAGTACCTGGCATGTCTTGTCATCTGTGGCCTCTTGTAGTCTATTAGGCTACTCAATAAGAGCTACCCTTTATTTGCATTTCAAGTCTAAGTCTTTGTACTCTCTGACTAAAAGAGTGTGAAATCAAAACATATCTATATTTCCTAGAATAACACAGCCTTTTTACCACAGGCTTCTGCTTTCCTTGCTGAGTTAGGCAGCCATGCCATTAGGAATCCCTAGATAAACTCTGAGTACTTTTGCCTGGGTATTTTTTGGTATCCTATTTTTGGCAGGTCTGCAGGGTGCCTTGGTGTAATATGCTGTTTTCTGGAACTCCCTGAGGGCTTGTCATGTGTGTTGTAGGTAGCTCTAGGCTGAGTAGGCTTCTGGAAGCAGCTGCAGATTCTATCTCAGTCCTTGACCTGCTGCTGACATTTGAGTAAATAAAGAGCAACCCTCTGCCAGACTGCCATAGACCAGCACCTGCTACTCTCACTCAATGTTCTGATCATCAGCTGAGCTGGAAAACCTATTCTCTTTCCTATTCTAAAGGTGATTTTTAAAAAACAAGGTCTTCCCCACTGTAGATCACAATTTGGGGAGTGTGAATAATGTCTTCCTGGTAGTATCTGCCTTTAAATCCAGTAGACTGTGTCTTTAAGTGAATTTCTTCGTGTGTGCCCTGTGTCCTGCTGTTGTCCCCATGGTACAAGTGGGTACCAGCTGGAATGGGGCGGGAAAGGGGGAGTGGCCCTTAAACCATACATCTGTAGCCAACATTGACTTACGAAGGGGTGAATAGACGACCTAGTCACACCAACACATGAGACGAGTACTCTCTGCACACATATATGCATATGCTAGATGCTTTTAGATGCACATGCGCACTGTGGTTTCGGTTCCCAGCCATGTATGTGTCATAGCCATCCCACTGTCTGTGTTTAGGGTTATGGCGATAACGAGTGAATTCATCATCTGATAACAGCAAGCGGGCTGAGTTCAGCAGATCTTCCATAATCTCTTGGTGCTAAGTGAAAAACCTCATGTTCATTATTGGAACCTCTTTACCAGTTATAGTTTTTTTTGTGTGTGTGTGTGTCTGTAGGCAAAGGCTATCCCTTCGGAGCCTGGCAAGGGGGGTCCTCAGGTTGGAGTACTTACTCATAAGCATCCTTGCATACACTATTAAAAAAAAATTTTAGGGGCCGGATATTTCCTTGCCATCATCCCTGCCCTGCTCTAAGAGAAAGAATGTAGAACCGAGGTATTTGAAGAACAACTTTACTTGCCACTTGGTTTCCATGACTACCTCTATATAAATAAATCTCTTAATTATGTGTTCAATGCTATCCTCTCGTCTTAGTTCCAGGTAGATAACCCATCCACCATTTCAAATCTCAAATGACCAAAGCTGTATTTATCATCTTGTCTTTCAATTCTATTTCTCCTACTGTCTTGCCTTATGTCTGTGGATGAAACACCATCCTTCCAGTTACTCAGGCACAAATCATCAGTCATTTTTGGGTATTAGAATTGAATAAGAAAGAGGAGTCAAGCAGCCCAACAATATTAATTCAAATTTGGTAATATATTTTGTATACATTTCTTCCTTTTCATTCAGTTTTTTCATGATTGGTCTCCATAGACCAGGATTTCTCAGTCTTGGCACTGTTGATATTTTGGGCCGGATAATTCTTTGTTTTGGGAGGCTGTCCCATACATTTTAGGATGTCCAGCAACATTCCTGGCCTCTATCCACTAGATACCAGTAACATCCCTCCCAGGTATGACAACCAAAAATGTCTTCAAACATTGTCATATGTCCTCTTGGGGGAGGGGGATAGGCACAAAATCATCCATGGCTGAGAATCACTGTTGTAGACCCATTTTTCCCCACCTTTTGTCTCTCTTCCCTTCAGTATCTCTTGTACATATCTGCCATATTAATCTCCTCAAAGCGATCATTTTGTCATGTCATCCTTATTGCCACCAATGTCTTCGATGTAACTAGAGTAAATTATTACTAATAAGAAAATAAATGCTTTTGAATGACTTAAAAAATACAGATTAGTTTAGAGCTAATATTATTCCTATAATAATGGTGCTGCTAGTTACTTGAACTTAATAGCAGTAATAGCAATATGAATAATATTTCTCCTTCCTTGGTATTCAAGAGACCAGATCACCTTAGAATTCTAGTATCTTGGTGCTTCTTCCCTTGATTTTTTTTTCTAAACCTCTCTGCACTTTTCAAGCCCCTCTCCATCCCACACCACTTATATTCTTAAGAGTTGGGCTCAACTCCTAATTTATTGAGGCCATTGAGGTTATCTGCTACGATTTCCTTCTCTGAATAAGTCTTCTCAAGTTAGACGTTTTCTGTCTCCAACTTTGCTAATGCTCTCTCCTTCAGTTAGAGCACCCATTTTGCTTTTTCTGCCTATTGCAATCCTAACCATTCCTCAAAGCCTAGCTCCAAAGCCTTCTGGTTGTAGCATAGAAATGGTGAAAAGAGGCAAGAGTAAAAGCAGGTGTCCAGTTGAGAGGCTACTGAAGTAGCTCCAGGGAGAGATAATGGTAGTTTAGAAATATGATGGCTGTAGTAGAGATGGGGAGAGGTAAGTGGATTTCAGGGACATTTAGGTAAAATCAACAGGATCTGGTAAAAGAGGATAAAGGAGTTGGAGGTGCCAAGGATGAGGCTTAGGTTTCTGGCTTGAGCAACTGTATGGATGGTAGTGTTATTCACTGAGACAGGAAGCACTGGAAGAGAGCCAGATTTGGGGGGAAGATCTTGAGTTTAGTCTTGGACATTTTGAAGTGCCTTTGAGGTTTAGTCCAGAGATACAAATTCAAGTAAATACTGGATGGTAATTAAAGCTGTGAATGTGGACGAGGTTGTCTAGAGTGAGTAGAGTAGAAGGCTGAGGACCAAGCTATGAGTAACTCTAACATTGAATAGCTAATTGGAGAAGGATGAGTTCAAAAGCAGTCAGAGAAGAAGTGGTCAGAGAGGTAGGATGAAAACCAGGATGGTGCTATGTCACATGGCAAAGCGGAAGAGTATTTCAAAAAGGAGAGCATAATCAGTATAGAATTCTGCTCAGAGCTCAGAAAGATGAGGACTGTAAACATGCCAGTTGGGTTTAGTAGCATAAAGTTCGTCATTTTTCAAACACTTCTTTAATACTTACTCATGCCCTTTGACAAAGAAGTTATGAGAGGCTTAGGTAGGAGTGCATGGAAATAAGATCAGCATTGAAGTCATTCACTTATTTACTCATTCAGGTATTCATTCACTCATGTAACAGCGTATCTTTATGTGCTATGCCTATGTGTCAGGAAATTGGCTTTTTTTTTTTCATAATAAAGAATTCTGAATCCAGAAATCAAGATGACTTTCTATTTTTAGAATTTTTATGTGTTCTTTGCTAAAAGTGTAAATTTTACCATCACATTGGTCCAGAAAGGATGCTTATAACCCCCAGTCAAAACTATGTTGAGTCTCATGGTGGGTTTAATTCTTGCTCCATGTCCAGTATTTCCCCTACTTCCCTCACCCCTGGGAGAAATTCATGCTGAGGAAGTTGAGCTTGAGAATAGGGATCGGTGACACTACACCCACCCCTCACTTACTGACATCATTAGGTTCCAAAGACCAGGTCCTTATGAGAAAAATCAACATTATGCAAAAATGGAGGATAATTGCATCAGATCTCAAAATGGAGGCTGACTACATCATTACACAACTGCCAATTTACATCATTGCATAACTGCCAAATCACTTGAGAGTCATGGCCTGGCCAGTTGACACACACCTTAATAGCCAGCATTAGTGTCATGTTCATTACTGCCAGATGTATGTTGTTAATGCACAAAATAGTCAGATAGTAGATTTTTTACTATTGTCATAAAAGTGAAATGTCTGATAATGAGACGGTAAATAAGTGAGGGATAGGTGTATTGTCTTTAGGGAACTACATACATATAAGGGAATAATAATACAACTAGTTATGCAGACCTCTAAATCCTGGTTAATTTGGACTCCATGGCTATGAATTTATGATTATTCCAGTCTCTGGATGAGCTGAAGATCTTCTTTGATTAATTATGGAAAACAAAGCAAATGACTAATGTAAGAAAATTGCAATGGGGATGCTTGGCCTATTCAAAGGAGGAAAGGTCTTCAAGTTCATTTACGTATAAACAGTGGATATGTTAATTAGATATATCAGCAATGCTTATATATTTTTGGAATTTGGATCAAATGACTGCATTGAGAGAAACATGATTCAGATTTTAAAGTCAATCTAGAAAAGTCCAAATTAATTCAGTTAGATTAGTCATTACCCAAGTTCAAGGTGCTCAACAAATGAGTGTTCAGTTTCATTTGATAGCTGATGTTCTGAATAGTTGCTCCCAAAGTAGGCTTTTAATTATAATTTTGTTTGTCTTAGGACAGCTCCTAGTACATCTTCTGTTATGTCCCCAACCCCCTCCACATTGACACTTCTCTTTTTGGCAGATGAAGAATAAGAGGAGCAGGATCCTTCAGAGTGACTACATGAACATGACCCCTCGGAGGCCCGGACCTACCCGCAAACACTACCAGCCTTATGCCCCTGCGCGTGACTTTGCAGCCTACCGCTCCTGACACAGATACCTATCCAGATGTGAGCCGGCTGCTGCCTCTTCATCTGTTCAACACCACTGATCTGGATAGGAAAGAACCGCCTCTGTCTTCAGCCGGCTACCTCGGGCCCCCGTTAGGTCACCGATGCCAGTTTTCTTGGGCGACTGACTAGACTAAATATCAAGATGATTTTGATACTCTGAAATGAAGTTAAAGAAAATTGCTGTGGCGGGTACCTTGCGGTGCCATGATCTAAATTCATACTTAGTATGTATTTATTGACTTGATGAGAAGGTAGAAAACAAGTGAGTGGATTCTGTTGCCTTGAAATCTGCTTCCAAGCTGCTGGTGGAGCCCCGTTCCAGTCTCACTCACCTGCGCATCTCAATCAAGTGAAGTGTGATGACCAAAAACTTCCTAGAGAAGAAAGGTTAAAAAATCATTCCATTCCCAGTTGCTGTGGAGTCAATCCTGACTCACGGCGACCTCATGAGTGTCAGAGTAGATCTATGCCTCATAAGGTTTTCAATGGTTGATTTTTCATAGTTTACCAGGTCTTTCTTCCAAGGTACCTCTGGGTGGACTTGAACTGCCAACCTTTCAGTTAGCAGCAAAGTGAACCTGTTAGCCATTTGTACCACCCAGGGACTCCTAGAAAATCATCCCTGCTCGTTAAATGAGAGTGCAGGGTGGGGGTAGGCTACAGTGGGGAGGGTAGGGAGATGGTGAAACTTAAGATGTTTTTAAACCAGTAAAACGTGGTCTCTCACTCATGAAATGAGCCACTTAGTTCCTATTTAATGCTGTTTTCCTTTTAGTTTAGAAAGACATAGACTTTGTCTGTGATCAATTCTGACCACATTTAGTCATTTTGACCAATGAAATCCCCTCATATCTAGGCAAACAGATATATTCTCTTCACTCCCTGTGATGGAAATTCTGTTTAATATTCACAATATTGTTTAAAAAGAATAAAGTAGTCCTCTACACCAAGGAAGAGTGTGTGTCAGGAAATAAGATCACTTTATGTCAAAATTATTTGAATAAAACAAAGGATTATTTGTTTAGCAGCTCTTTTCAGCCAAACCCTATAGATGGTTTTGTTTTCCATCTCTTTCAGGTTTGAACAGTTGGTCTCTTTAATGTCTGAGTGGAAATCTGAAGTGGGATGCTGAAAAAGCATCCATGGGGCAGAGACGATGCTGTGAAAAAGGGACATTAGCATTCATTAGCGTATGGGGGAGGAGCCACAAGCCGCCTCTTCTGAAGGAGGCAGAATGGAAGGAAATGACAAGATTCTTGCCATGTGCTAAGGGGGTGGCTGGCAGCAGGCAGAAGGCGCTCTCTCTGGTGAGAAACACCTCTAGAGGAACTTTACGTAATTTAGGGTTCAGAGCTTCACAACTCTGTGGGCTCAGCTGCCTGCTTACACTGGAGGTCCATTGATATGGAAAAGTATTTTGGGTTTGTGTCACCTCTAATGGGACAGCATCAAAGCTCTCAAGAGACTCTCCAAGGCCTAGTCCTGGAATGGCCATGGATAATTTTCTGCCTCTGGTTTCGGGTTACCTGGAGCATGCCAGGGGACCTTTAAGAACGGGCTCTCCGACTTCCTTCACAATTTATTCAGTGCTTTGATTTATTCAGATGTTAGAAGAGCCTAGGGTTTTAGAGGCAGGCAGAGCCTGTTCAAGTCCCTGGTATGCCTTTTATTAATAAAAATTGAACGGCCTCAAGCAGTTCACTGCCTCTTCAAGACTGTTTCTTCAGCTACAGAATTTAGATAATTACCAGAAATATCTCTTCCTATACTATAAGCTCCATGAGGGTATGGCTCAAGCCTTTCTTTTCTCTGTTTGTCCCTGGCACTTAGCACCATGTCTGGCTATTATAATGTTAGCTGTTATCATTATTGCCACAGAGATAAATTACGCATAAAGGTGGGCAATGACCTAAGAAGAGAAGGAATATTAACACAAATTTAAACCCACTATCTCTATCTACCCAGAGATGAGGTGCTATAGAATATATTCTGTTTCTGTTTCTTGGGATATTTTAACATGTAATAAAATGTAACATATTTCCCCCCATTTTTATGTATATGAAGGAAACTTCTTTAATTTTTCTTTTTAATGTGGGGAGAAGGGGAGGGGTAAAAATCTTATGACTGCAGACAGAAAATATTGTACTCTATTTGATTAACTTAATCAATTCATAAAAGGTCAAACTCAGCAATACCTGGATGGTGAAGGACTGTTGAATTTACACTGGCACACATATCACATTGCCATCCTCTGGGGACACAGAATTCTTCAGTCCAAGTTATGTAATTGTGTTTGAAAATGACAGAGCTGGAGAATTTTAGGAAGGGCAGTAGCAAAAAACAAAAATGGAAAGATTTGATCTTTGATAATAAATGCTTTTATTTTATGACTGGAAACGGAGATTAACTAAAGATGAATCACACTTGAGATTTTTCTTACTCACTCTGTACAGAGCCAAAGTAGAAATATTATATAAGGAAGCCTGTTTTCACTGTTAGTATGAACCAAGAAATGGTTTAAAAATGGTGGCTGGAGTTATGTCTTTATAGTTTCAGATACGGTACTTATGAGGAAAACAATATTGTTTTCTGCTACTATGGTAAGACTCTTAAGGGTAATGATAGTCCTGTAAATTTTTATTATGAGCTTACATATTTGGGGCTGAATGTGTCAATTTAAAGAAATCAAGTGTACATTATGTTCTGTGTATTCAGTGATAAAATTACTGAACTACCACTGAACTGTTTTAAAATTTGTGTCTTAATATTGTTTTTCAGAGCAAGTATGCTTTATTTTGGCAATGATTCTGGGAGTAACTTGCTCTTTAAAAGATGTATAACATAAATCCTTTTCTCCAGTTTTTAGTAGGATTGGGAATGCTCTTGCCTCTAGTTTTATCAGTGCCTTCATTGGTTTTTCTCTTTGTTGTCTTTCAGACATGTTGCAAAGTCTAGAAAAAACAGACTTTGGAGTTGAAGTCACAGATTAAAAAAATCTAGACTTTCAAATATTAGCTTCATTTCAAGCAAGGCACACTTCTGGTGACAATTTTTTGCTTGGTTCCAGTCACAGTTTCTCATCAGACCAATGGTTTACCTCTCTGAGATGCTGGCCTGGACTTACCCATGCATTCTATGTGATGTGAACACTCTATGAGAGAGATCGAACTTGAGCCTTGACTCCATCAGCCCCTTGGGTTAACTAACTGAGCCACCAATGATCATGGTTATTTGAATGGGGATGTTGATGGGCAAGCGGATGTCTGAACCTTCATCCCAGCCTTTTGCACTACTGGATGGGAACTACGGTAGGCCAAGGGCTTATCTCAGAGAGTGAAATTCAACTAGACGTTGGAGGTTAGAGATGGTCCCAATGATGAACCTAGAACTAGGGTCATCAATGCTATAGATCTGTTACCAACCCAGGCCAAAAACAGTGGCATGGGCTCTAAAGAATTGGGGTGGATGAGTCTTTGGCATTTGCAAGGACATTCAAGGCTCAGGATCTCTTTCTCTCTCTCTCATAAGTATATAGCTGCTTTTCTACCATATTCCGGCTCAAACAGCACAGGCATGTTCCCACCTCAGGTCCGTTACATGTACTATTTCTTCTGCCTTGGGTGTGCTCCCCAGGCATGTGCACGGCTTGCTTCCTCATCTCCTCTGGTCCCTGCTCAAATGATGCCTTGTACTGTAATTAAGGAGCACTGTAGTTAAGGAGTGCAGTGGTTAAGTTCTAAGCTCCTAACCAAAATTTCAGCAGTTCGAATTCACTAGCCACTCCCTCAGAACCCCATGGGGCAGTTCTACTCTGCCCTGTAGGATTGCTATGAGTCTGAATTGACTTGATGGCACCAGCTTTGCTTTTGTTTTTTGACTCTATTTAAAGCCCCTTCCATTCCATACCCTTATCTGCTTTCTTTACTTGCTTTTCTTCATAGTATTTTCACTTTCTGTTACCTAGATGTTTTACTTATTTGTTTGTTTATTGGTTATCTCCCCAACTGGAATGTAAACTCCGTGAGGGAAGGGGCTTTGTTTTGTTTATTGCTGTATCTCCAGTGATATTTATTGACTGAATGAATAAATTTCGCATGACCTTATCAATGAATGGCCAGTTTAAATGTTCTAATCAGACTCTGAGAAGAAGAAAGCCTGTTTTGTTTTTTGCTTTTGTATTAATAAATTCAAACATTAATTTTATTTGAAAAACGAGGTAAAACATATATGCAGCCAAACCCGGAGAAAGAAAACTTGATGGATATATGTTCACTGACATTTTAGAAATTTGTGTGCAATGAGGAAAACCAAAACTATTAGAAAGAATATCTTTAAAATCACGCTAAATAAGCCACAGTCAGGAGTCAGTTGATTTCCCGTAAAGACCCCAAATTCCCTCTGAATGGAGTATTGACTACATTTTAAACATGTCTTTAGCCTAAGGCTTCTGAAAAATGTTGCTTTTGTAGTTGTAGTCCTTTCTTATTACTGAACTGCTACTCTTTTTAATGGGGTGATTTTACCCCAACGAATTCTCTCAATGCTTTGGCTCTGATTCAGAAAGAGCTCAAAGATGACAATACTGAAGACAGACAATTTCAGCTTCTTCACGTATCATGCTCACATCATAACTGAGGACTCTAATAGCTTCAAAAACCAAAACCAAATCCAGTGCCGTTTAGTTGATTTCAACTCATGGCGCCCCTATAGGCCAAAGTAGAACTGCCCCATAGAGTTTCCAAGGAGCGCCTGGTGGATTCGAACTGCTGACCCTTTGATTAGCAGCCATAGCACTTAACTACGACACCATCAGGATTTCCTCCTCTAATAGCTTGCAGTACTGTAAAAATAATAACAACAACAGCAACGAACAAACTAACGAAACTTGTGACATTTGGAGCAACTTGAAAATTGAAATCAGGCTTGTATTAACCATTGCGTGTGTGTGCACACACACACCAACAAACCCACTATCATTTTGTAGGTAGGAGAAGGCACTTAACCAACAGACCCAAGATCAGGCCCGGTAATTCACATAGCCTCCTGTTTCCTTTGCTGCAGATTGTACCACGAGGGTGGCTTGAAATCAAATAGGTGTACAAGGACTTCCTCTCTAAACAGACTCTTGTCTTTGCTGAAAAGGAGTTCTTTAAACTTAACAAAGGTAACTAAAACTTGAAAAATATGGCCTTACATATGTCCTTCTCCGAGAAAGACTAAACTCAGCTAGTTACTCATGGGTTCAATAGGACAAGTCAAATCAAATGGAAAGGGTAAGATTGGTAAAAATTGGTTGCTAAGTGAATCGGCTCAATAAGCTACTCCTTTACCTGGGCTCATAAAAGTAGCGTAGCCTAGTTCTGTGAAAGGGTTCTAGTGCCATGAAACTAAAATTCAGTATGAAATAAAACGCAAACTTCAGGGCTTCACCTGACAGAAGTCTAACCTTGTTCTAACTAACTCACTGCACAAAAAGCATGATTGCCCCAGCCGTGTCTTCACTTCTTTTCTCCAGTCTGGTAAAATACATTATGATTCATTTTTAAACAGTACCCTTTCTCCCCCTCTCATCTCATTTGGAGCAGAGATAATGGGCAGGTGAGAAAACTCAGGGAAACTTCTGGATCCACAATGGTGGCTGGACTGTTACACTAAGCAGCAGCAGGACTGTCTGGGAGTTATATTGGAATCCTGTTTGGAAACAGCTTCTCCAAGTGTCTACCTGTGCCTCTTAAACCGAGGCACTGCCTAAATCTTGATTTTTCCACAGTGGGGCTCAGAGTAGTTTTGTCATTTAAGAAAGCATCTGAGTGGGTGGACCTCTCCACTTTCTCTGATTTGGCTTCCCAGAAGAAAGGTATGCTTTCCCTTCCAAGATTCACAGGCTCCTAGCACCTAGAAACCCAGGCCTCTGTCCAGAGCAAAATGTGGCACACTCTCTCAGTGGGCCATTTGTTCTTTTTGGGATGTTGACACTGAGGCCCACACTTGAAAAAAGTCTGGGATGAAATTTGGGTGACCCAAGAATAAGTCAGCTCTTCCAAGTTGACCTCACTTTTGGTGCAACCCTAAGGGCAAGATACATGCTTTTGAAGACCATGTCCCTATCCTTGCCTTCTGTTTGAACTCTATGAAATGGCTGGGGATGCCAGAAATTCGAAAGACAAAAAGTTGTAGAAAGGTGAATTTATCTCTGGGTAGAGGTGGATTGGCTTTGACTTACTTCATTGGGCAGAACTGTCTCAATGACAGATTTAAACAATTCTCTAGCTCCAAAGCAAAAAATGTGAGAACTGGGTGGAAATGTCAGTTGAGACAGAGGAGCAGCAAACAGCTTTGTTTTCCTACAGTTGTGGTTTTACACGGTGATGATGACACACAAAGATGAAAATGTGCAGCATGAACTCCAGTTCTTATCTGAGTGAGCATCTCTGCCAAGGCTGAAGGATATGTGTAGGTGTCACCTGCCAGCAAAGAGACACAGAGAGAGAGAGAGAAAGAAAAAGAGGCCCTGTTTCGGAAAGAAAAGCCAGTTAATCAGAGATCAACAATGACAAGTGGTGCTGTTTATTTCATTAGCTTTATATTCGATTTCCTTCGCCTTGATAATCCCCAAGTCTCAATTTAGTTTCTGGCATATGTAAGCGTCTGGTGACTAAAGAGGAGGTGGAGAAGGTGGGTTTGAATGTACTGTGGCATCTACCATAGTTATTTAAGTCATTTCTTCATTCTCCTTGGCACATGCTTAGCATTTGGATATATTAGCTTCCAAAGTGTAAATTTTTGCCAACTTTTGGGGACAATGACCCAAGGGTAGACAGACTTGAGTTTGTTGTTCAGGCCCCTCTTCACTCCCAACCCTGTAAAACTCTTGCTTCACTTGTTTTGTGTTTCTTTCTCCTCTCTTCCTCCTCATTCAGTGACTACTTAATGAGCACATACCCAGCTTTAGGAAGTGGGCTAGGTACTGGGGATGCTGCAGTGAGCAACACAGATAGCTCTATACTTACCAAGTGCAGAGAGTATATGTTTGTACATCCTTTCACTTTTTTTTTTTTTTTCCCTGCTCATAGCCTGCTCCTCACAGTGATCACTTAGTTTTGATTGTGGTACTTAGACTTTAACATGGCAATTTGATAGCCTTTGAATTGTTGGGTTGCCTGGAATTTATTTTTTTGAGATGTTCTTATTTAACATCTCTGGTACTCTTAATGTCGTAGGCCAGGGTTCAATAAGTTTTCTCCTGTAAAGGGCTAGACAGTAAATATTTTAGACTTTGCTCGCCATGTGGTCTTTGTTGTGCTACTCAGCTCTGCCATGGTAGTGTGAAAGCAGCCATAGACAATATGCCAACAAATGAACATGTCTACATTTCCATAAAACTTCATTTGCAGACACTCACAATTTGAATTTCAGATAGTTTTCACAAGTCATGCAATCTTATTCTCAGCTCATGTGCCGTACAAAAACAGGCGATGGAGGCTGGATTTGGCCTGTGAGCTGTTTGCTGACCACTGTCTTAGACCTAAACCACAATTTTAGGAGGGAATGCTCCTTTGATTTCCAGCCACAGTGCACATTTTTAGGGCTGTAAAGAACCAAATCTTTTTTTTTTTTTTTAAAGAATCAGTTTGGATGTGTATAAAGGCTTCCTGGGAGTGGTGTCAAGTATCTGTTTTGAAAGAAGGACATGGATCATTAAAGAAGAAACTTCATATGAGGGAACGCCATTTAGGTAGCAGAAATGGAAGGTTATAAGAAAGAGAGATCAGAAGCTGTTTTGTGATCATAGAGTTCCTGGTATAGCATTG
Organism: Elephas maximus indicus; assembly: GCF_024166365.1. Taxonomy (NCBI): domain Eukaryota; kingdom Metazoa; phylum Chordata; class Mammalia; order Proboscidea; family Elephantidae; genus Elephas; species Elephas maximus. The sequence goes on from NC_064824.1 coordinate 102,327,683, forward strand.
TTCAATGCCGGAAAACTTTGGAAATTGTGGTTACTCTTTTCTCAAGCTCTTCTTGGCCTTCCTCTTCTTTTCAAGGCATCGAATCCTTGTAATCTCCAAGGAAACAAAGTAAACATCTAGTCACAGTAAGCAGGGGCCAGAAAATGGCCTGTGTACTTTGTAATAAACAGGACTACTTTCCTTGCTAATTCTTCTAAACATAAAAAAAAAAAAACATAGCACTCCCAATATCCAACTTGGGGTGGGTGGAGCAGAGATCAGAAGCAGCTGTCTCAGAATTGTCCTCCTACTTTTGATTCATTCCATTCTTTCAGTCTGTACTAGGCTGCCATTTCGTGGGTGACCAAGAGTGATCCCCACTTCCAAATTTTACTCAGATCAGAGCCGCACTGACCAGATCCTTACCATCTCTTACTGTCATTCCCTGGTCCCATTAATCACTGCTGGTTACTGCCAAGGTACAAATAAGACTCTGGAAGCAGCCCAGCATATGGGGCACCCTAAGACACATACCCATTCACACCATTTGGGTAATTTAAAAATAGGATCAAATATAGCATTTAGCCTGGTCAGCCAAGCCAAGATCAGAAAATGCCTCTAAAACGTCAGATAATTAAGACTATTGTGCCAACAGCTTAAAAAAAAAAAAAAAAATTTTTTTTTTTTTTGGGATGTGAGTAATGAAAAAAGCTTGGGCAAGCTTGGGCAGAATGGATTTATTCTGACTTTGTACATGGTAATCAAATTCTGGGTCTGGGATTTTTGTTCTCCAGCCTGCCGGGCTGCTGTGCACAGTTGTGCATTGTTACGAATTGTATGTCTTGGCCAAGGGGGCAGATGGGGCTGAAATCCACTCAGCCCCAGTTATGCACCTGCAAAGCTATGCCCACCTGGAGACAGTGCCTTTCTCTAAGGTCCCCACACTTTGGCCTTGCCAGAATGCTTGTGTTTCTGCCACTGGGTCACTGATATTCCTAGAACAAGTTATATCCCAATTATCAAAGCAGAAACTATCTAAAATGAACAATAGTTAAAACAAAATACAATTAACAATTTTTTTTTTTCAAATTATTACCAGCTTTCCTGTCCCCTCCTGCCTTCTAGTCTTTGCCCCTGGGCTAATGTGCCCCTTTAGTCTCGTTTTGTTTTATGTCTAATTTTTGTTTTAAAAAATTTTATTTTTATTGTGCTTTAAGAGAAAGTTTACAAGTCAAGTCAGTCTCTCATACAAAAATTATATACACCTTGCTATATACTCCCAGCTGCTCTCCCCCTAATGAGACAGCACACTCCTTCTCTCCACCCTGTATTCCCGTGCCCATTCAGCCAGCTTCTGTCCTCCTATGCCTTCTCATCTCCCCTCCAGACAGGAGCTGCCCACATAGTCTCATGTGTCTACTTGAGCCAAGAAGCTCACTCCCCACCAGTATCATTTTCTATGTTATGGTCCAGTGGAATCCCAAGTGTTGGCTTTGGAAATGGCTCCAGTTTTGGGCTAACAGAAGGTCTGGGAACCATAACCTCCAGGGTCCTTCTAGTCTCAGTCAGACCATTAAGTCTGGTCTTTTTCTGAGAATTTGAGGTCTGGCCCACTGCTTTCCTTCTCCATCAGTGATTCTCTGTCAGGGCAGTCATAGCTTGTAGCTGGGCACCATCTAGTTCTTCTGGTCTCAGACTGATGTAGTCTCTGATTTATGTGGCCCTTTCTGTCTCTTGGGCTTATAATTACCTTGTGTCTTTGGTGTTCTTCATTCTCCTTTGCTCCAGGTGGGTTGAGACTAATTAATGCATCTTAGGTGGCCACTTGCTAGTATTTAAGACCCCAGCCTGTCTAATTTTTGGGTGAAGGAGTGACTTCATTCCTGAGCTAAAAGGGTGTCTGGGGGCCATATTCTTGGGGTTTCTTCAGTCTCTGTCAGACTAGTAAGTCTGGTCTTTTTTTGTGATTTAGAACTTTGTTCTACATTTTTCTGCAGCTCTGTCTGGGACCCTCTATTGTGATCCCTGTCAGAGCAGTCAGTGGCGGTATGCTGGCACCATCTAGTTGTGCTGGACTCAGCCTGGCGGAGGCCATGGTAGTTGTGGTCCATTAGTCCTTCGGACTAATCTTTCCCTTGTGTCTTTAGTTTTCTTCACTCTTCCTTGCTCCAGATGGGGTGAGGCCAGTGGAATGTCTTAGATGGCTGCTCACAGGCTTTTAAGACCCCAGACGCTACTCACCAAAGTAGGATATAGAACATTTTCTTTATAAACTATGTTAAGCCAGTTGAGCTAGATGTTCCCCGAGGCCATGGTCCCCACACTACTCAGCCCAGGTAATTTGGTCCCTCAGGGAGTTTGGATGTGTCTATGGAGCTTGTGTTACCTTGCCTTGTACAAGTCGTGCTGGCTTTCAGAGTATTGTGTGCTATCTTACCCTTCACCAAAGCTATCACTTATCTAATTGTCCATTTAGTGTTTTTCCATTCCTACCTCTCCTTTTCTTCGTAACCATCAAGGTTGTTTCTTTTTGTGTGTAAGCCTTTTCACAAGTTTTTATAGTAGTGGTCTCATATAATATTTGTCCTTTTGTGATTGACTTATTTCACTCAGCATAATGCCCTCCAGATTCTTCCATGTTTTGAGATGCTTTGCAGATTCATCATTGTTCTTTATATCTGAGTAGTACTCCATTGTGTGCATATGTGCATATACCATAGTTTGTTTATCCATTCATTTGTTGATGGGCATCTAGGTTGTTTCCATCTTTTTGCTACTGTGAACAATGCTGCAATGAATGTGGGTGTTCATGTGTCTATTTGTGTGATGGCTGTTATTTCCCTAGAATATATTCCTAGGAGTGAGAATGCTGGGTAATATAGTATTTCTATTTCTAGCTTCATAAGGAAGTGCCATATCGTTTTCCAAAATGGTTGTACCATTTTGCATTACCACCAGCAGTGCATAAGAGTTCCAGTCTCCCCACAGCCTCTCCAACATTTGTAATTTTCTGTTCTTTTGATTAGTGCCAGTAATGCCAGGGTGAGATGACATCTCATTGTGATTTTGATTTGCATTTCTCTAATGGCTAGTGATCTCGAGGATTTCCTCATGTGTCTGTTAGACACTTGAATGTCTTCTTTGGTGAAGTGTCTGTTCATTTCCTTTGCCCATTTTAAATTGGATTATTTGTCTTTTTGTTGTAGAGGTGTTTGATTTTCCTATAGATTTTAGAGGTTAGACCTTTGTCAGATTTGTAATAGCCAAACATTTTTTCCCAGTCTGTATGTTCTCTTTTTACTCTTTTGGTGAAGTCTTTTGATGAGCTTAAGTGTTTAATTTTTAGAAGATCCCAGTTATCTAGCATATCTTCTGGAGTTTCTATTGTTAGTTATGGTTTGTATCCTGCTAATGCCATGTATTAGGGCCCCTAGCATTGATGCTATTTTTTCTTCTATGATCTTTATAGTTTTTGGTTTTATGTTTAGGTCTTTGATCCATTTTGAATGAATTTTTGTGTGTGGCGTGAGGTATGGATCCTGTTTCATTTTTTTTGCACATGAACATCCAGTTTTGCCAGAACCATTTGTTAAAAAGACTGTCTTTTCCCCATTTGGTGGACTCTGGGCCCTTGTCGAAGATCAGGTGACTGTAGGTGGATGGATTTACATATGGGTTCTCAATTCTGTTGCATTGGTCAATATATCTGTTATTGTACCAGCATTAGGCTGTTTTGACCACCGTAGCTGTATAGTAGGTTCTGAGGTCAGGTAGTACAAGTTAATGATTAGTTTTTCCAACTCTTTAAAGAATGTTGTGGGTATTTGGATTGGGATTGCGCCGTATTTGTAAATTGCTTTGGGTAAAATTTCATTTTCACAATGTCGAGTCTATCTATTCATGAGCATGGTATGTTTTTCCATTTATGTAGATCTCTTTTGGTTTCTTGCAGTAGTATATTTTGTAGTTTTCTTTGGCTAGGATTTTGTTGAGAATTTTTGCATCTATATTATGAGAGATATTGGTCTGTAAATTTCTTATTTTGTGGTGTCTTTGCCTGGTTTTGGTATTAGGGTTATGCTGGCTTCATAGAATGAATTCGGAAGCATCCCTTCCTTTTCTATGTTCTGAAATAGTCTGAGTAGTACTGGTGTAAGCTCTTCTCTGGATATTTGGTAGAATTCTCCAGTGAAGTCATCTGGGCCAGGGCTTTTTTTGTTGTTGTTGAAAGTTTTTTTAAATTATCTTTTCAATCTCTTGTTAGGGGTCTGTTCAGATTTTCAACATCTTTTTGTGTTAGTTTGGGTAGATAGTGTGTTTCTAGTCATCAATTTTGCTCATCCCGTCTTCCATTGTTTCTAACCTACTCCTCAGACCTTCTATGACACTGTCCATTTCTGAAACCTTGTTGTTTATCTTTTGAGTTTCTAATTGTTGTTTTTGTATGATTTCTAGTTGTGAATTTATTTTGACATTTTTTCCTTTATTATATTCCTGAATTCTTCCATTTTTTTGTCTGTATTTTCCATGAATTTGTCTATTTTTTCCACATTGTGTCTGCTTTCTTTTTATTAATAATTTTTATTGAGCTTTAAGTGAACGTTTACAAATCAAGTCAGTCTGTCACATACAAGCTTATATACACCTCACTCCATACTCCCACTTACTCTCCCCCTAATGAGTCAGCCCTTCCAGTCTTTCCTTTCGTGACAATTTTGCCAGTTTCTAACCCTGTCTACCCTCCTATCTCCCCTCCAGACAGGAGATGCCAGCACAGTCTCAAGTGTCCACCTGGTACAAGTAGCTCACTCTTCATCAGCTTCTCTCTCCTACCCATTGTCCAGTCCCTTCCATGTCTGATGAGTTGTCTTCGGGAATGATTCCTGTCCTGGGCCAACAGAAGGTTTGGGGACTGTGACCGCCGGGATTCCTCTAGTCTCAGTCAGACCATTTGTGTCTGCTTTTTGCTTCAACTCTTGGATAGCTCTGAATATTAGAGATTTGGACTCATTATCAGGTAGTTCCAGTGCCTTTTCTTCTACGGGAAAGCCATCTGGTGTTTTATTTTGGATGCCTACTGGAACCATCTATCCTATTTTTTAAAATATCTTTTGATATTGTCTGCTGTCTTCAGGACATTCAGTAGTTTTTTTTTTTTTTTTTTCATTTATTGATTATAGGTTTGTTTGTTTCATCCTGCTTTTTTTGTTTTATTTAGTTATGTCTGAGCAGGTGGGCTGTGCACTCTTTGTGGTTTGTTCATCTGTGGGCATGATACTTTTCACCTCCTTGTCCAATAGGCAGGGTGAATCACTCAGCTATGGTGCAGCAGAGTAGGTCCAACTGAAGGGGGTGCTGGGATGGGTTGTTTGTGGCATGTACTGGGGCCCACAGGGTGGGCCGGGAGTCAGCGCAGGTCAGGTTCCAGTAGGACATGCCCGTGGTGCTTGGGGGTGTGATGCTCAGCTCACGGTGCTGGTAGGGAGAAGTGAGGGGCGAGGTTGTGATATGTGGTTGGCTTAAGTTTTGAAGATTATCTTAGGGCGATAGTTTCAGGGGTTCCTCCAGCTCCCATGGCTACAGAAAGCCTAGGCTGTATGAGAATTCCAAATTCTGTTTTGCATTTTCCCACTTTTGATCAAGATTCCTCTATAGAATCTTCGATCAAAATGTTCAGCAATGGTAGCCAGACACCATCCAGTTCTTCTGATCTAATGGCAAAGGAGGGGGTTGTTCATGGAGGCAATTAGCCACACATTCCATACCCTCCTATTCCTGACTCTCTTTCTTCCTTTCTTGCTCCAGGCCAATAGAGATCAATTTTCACATCTTTGATGACTGCTTGCAAGCTTTTAAGACTCCAGGAACTGCGCAACAACTAGGAGGTAGAGCAGAAGTACTAAATGTGTTATTAGGCCAATTAATTGTGATGGCCCATGAGACCATGAGCCTAAACCTCCAAACCAAGGAAAGAGATCCTAAAGTTTTTGGTAGTACATAAGCAGCCTCAGCAGCTACTCTTATTTCTTTTTTTGTAATTGTTGTAAATATGTCTGTCATGCAACTTTTGCCAGTTCAACTTTTTACAGGTGTACAACTTATTGACAGCAATTATGGTAATCAGCTGGGCAAACCTACCCTTAATCGGTGTGATTCTTCATCATTATTAACCCCCTTTTTCCCCTCTCTTCTACTCATGGTAACCAGTAATAAATTTCAGTCTCTATAAATTTGCCTTTTCTTGTGTTTTTATATAAGTGAGGTCATACAATATTTGTCTTTTTGTGAGTGACTTATTTCACTCAGCATAATTTCTTCAAGCTCCATCCATATTGTAGCATGTCTCAATACTGTTTCTTCTACTGGCTGAGTAGTATTCCATTGCATGTATGTACTACATTTTCTTTATCCATTCATCTATTATAACTTCATTTCATTTTATGGTAGAATAATATTCCATTGCATGGATATACCACATCTTATTTATACATATTTCTGTTGATGGACACTTGGGTTGCTTTCACCTTTTGGCTATTGTGAATAGCACTGCTGTGAACACTGATGCACAATTATCTGTTTGATTCCCTGCTTTCAAGTCTCTTAGGTAGATATCTAGGAATGAAATTGCTGGGTCATATGGTAATTCATTGTCTCAGTCATCTAGTGCTGCTATTACAGAAATACCACAAGTGGTGGCTTTACAAAGAGAAATTTATTTCCTCACAGTAAAGTAGGCTGAAAGTCCAAATTCAAAGCGTCAGCTCCCGGGGAAGGCTTTCTCTCTCTGTCGGCTCTGGGGGAAGGTCATTGCCCAGGAGCTTCGCAGGCACAGGGACCCCAGGTCCAAAGGATGCACTCGGCTCTCAGTGCTGCTTTCTTTGTGGTATGAGGCCCCCACTTTCTGCTTGCCTCCCTTTCCTTTTATCTCCTGGAGACAAAAGGTGGTACAGGCCACATCCCAGGGAAACTCCCCCTACATTGGATCAGGGAGGTGACCTGAGTTAGGGTGGTGTTACAATCCCACCCTATCCTTTTAAAAATAAAATTACAATCACAAAATGGAGGACAACCACACAACCCTGGAAACCATGGCCCAACCAAATTGATACACACATTTTTTGGGGGACAGTTTGATTCCCTGCTATCAAGTCTCTTGTGTAGATGTCTAGGAATGGAATTGCTGGGTCATATGGTAATTCTATGTTTAACATGTTGATGAATTGCCAAACTGTTTTCCACAGCAGCTGAACCATTTTTCATGCCCACCAACAACGCACAAGGGTTCCAATTTCTTCACATCCTCAACAACTCTTGCTAGTTTCCATTTTTCTGATAATAGCCATCCTTGTGGGTGTAAAGTGGTATCTCATAGTGGTTTTGATTTGCATTTACCTAGCGGCTAATGATGTTAAGCATCTTTTTGTGCTTACTGGCCATTTGCATATCTTCTTTGAAGAAATGTCTATTCAAGCACTTTGCCTATTTTTAAATTGGGTTGTTCGTCTTTTTCTTGTTGACTTGCATTTTTAGAAGTATTACCAAATTTCTCTGCATAGAGATTATACTAATACACACTCCTACCAGTCACTTACAAATAAGCCTGTTAACCTATTTATCCTCCTTAACACAGTGTTATCAACGTTTTTGAGCATTGCCAACCTGATAGTTTAAAATAGTATCTCATCATTGAGTTAATTTGCATTTCATTTTTTATGAATTGGGTTTGTCACCTTTTCATATAGTTAAGAACCATGCATATTTTTCTGTGAACTGTCTACTCACATTCTTTGACCACTTTCAGTTGTAATTCTGGCTTTTCAATGTAAATTCTCTTAGGGAAACTAGCCCTTTGCTTGAAATTCCTTCATTTTAGAGAAGAGTTAAATGTAAGCTTATGGTTTTATTGTTCATTCAGCAACATCAAGTACCCATTCCATGCCAGGTGGTGCACTAGGCGCTGGAGTTAGATGTAGCCCTTGTCTTCAGGGAGCTTCCAGGTTAATGAGACACATAGTACTTTTCACATAGTTTTATTTATTTTTAATAACGTTATGCATAGGGCATTACTGGACCTTAAATGTGGTGTACTACCTAACCCATGGGAGGAATGGAATAGGTTCAGAAAATTATTCATGGAACAGATGACACTAGCTGAATCCTAAAGGGCAAAGGAAATTTAAATTAGCCAGATGATGAAGGGCGGGATGGCATTGCAGGTAGAGAGACCAACTTGTGCAAAAATACAAGCATAATGCCTTCAAGGAGTTCGGTATGTGACATCAGGCTGGCTGAAGTGCAGGTAGTAGCCCTGATGTTGCAGTGGCTAAGAGCTTGGCTGCTAACTGAAAGATTGATGGTTTGAGCCCACCAGCTGCTCCACTGGAAAAGGATGTGGCAGTCTGCTTCTGTGAAGATTTACAGCCTTAGAAACCCTATAGGGCACATCCACTCTGTCCTATAAGGTTGCTATGAGTCGGAATTGACTGGACAGCAACGGGTTTGGATTTTTTGATTGGCGTGCAGGTGGAGTCCATGGGTAGGTAGTACAAATGGTTAACACGCTTAGCTGCTAACCATAAGGTAGAAAGTTCAAATCTACCCAGAGGCACATAGGAAGGCTGGCCTGGCAACCTACTTCCAAAAAATCAGCCTATGGAGCACAGTTCTACTCTGACATGTATAGGGTCTCCATGAGTCATAATCAATTAGATGGCAACTGGTTTTTTACTGGTGGGGTGTAGATGAGACTACCACTGTAGGTTGACATCTTACTAAGACAAACTCTTTATGCTAAGGAATTTGGACTTTATCCCACATGTCCTGGAAAACCAATAAAACATGCATTTTTAAAATCTGCATTTCAAATTATTTATAATTAATAACCGTATGTTACAGAAAGCTTCAAAATGAAACCTAAAAGCCTTCCTCTTCTTTGTCCTCTCCCTGACAGTTCTATTCCTTAGAGGTTACCATTTTTTACAGTTTCTATTTACCTCCATTAAAAATGTTAAAAAAACAAAGATACCACCTTGAAGACTAAGGTGCACCTGACCCAAGCCATGAGTGTTTTCAATCACTTCATATGCTTGTGAAAGCTGGACAATGAATAAGGAAGACTGAAGAAAAACTGAAAACTTTGTATTATGGTTTGGCAAAGAATATTGAATACACCATGGAGTGCCAAAAGAATGAACAGATCTGTCTTGGACGAATACAGCCAGAATGCTCCTTAGAAGCAAGGATGGTGAGGCTACGTGTCACATACTTTGGACATGTTATCAGGAGGGAACAGTCCCTGGAGAACGACATCATGCTCGGTAAAGTAGAGGGCCAGTGAAAAAGAGGAAGACCCTCAACAAGATACAATGACATTGTGGCTGCAACAATGGCCTCAAGCATGACAATGACTGCGAGGATGGTGCAGGACCTGGCAGTGTTTCGTTCTGTTATGCATAGGATCGCTATGAGTCGGAACCTACTCGATGGCACCTAATAACAACAATTTACTTTCATAACTCTAAATAATATGTTTATATTTTATTTCTTAATTCATCAAACTTAACAGTGTTTATGGACTTTCCACTACAAAAGGTAAACTTAGCTTACTTCCACTAACCTCACTCTCGCAATTATTTTTGGAAGGATTTTAAGCAGAAGAGTAACCTGATTAGATTTATATGTTTGGAAGATGAATTTGGTAGCATGTGAAAGGTGCTTGGCAGCTGTTGTAGTAAGTCAAGCAAGAATGTGGGATAGAGAAGATGGGATAATGGAGGTATACTTAGTGGGTGGAAAGAGGGGACTGGTAGCTAACTAGACATTAAAGAAAAGAAGGGGATCAACTCCCTGGAGTCTGACTGGTGCTATGGCACCCTCTGAGATAGGGAAGCAGTTCTATGTAAAGAAGAGAAAGTGTCACATTTATTCTAAAAGAGAAGAAGATTTTAAGTCTGAAGGTGTGGTCAACAGTGTCTACCAGGCATGTAAGATGAGGGATGAATTAGCTCTTTGGATTTAACAACTCAAGACCTTGGCCAGATTAGTTGTAGGGTGATGGTGGGGTTGGAAGTAAGGCTCTAGCATAGAAAATCATGATCAGACAATGAAGAATAGGATGCCAAGAAAGTAGAACTAATGGCAAGAAGTTTCCTTGTGAAGAAAAGCTTCTTGGCACCTGAGTTCCTCTATCGGTCTGGTTGCTTTTTGAGGGTAAGTTCCGTATCTTACTTATCTTGATATTGCCACAGTCCAGCATAGTAACTCGTATGGTAGGCACTCAGAGGTTTGTTGATTGTAGAAAAAGAGGAAAAAGATAAGGTGAAGAGAAATTTTATGATCGTAGTCAGAAGGCAAAGATTTAAGCTGCTTATATGTTTAGAAAATATGAGATCAAGTAGACAGGGAGAAATGGAAATCGAAGGAACAAAAGAAAATAATGACTGGTGAAAGATCCTTGAGGAAGGAAGTGAAGAAGTAGAGGTGGGAAATGTTGGATCCTGGAGAGTTGGGATGGGGGACCTGAAGTTGGGTGGAGCAGAGAACTTGGCCTAAAGAGGGAATCTGGTCTTCTTACACATACATGAGTGGACAAAGCAGACAGAGCACTCATTATTCTTAGAGACTGGGGGAAGGTCATTTGGCCAACTACTCACAACCCATTTGCTCCAGAGTGCACTGGATGGAAAATAAAAGACTTTGAGGGATTTGTTTCTATAAAGCCAGTTCTATTCTTCCCTTGATGCAAAATGCACAGGGTGATTTTATATCAGAGGTGCTAAAACAAATCATCAGAGCTTGTATTGTATTCAAGTGTGTACAAAGCTATTGACCTTTCCCTGCATGTCCTTTGGCTCAAAAGAGAGACCAACAGAATCTGTGGAGGTTGTTACCTATGCCTACAAATAATGCCCAAAGGTGTGAGTATCCTCTCCTTCCTTTATACTCCATCCTTATTCTATTATCTACTGATATTTAACAAACCATACCAAATTTTGCAGTTGTTGTTAGGTGCAATCGAGTTGGTAGTCTACTTCTGAAAAGAATGAGCCAGTGAAAACCTTATGAATAGCAGTGGAATAAATTTTGTTAGGTGCCATCAAGTCGGTTCTGACTCATAGTGACCATATGTGGAACACCACAATTCAAAGGCGTCCCTTCTTCCATCTTCCTCATTCACCATCCAGCTTTCGCATGCCTATGAAGTGATTGAAAATATCACAGATTAGGGCAGGCCCACCTTAGTCTTCAAGGTGATATTTTCTTTTCAACGCTTTAAAGAGGTCATTTGCAGCAGATTTGCCCAAGGCAATGCGTTGTTTGATTTCTTGACTGCTGCTTCCATGGCTGTTGATTGTGGATCCAAGTAAAATGAAATCCTTGACAACTTCAATCTTTTCTCTGTTTATTGTTATGTTGCTTATTGGTCCAGTTGTGAGGATTTTTGTTTTCTTTATGTTGAGGTACAATCCATATCTAAGGCTGTGGTCTTTGATGTTCAGTAAGTGCTTCAAGTCCCCTTCACTTACAGCAAGCAAGATTGTGTCATCTGCATATCACAGGTTGTTAATGAGTTTCCCTCTAATCCTGATGCCCCATTCATCTTCATATAGTCCAGTTTCTCAGATTATTTGTTCAGCATATAGACTGAATAAGTATGGTGAAAGGATACAACCCTGATGCACACCTTTCCTGACTTTAAACTATGCAGTATTCCCTTGTTTTGTTTGAAAGACTGCCTCTTAACCTATGTACAGGTTCCTCATGAGCACAATTATGTCTTCTGGAATTCTCATTCTTCACAATGTTATCCATAATTTGTTATGATCCACACAGTCAAGTACCTTTGTATAGTCAATAAAACCAGGGAAACATCTTTCCGGTAATCTCTGCTTTCAGCCAAGATCCATCTGACAATCAGGAATGACATCCTTGGTTCTGCATCCTCCTCTGAATCCAGCTTCAATTTCTGGAAGTTACCTGTTGATATACTACTGCTGCAGCTGCTTTTGAGTGATCTTCAGCAAAATTTTGCTTGCGTGTGATATTAATGACATTGTTTGATAATTTCTGCATTTGGTGGGTGGGACCACCTTTCTTGGGAATAGGCATAAATATGGATTTCTTCCAGTCGGTTGGCCAGGTAGCTGTCTTCCAAATTTCTTGGCATAGACAAGTGAGCACTTCCAGTGCTGCATCTGTTTGTTGAAACATCTCAATTGATATTCCATCAATTCCTGGAGCCTTGTTTTTTGCCACTGCCTTCAGTGTAGCTCGGACTTCTTCCTTCAGTACCATCAGTTCCTGATCATATGCTACTTCCTGAAATGGTTGAACTTCAACCAATTCTTTTTGGTATAGTGGCTGTGTATTCCTTCCATCTTTTTTTGAGGCTTCCTGTGTCATTTAATATTTTCCCCTTAGAATCCTTTAGTATTGCAACTAGAGACTTGAATTTTTTTCTTCAGTTCTTTCAGCTTGAGAAATGCTGAAAGTGTTCTTTCCTTTTGGTTTTCCATCTCCGGCTCTTTGCACACGTCATTATAATACTTTACTTTGTATTCTTGTGTCACCCTTTGAAATCTTCTATTCAGCTCTTTTACTTCATTTCTTCCTTTCAATTTAGCTACTTGATGTACAAGAGCAAATTTCAGAGTCTCTTCTGACATCCATTTTGGTCTTTTCTTTCTTTCCTGTCTTTTTAATGACCTCTTGCTTTTGTCATATATGATGTTCTTGATGTCATGCCACAGCTCCTCTGGTCTTTGGTCATTAGAGTTCAACATGTTAAATCTATTCTTGAGATGGTCTCTAAATTCAGGTGGGATGTGCTCAAGGTTGTACTTTGGCTCTTGTGGAGTTGTTCTAATTTTCTTCAGCTTCAACTTAAACTTGCGTATGAGCAATTGATGGTTTGTTCCACACTTGGCCCCTGGCCCTATTCTGACTGAGAGATATTGAGCTTTTCCATTGTGTCTTTCCACAGATATAGTTGATTTGATTCCTGTGTACTCCATCTGGTGAGATCCTCGTGTGCAGTCGCCGTTTATGTTTGTGGAAAAAGGTATCTGCAATGAAGAAGTCGTTGGTCTTGCAAAACTCTATCATCCCATCTCCGGCATCTTTTCTATTACCAAGGCCATAGTTTCCAACTACCAATCCTTCTTTGTCTCCAACTTTTGCTTTGCAATTATCAATGCATTCTGGTTGCGTGTTTGATCAATTTCGGACTGCAAAAGTTGGTAAAAATCTTCAGTTTCTCCATTTTTGGTCTTAGTGGTTGGTACATAAATTTGAATAATAGTCGTATTAACTGGTCTTCCTTGTAGGCGTATGAATATTATTCTATCACTAACAGTGTTGTACTTCAGGATAGATCTTGAAATGTTCTTTTTGATGATGAGTGCAATGTCGTTCCCCTTCAAGCTGTCATTCCGGGCGTATTAGACCATATGATTGTCTGATTCAAAATGGCCTATACCAGTCCATTTCAGCTCGCTAATGCCTAGGATATCTATGTCTATGTGTTCCATCTCTTTTTTGACGATTTCCTGTTTTCCTAGATTCAAACTTCGTATATTTGCACTTTCCAATTATTAATGGATGTTTGCTGCTGTTTCTTCTCATTATGAGTCATGCCACATGAGCAAATGAAGGTCCTGAAAGCTTGACTCCATCCACATCATTAAGGTCGCCTCTACTTTGAGGAGGCAGCTCTTTCACTGTTGTATTTTGAATGTCTTTCAACCTGAGGGGCTCATCTTCCAGCACTATATCAGACAATGTTCTGCTGCTATTCGTAAGGTCTTCACTGGCTAATTCTTTTCAGAAGTAGACCTCCATGCCCTTCTTTCTAGCCTATCTTAGTCTGGAAGCTTAGCTGAAACCTGTCAGTCATGGGTGACCCTGCTGATATTGGAATACATGTGGCATAGCTTCCAGCATCACAGCAGCACACAAGCCCCCACAGTACGACAAACTGACAGATGTGTGGGGGGTCCCAAATTTAGTGGCATAAAACAACAACAATAATTTATTAATATCTCTTACAGTTTGAGAGTTGACTGAGCTCAGCTAAGCAATCCTCAGTTGGGTTCTCTGGAGTTGTCTTGAAAGCTTCCTCATACAGACTGGCAGCTGATGTTGGCTGTCATTAAGATTTTAGGGGAGGCTGTTGGCTGGAGGCTATTGGCTTACACAAGATCTCTCTCCACATGGCCTGAACTTACTAATAATGTGGCAGCTGGGTTCCAAGGGCAAGTATCTCTTGACAGAACCAGCAGAAGCTGTATTGCTTTGCTAAACTAGTCTTGGAATTTAGAACTGAGTCACTAAGACCAGCCCAATTCAACAACAACAACAACAAAAACCAAATAAAACCAAACCAATTGCCATGGAGTTGATTCTGACTCACGATGACCCCATGTCTTACACAGTAGAACTGCTCCATAGAGTTTTCTTGGCTATTATCTTCACAGGATCCGTTTGCTAGGCCTTTTGTTTATGGATCCACAGGGTAAGTTCAGAGCACCAATCTTTAGGGTAGTAGTTGAGTGTAAACCATTCATGCTACCCAGGGACCTCACAGCCCAATTCAAGGGGAGGAGAATTAGACTCTATCTCTAGAAGGGTGGGGGTGGGGTGGGGGGGAGGAAGGGTGTCAAAGAACCTGAGGCCATGTTTTAAAACATCCATATCACAAGTCGAGAATGCAATGAAATAAGTCGTGACAAAATGGAAAGTGTACGAGAATGGGAATCAGGAGATTTAGTTTCTCTCCTTGACTTGGTGACTAATTTGTAATATAATACCACTTTAACACTCTCTATATTTACATAAGCCCTGTAATATAGATGATAAAAAAAAACCCAAAATATAGATGATATGAGGATCAAAATGAGAAGCCAAATGTCAAAGTGCTTGAAGACCAAAAATTACTTTACATATGAAATGTATTATTGTTATTGTTTTATTTATGCCTTGAGGAGGAGAGATCAAAAGACAATATTAAGGTCAGTGTTTGTTGGGTCACCATTCAATTGCCATTTGGCATCTCTAACCTGTACTGCCTCTAGATTGCTTCCAAATGTAATGGATATATGTATAGCTTTTCAGGTGAGTTTCCTTTTAGTGTCTTTCAGTAGACTAGTCAGATTTCATCCCTGCTCTATTGACTTTGGGTTTGGCCATGAGACTTGCTTTGGTCAATGGAATATGAGTGCATGGGATGAGGGAGAGACTTTAAATGTGCTTGTGTGGTTTGATTTGCTCTCTTGTGCTTCTGCCATCCAACATGAGAAAAGTATGTATCAGGAAGTTTCTGATCTCAGAAGAAGAGACACATAGTGCAGATCTCAACCGAACCACAGTGTGAAGCATATCCATCTGACCCACAGACCCATTAGTGGGAAAAATTAATATTTCTTTTTGTAAGCCATTGAGATTTTGAAGTTGTTTGTTACACAGCATTGTTGCAGCAATAGTTGGCTAATATACATGGGCAACTGTCGTGGGCTGAATTATGTCCCTCCAAAAATGTGTGTATCAATTTGATTGGGCCATGAGTTCCAGCATTGTGTGGTTGTCTTCCATTTTGTGATTGTAATTTTATGTTAAAAAGGATTAGGGCAGGATTGTAACACCACACTTACCCAGGTCACATCTCTGACCTAATGTAAAGGCAGTTTCCTTGGGGTGTAACCTGTATCATATTTCATCTCAAGAAAGATAAAAACACTGGGAGCACAGCATGTCCTTTAAACCCTGGGTTCCTGCACAGAGAAACTCCTAGTCTAGGGGAAGATTGATGAGAAAGGCCTTCTTCCAGAGCCGACAGAGAGAGAAAGCCTTCCCCTGGAACTGATGCCCTGAATTTGGACTTTTAGTCAACTTTACTGTGAGAAAATAAACCTCTCTTTGTTAAAGCCATCCACCTGTGATATTTCTGTTATAGCAGCACTAGAAGACTAAGACAGAATTTAGGTGCCGAGAGTGGGGTGCTGCTCTAACAGATACCTAAAACGTGGAAGTGGTTTTGAAACTGTGAATGGATAGAGGAACAACAGCAGCAGAGAACTTGCAGTGGCAGAAAAGCAGCAGTGACAGAGAACCAGCAGCAGCAGAACCAGGAAACCAATGCCACACAACGCTGGAGCTGACCCATGAAGTGAGAGATATGAGTGCTTGTGCACAGGTGGCTTCCTGGCAGACTGGTGTGCCTCCAGGCACTTATCCTTGGAGCTACAGAGCTTTGGAACACTTGCCCCTCCAGAGCAAATTCGGGCCTGAGGCCCGAGGAGCTGAGAGGCCAAGAAACCAGGAAGCCGAAGCTGAAGAGACAACAAAAAAAGCCAAGCTGCCTCATCTCAAAAGGTATGGCCATAACCTCAGGGGTCTCAAAGCGTACAGCCATGGTCTCTGGTGTTTCCAAGGGTAGAGTTGCCACTCAGATAGACTAGAAAAATGGTGCAACTAAAGTCAAGAAAGCAGAATTGCTGTCCCAGTGGGCCTGGAAGGCAGAGCTGAAGCCCAGGGCTGAGGGGCCTCCACTCAGAATCTGGAGACTGTGGCCAATACCTAGAGTCTGGAGGACAGGGCTATTCTGTAAACGTTCTCAGAGAACAGAGGATTATTTTCAAAGCTTTGAGGGCTAATACAATATGTTCTGTTTGGTGCCTGTTATGCCTTCTTTCCCTCCAATTTCTACTATTTGTAATGAAAATATCTAGCTTGTGCCTGTTCTGTCATTGTACCTTTAGAAGCAGATAACTTGTATTCTAGATTTCACAGAGGAAGAAGAATGTTTGGATTTTGGACTTGGAGTTGATTTAAGACTTTTGATATGATATGATGCGATGAATATGTTTTGCATGTTACAATGATGGGATTTTGGGGGGGCCAAAGGGTCAAATGTCATGGATTAAATTATGTCCCCCTAAAAATGTGTGTATTAATTTGGCTGGTCCATGATTTTGTGATTGTAATTTTATCTTAAAAATGATTAGGGTGGGATTGTAACACCACTCTTATCCAGGTCACATCCCTGATCCAATGTAAAGGGAGTTTCCCTGGGGCGTGGCCTGTACCACCTTTTACCTCTCAAAAGGTAATAAGGAAAGGGAAGCAAGCAGAGAGTTGGGGACCTCATACCACCAAGAAAGAAGCACCAGGAATGGAGCTCGTCCTTTAGACCTGGGGTTCCTGCACAGTGAAGCTCCTAGTCTAGGGGAAGTTTGATGAGAAAGACCTTCCTCTACACCCAACAGAGAGAGAAAGTCTTCCCCTGGAACTGATGCCCTGAATTTGGACTTTTAGTCAACTTTACTGTGAGAAAATAAACTTCTCTTTGTTAAAGCCATCCACTTGTGGTATTTGTATTGTAGCAGCACTAGATGACTAAGACAGCCACCTACACAGGCAACCTGGCAGTGTGGGGGTGTCATTGCCCTGTGGAATGAACTTTTAACCAATGGGAGTTGGGAGTCAATGATAAAATACTTTCCCCTGTCTCCTCCCAGACTTCGTACAAACTCTCAAATAGTCTTGTGGGATCGAGCAACCAGTCATCAGTTGTGGGCTAATTTAATAATTCAACTTTGAACTGGCTCTTTCCCTCTTCTTGGCTTCATGTCACCCAGCTACTACTCCTGTTCCCTGGATCCTACTCCCCAATAAAATATTCTTATAGAAGTCTTTGTTTCACACTCTGCTTTCTGAGAAACTCTAGCTAAGACACTATACGTTTACTTTAATTTTCATTGGTTATATGTTTATATACATTGTTTGGATAGTGGAGGTTCCCAAGTGCTCACCGTCCCAAATCTCTTTACACTTCAGCTTGCAACTAGCTGCCTAAATTCTTTTCACTTCTTTGAATGAGTCTAGGGGGCTTGAGAATAGGATGTGCAAGTGGATGAGAGTTAATGAGCACGTGTTGATTTGATTGAGCCTAATTTTAATTTTTTTCTTCCTATTTATCTGAATCCATAGCCTCCTCCGTTAATCCTTAATATAGGCCTTGCTATCATCCACCTAACCGTCTTCCTACTCTGCAATCCCCACAATAAGAAAACACTTTCTAATTCTCAGAGGGTTTTCCAGAGATGGGATTACTAGGGAAGTAATGAGTTCCTTATTGCTGAAGGGGAGTTGAGACAGCTGGATGATCATTTTTTCAAGGTATGCAGGAACTAAATAAATAAGTAAACAAAACCATAGCTACTGTTTGTTTGGTGCTAGGCGCAATGTTAAGCATCTTAAATATATCCTCACAATAATCTTGCACAGTGGCTATTTTCTCCATTTTTCAGTTAACAGAATTGAAACTCAGGGAGGTTAAGTGACTTGTCTAAGGCCATGTGACTATAAAGAGGCAAAACCAACCCAGTTTGTGTGGCTTCAAAGCTTGCTCTCTTTTCATTAGTACACGTCAGTTCAATCGTGGGATAGGTGCTTAAACTACCTTGACCTTAATATCCCTTCTAATTCAGAGATTCTAGGAGTCTAAGAACTTCTGCATTAAGGCACAGCAGCAAAAAGGATGAAGTAATACTATGAGGTTTTCTTTCCACCTGTATTTTTTTTCCTTCATTCTTTTTTGAGGGGTCCAGAAATTGAAATGATGAATACATCTTTATAACTCTTCGAAAAGCAAGTGAACACAGTGGTTTTCACACTCAAATCAACCCAAGGTTGTTTTCTGACTCCAGATGGGCCTTTACAGAATGTAGTCATTTATAAATTAGGTGTGGCTTGTGCCTGGCTGTTCAAGCTGGAGTGGAGAGAATGAGCCACGGAGGTCTGTGGGAGTGTGGGGGTCATGCTGGGGGAGGCATCGGTGATGTTCAGTAAAGCAACTGCCAGTCAGAGATGCCGTATACCTTGGTGGCCTCTAAGTGTTTGTAAGGATTATAAGTACTGAATATGATATAAAATGAAAAAAAAAAAGAGGGGTAGGGAAGTTGGGTTTGGCCCAAGAACTTACGATCTGACTCATAGAGACATGAAAACATTTGAGAGAAGGAGAGGAAGGTGTGTGCTTTAGGCGAATATGAGTGCACACACATAGGACAAACAAAGTTTATGAATTTAAGAGTGTGTTGGAAATTTTTCATACCCCAACTAGGAAAGTGAGTGTCACTTAGGCTATTTTAAGGCCTAAAACGTGCTAAGTGAAAAAACTAAGTGCTCTATTTTTATACTAAAACAATTGCTTTTGAGTCGATTCCGACACATGGAGACACCATGTTGTCAGAGTGGAACTGTGCTCCATAGGGTTTTCAATGACTGATTTTTTAGAAGTAGCTTGCCAGGCCTATTTTCTGAGATGCCTCTGGGTAGACTCAAGCTGCCAACCCTTCAGTTAGCAGTTGAGCTTGTTAATCCTGATCGTCAACCGTTTGTACCACTCAGGGACTCTGTTTGTATACTGTTGTTGTTGTTGTTATGTGCCATTGAGTCAGTTCCAACTCATAGCGACCCTATAGGACACAGTAGAACTGCCCCATAGGGTTTCCAATGAGCAGCTGATGGATTTGACATGCCGACCTTTTTTTGGTTAGCAGCCAAGCTCTTAAACTTTGTGCCAGCCAATGACTGTTGAGCCCCATCTTATACAAAGTACAAACATCTAAAGACACTACGTAACTTGAAATTATGTAACTGAGACATTAACTCTTACAAATCTATAGAGAAGGCTTCATATAATAGTATTATTTCACAGGCAAGAATAATTGGTATAAATTATAGTGATTGATTAATTACATTTATGAAAATCTGCTCTGTAGGTGAAGAAGGGGGAAGCATTGCTATGGTACAACTCATGATTTTGTTGTTTGCGTTCTTCTTAATATTTTGTTCTCTTGGGTTCTTTTAGTTGTATACTACATGATATACGGTGGGGTTATCTCTGTAGCTTTTGCTGCAATCAAATATTGTTTTAGAAATTATATTATTCCCTGCTTGTTAACACAAACCCAACACAACAAAAATTAGAGCGAGTAAGGATTAGGCAACAGGAGGTATGAGTATAGAAAGGAAAGGAGAGGAGGCAAAAGATAAAGTTGTAGTTGCTAGAGGTCGTGCTGTGCAACAAGAAAATGGATCAGGGATCAAAAATTTGGGACAACACTACAGATGTCTGTCTCTTCAGAGAGTCACAGTGTCCATCAACATATTAAAGATTCTGAGAATAAAGAAACTGATTCAGTTTTGCTGAACCATTTTTCCAACTAATTTTTGTCCTCTTACTTTTTTTTTTTTTTTTTAACAATATCTATTAATAACTCATGGAACTAGTGTTCTGAATACCACATTTTGGGAATCTAGGGCACTCTTGGTTCTACCCTTGCTCTCAATAAAACCCAAAACACCAAACTCACTGCCATTGAGTTGATTCCGACTCATAGTGACCCTATAGGACGGAGTGGAACTACCCCCACAGGGTTTCCAAGGCTGTAAATCTTTAGGGAAACAGACTGCCACATCTTTCTTCCATGGAGTGGCTGGTGGGTTTTACCGCTGACCTTCTGATTAGGCTTTAACCACTGTGCAACCAGGCTCCATTGGTCTCTATGAAAAAAGAAAAAGCCAAACCCATTGCTGTCAAGTCGATTCTGACTCAAAGTGACCCTACAGGACAGAGTAGAACTGCCTCATAGGGTTTCCAAGGAGCTGCTGGTAGATTCAAACAGCTGACCTTTTGGTAAGCAGTCAAACTCCTAACCACTGTGCTACGAGGGTCTTTAAAGAAAAAAAATTTTTTTTTTTTTGGGTCTCTGTCTTTTCCATTTTGAAGTTGAAAATTAAAATTATAATAATAACTTAAAATTGTGTGGTATTATTCAGTTTATGAAATGTCACATGTACTTTCTCTGTTTACTTCATGGCAGCTCTCTGAGGTAGACATTATTGTTCCCACTTTACAGATGAGGAAACTGAGGCATGGAGTGTTTAAGTGGTTGTTGTGGTAACATATATAGAAGGAGCTGAACTCTAGTCTTCTACATCTAAATAAATCAAACCCATTGCCATTGAGCCATTCCGACTCATAGCGACCCTATAGGATAGAGTAGAACTGCCCCATAGTTTCTAAGGAGCATCTAGTGGATCCAAACTGCTGACCTTTTGGTCAGCAGCCGTAGCGGCTTTACCACTAGGGCACCAGAGTTTCTACATTTAAATAGCGAGTCGATATTGATCATGTTGTTGAAAGTGTTTTTTGTAATAATTTATAAATTCATACAATTTTTTGTATGAATTTATATATTTGATTGAGTGTATATAACTGACTTGCAGGGGGACTGGTAAGAGAAAAAAAGAACTAGAGAGAAGTTCACAACTGTATAAACATCAGTGAAGTTCCTAGTCTTGCTCTGGACAACCGGCACTCCCTGCTAGAGCAGATACAATGGTGTAGAGAATTTTCCTGTTTTCCTTAGCCAGTATTCAGGTCCAAGAAATTGCCCTAAAGAAGACCAATGTAGTTTAAAATAATCAAAGTGCAGGCTGGGCTACTCTAGAAGATCAGACTGAAGGGTGCAGAAGCTAACTATCTTCGATATCTCCAGGGAACATTGGAAAAAATTGTTTAGTTGATTAACATGTATTCCTTTGGATGTAATGTTCATTATGATTTAAGTTATCCAATTTAAAAATTCTTACCTAAACACTTTAATCATTGAGAAGGAAAAAGACAAAAAGTACCACTAATGAAGTGCAGAATATTTTATTCCTGCGTTTGCCGATTGGACCTTGGATAAAGCAAGGGTGATATAATTTATTAGTTTCCGGAAGGATTTCTAAA
Organism: Elephas maximus indicus; assembly: GCF_024166365.1. Taxonomy (NCBI): domain Eukaryota; kingdom Metazoa; phylum Chordata; class Mammalia; order Proboscidea; family Elephantidae; genus Elephas; species Elephas maximus. The sequence continues at coordinate 102,349,461 of NC_064824.1, forward strand.
TAGTCACAATCAAAAGTTTTAAATAATAATCCTTAATGGTTTGGTATGTAGAATTTAAAATTTCACAACACTATTCCAGGGAATCAAAGGTTTAATCTTTAAAGTAGTTGCATGTGTGCTTGTGTGTGTATGTCTGTGTATGTACTTGAGCAACCACATGAATCGTGATATAGTTAGACTACATATAAGACCTTGATGAGTCAAGAAATATAATTTTTACAACAAGTTATTACATTCAGGAGTGGGAGGGCTTTTCATAGCATGAATCAAAAAAAAAAAACCATAAAAAGAGACTTATGAATAACGGAGGGGAGAAATTCAGGCCACACTATGCCCAGAAGCCAAGTTTTATTCCTGCCTCAAGTAAGGAAGTCTCTAATAATATACTCTTTGTAGTTACACGAAACATTTTTATAGAGCTCTTTTGTAGGTGACTAAGAGAAATTGAACATAGCCAGTGTCCTGGAAGCTTTCTTGCATTCCTCTTCTATTTCATCCACTTCTCTCCTTACCTTTGTGCTACAGGTTAAAAGAATAGTTAGGTTCCTCCAAGTCCCTGGCTTGTGGCTGTCCTACCCTCTATTCCAACTCTCTGCTCCTTCTGGCTTCATGCCTTGCATGAATACACTTGGACTGCACACCCCAGCTCACGCATCCAAGCTCCACCTAGGTGCCACTGCAAACAGCCACTGTTTGGCCACCCTCTGCTTAGGTACGTACAACAGTCAAGCAGTCCACTCTCAGGAGAACTGCCCAGCTAAGAGGTCCAGGAAGGCCTAAAAGTGGGCTTGGGACTGCTTTGGCAGGAAATTACAGGATCTTGAATACACTGGGCATTGTCTAGAAGGGTCCTGTGGTGAGGGGTATGGCTGGAGGGAGACCAGAATGGGTCCCTCTAAAGCACCAGTAAAAACCAGTTGCCGCCAGGATGTTTCTGACTCGTGGTGACCCCACGTGTGTCAGAGTAGAGCTGTGCTCCAGAAGATCTTCAATGGCTAATGTTTTGGAAGTAGATCACCAGGCCTTTCTTCTTAGGTGTGTCTACTAGACTCAAACCTCCAACCTTTTGGTTAGCAGCTGAGTGCGTTAACCATTTGAACCACTCAGGCTCTCCCTCTAAAGCACAGGCTCCAGATTTCCATCTTGCCTAGGTCTAAGAGCTGTACTGCTAGTTGTGGTAGTCACCTTTTCCTCTGCTCCAAACTACTTAAAAAATGCGTACTTTCTCGGTTTATTGTGCATCACATCTTTGCAGAACCAAGAATAAATTTGTTTATTCTTATGCACAGAATAGCACCATTTGATTTTTGTGGGAACTGCCAATCACCTAAAGCAAACAATTACTACTTAAGAAAAAACAGCAACATGGTTTACTGGCAATTCATCCTTCAGGATAAAGAAGATAAAATGAGAACTACCACTCTGGAATAATTGGTCAACAACGAAGAAATAGAAATAGCCAACATTGGGGAAAAAAGCCATTTTAGAGCTCACAAAATAGTCAATGAAGATGATACAGGGCTTAATTTTGTTTATGTAAACTGACTTCAAAATGTTTGGGAGAGTTTCCTCACAGTCAGAGACTCCAAAAGGGGACATGATTCTAGGAGGATGAATGAGCAGCTCTTAAAATGAAATATTAGCAGCGTGATATGAAATGATTACAGTAAAGAAGAGATGGAAACAACTAACGGAGCCCCTGAAGCTGCAGGGGGGCTTGCTTGTGAGCTCAGAGTTTAAAAGGCCACATCCAAAAGATGGAAGATGGGAAAATAACTAAGTGTCTTTGGGTCATATTTTGAGATATCAATTCTTGTATTTTTTCTCTCAACATTTTCTCTTTTTCCTCTGTCCTTCCCTCTCCAGTCAAATAAGAAGTGGCTCTAAATTTCATTGTCTCAGGAGAGATTTGTGGTAAGGTAGAACATCCAGAAGGATTTTTGGCTTTTGTTTCCAAGAATTTAAACTCTTCAGAGAATTTAGTGTTAGTTTGTTGCACTGTGGTGGCTTGTGTGTTGCTATGGTGCTGGGTGCGGTGCCCCCGGTATTTTAAATATCAGGAGGGTCACTCATGGTAGACAGGTTTCAGCAGAGCTTCTGGACTTAGACAGACTAGGAAGAAAGGCCTGCAATGTTGTGATAGTTCAGGTTATGTGTCAACTCGTCTGGGCCATGATTCTCAGTAGATGGGCAGTTGTGTAATGACGTAATTTAGCAGTTGTGTAATGATGTAGTTGAGACAGGATTAGGCTGAAGCAGGGCTATTTGGACCCCTGGGACATAGGCCAGGAAAAGGTCAAACAGGGCTGAGAGTAGAATAAAGAACCCGACCTATTGGCAGTGGTGCAACCATAACCTCCTAGAGATTGGAAAAGAACACACAGGCCCTGGGGGCAAGATGTTCCAGCTGTGGGGTGAAATGAACTGAAATTTTCTAGGATGTTGCAAATAGACTGTTGATGTAGATCTTGCAGGTCTCTACAGGTGCACAGCACACACAAAAGAAGTAAGAGCGATCACTGTTTGACCTTCCCTGGCCTGCAGAAAGGGTGATGTGACGAAGGGAACCAGTGTGCCTGTGTCACATCCCATAATCAGTCATGTCAAGGGGAACCAAAGGACTTCCATCTTGAAGAAATCCTGCACACGCACCTACCTTTATATAACCCAGCCCCTTCTCAGAAATCTCTGCCCTCTCCCCAAAAACCTCATGAATAAACATCAAGACCTCTCCTTGTTGAAACCCTTAAATACCTGGCTCTTAGACAAACTGAGGAGACAGTCTCTCTGAAGGTTCTAGCCCTTACTATCTCCTTTTGCCAGCTGCTGGCAAAATAAATCTCCTTGTGTGACTCTAGGCTGCCTCAATAGCCTTATTGGGCAGTGCGAATCCGGTTGGGTTCAACTGAGGTAAGGGCCTTGGTAACATACTCATCCTTCATTTTGTGATTTGATGTAATCATTCTCCATTTTATGATCTGATGTGAGTAGCCAATCAGCTGAAAAGGGAGCTGTCTTGGGGGTGTGGCCTGCATCCAATATATATGGACATTCTGGCAAAACTCACTCACTTGCTCTGGATCCTGCATCTGACCTCCAGTTCTTGGGACTTGAGCCAGTGGCCTGTGGTATTGTCTGCTGATCTTGGGATTTGTCAGCTTCCACAGCTTGTGAGCCAGCAGCCTGCCATCTTACCTGCTGATCTTGGATTTGCTAGCCTCCACAGCCAATGAGCCAGTGGCCTGTTGTCTGACCTGCTGATCTTGGGTTCGTCATCTGTGCAGCTACGTGAGTCAGGAGAAGCCTCCATCCTGATGCCTGCCTGACCCATGGACTTGGGACTTACCAGTTTTTACAACTGTGTGAGCCATTTCCTTGAGTTGAATCCCTCTCTCTATATATTTATATGTATATACTTCACTGGTTTTTCTTCTAGAGAACCCAGCCTAAAACAAATCTATTTCCAAAAATTAGCCAATGAAAATCCTATGGATAACAGTAGGCTTTGATTACCAATGATCATGAAGATGGTGCAGGACCAGGCAACATTCCGTTTTGTTATACATAGGGTCATCATGAGTTGGAGCCAATTTAAAGGCAACTAACAACAAAAAAAATTTTTAACAACAACAAGAAAAAGAAAGAGAGCTTGTTTGGGTAAGGGCAGTCATAGGAGGGTAAGACTTTTGCCAGTTAAGAAACAGATTGCCCTGAGGATGGCAGAAGGAAGAGTGGCCTATGAATACCTGAAGTAGAGGTGAGCTGTCTGCTGCTCTCTGGCTATGATTGTTCTCAGCCATTTCCAAAGAAGGCATAGGGTTTAGTACTTAGCAGAGACTCATAAATATTTGTTAAATGTATGAGAATCTAAAATCTCCAGTACAGTGACTTGTGGGGGAAACATAAGGATAACAAAAACTTTTAGAGAGCTTTCTAATAGAAAAGGGAATAAGGAAGTGGGAGCCCACTATTTAACCAGGATACTACATCACATGACACTAAGAAGACAGAATTACTAAATTCTTATTTTGTTTCTCGGCTTTCTAGAATGGAAAATTATCTTTAAACTGAGATATGTAAAATAAACACGGCTGAAAGAATTTCCTAGGGTAATAGTTCTGGTTAGTGTCTGTTCTCTACCCTTCTCTGCCATGCTCTATGTCTTGGGGGCTGACCCCAATGGACTGTACCACACAGGCTCCCTTGCTAGCTGGTTTCTGGTTGGGTTTGGCCAATGGGCAGCACTGGCAGGAAGCTAAGAGCTTGAAAAGAGAGAGGTTGGGGGGTTTCTTTCCTGCATAGTCCCTGCTTTGGTGCCTCATTTCTTCACATCTATAGCTTTTCACTGGGTGGCCTCTCCCCTTTTTCTTGTTCCAGTTCACAGAGGTCTCAGATAATACCATTTCCTTCCCTGATTCTTTGAGCCTAAAAGGCTGTGCTGGCTGTTCTTTGCCCTTCTGGATCCACCCTCCTCCATTCCCCATCCTGATCTGTGTGCCCAGGAGGCTAACCTCTCTGAACTGCTCTAGTGCACTCCTTTCTTACTGGCTTTCAAGTGGGTTCAGTCAATGAGGGGCATCAGCAGAATTTCAGAAGGTGTGTGGGGGTGGTGAGATTTGGGTATTTATTCCCCTGTTCCCTAGCCTCTCATGTTGGGTTGGCTGTGGGATGTGGGCTTCTACCAAAGGCCATACACAGCTGTCAGGGCTACCTGGTACAGCAAGCTCTGTGGATTCTAGCAACATATCCCTCCACTTGTTCCTTTAGGCTCAGGAGTATTCACTTCCCCTCCTCCTTCTAGCCCCAAGATATTGAAATATCCCAAATCATGATTTGATTGATCTTAAGCACTGCCTACACCTTTGTACAGGATCCCTTCCCTAGTTACCCTGTTTTAGTGTGTCATCTATGTATTGTTGGTATTCTGACTGATTCAGGGTGGTAATGGCTTCCCATGGTCTCTTCATGCTTCATCATCTGCTGTTTGTTTCTTTAACTCTGCCCACACATCTGTAAGTAGCCTTTTATTAAATTCTCTTCATTTTAACCCTCTGGAGACGAGGAGGATTCTGTGTCTTACCAAGACGGTGACTGATATGCTAAGTGAGGATATAGTAAGAAATTTCATTGCTGCTTTAAAGCCATTTAAGTTTTTAGGCACAGGCAAATTGTAACCCATTGATTGAAAATCACTTGCATTAGCAGTCTGAGAATTATTGCCTGTTATTTCTTAAAAATTGTGGAGGCAAGGAGGCATGACTGGAAACTGGAGATTATCAACTGTGGTCCTCCAGTTTCCAAAAGTGGAGAGAAAAATGGCTTCAGAAAATTAATATTCAGGTCTCATCTACCCTGAGACCAGAAGAACTAGACAGTGCCTGGATGCCACCAACAACCATTCTGACCAGGGACACAGTAAATGGCCCTGGATAGAATGCGAGAAAAATGTAGAACCAACCTCAAATTCCTAAAAAGGCCAGACTTACTGGACCAGTAGAGACTAGAGGATTCCCTAAGTCTATCACCCCGAGATACCCTTTAAACTTGGAATTGAACTCACTCCTGGAGGTCACCTTTCAACTAAATAATAGATTGGCTCATAAAATTAATAGTATCTGCATGAGTATTGTGCTTCTTTACATAATAATCTATATGAGACCAAATGGTCAATACTTACCATGAAGCAAAGATGAGAAGGTAAGGGGGTGGGGGTGGGGGGAGTGGCAGAGAAGCTAGATTAACAGAAACAGAACAGCTAGAATGGAAATAATGAGAATGCTGATACAGTGTGGAAAATGTAACCAATATCACTGAACAACGTGTACAGAAATTGTTAAATATGAACCTAATTTGCTGTGTAATCTTTCACAAAAAATACAATGAGAAATATATTAAAAAAGGGAAATTAATATTCAAGAAAGCATAGGCTCCCAGCAAAATGCCAGAATGAGTTATTGAACTTTACTTAGAAAATACAGGGGTCATTACCAATGTACCAAAAGCCAGCAAGGTTCATTAAAAGAAAAGAATAAGTAAACTTCACATTATAGAGGTGTTGAATTGTTGACCCATAGCTAATATGGGTATCAAGTAAAATTTGACAGAATATCTTGTGACAAACTAGTGAAGAAATAGATTCTTGCTGAGAAATATTTAGGTGGATCAAGCAATAGTTGAATAACTTGCATCCAAAAAGTGCTAATCAATGATTAGTTTCAACCTGGAAACAAGCCACTTGGGATATTCTTCATGGTTTTGTTTTTAGCCTTTTCTTGTTTAATGTTTTTTGACACTGATTTGAATGAGCACATAAAATGCATGCTTATCACCCACAAATGTGATAAGTGGCTGGGGAAGCAGAAAATATGCTGGAATATAGAATCGTGACTTGAAATTACTTCAACCAGTTGGAATTTGGGGCCATAAACTGAAAGATAAAATGCAATAGAGAAAAGCATAAGGATCAGAAAGGAAGAAAAAAAATGTCATTATTCACAGATGACATGATCACATATGCAGAAAGTATAAAAGAATCTAGAAGCTAGGTTAATATGTAAATTTAGCAAGGTCTCTGGATACAAAGCGTATATACAAAAATCAATTGTATTTTTATATACTAACGACAGGGAACAAAGTTTTAAAAAAAGATATCCTTACACAGCATCAAAAAGCACTAAGTACCTAGGAATAAATTTAACAGAAGATGTGGAAGGCTTTTATCCTAAACACCACAAATCATTAAGAGAAATTGAAGCCTACCTAAACAAGTGGTCAGAAACCCTGGTGGAGTAGTGGCTAAGAGTTATAGCTGCTAACCAAAAAGTTCAACAGTTCGAATCTACCAGGCGCTCCTTGGAAACTCTATGCGGCAGTTCTACTCTGTCCTATAGGGTCACTATGAGTCGGAATCGACTTGACAGCAATGAGTTTTTTGGGTTAAACAAGTGATCAACTTATAATGACCCTATAGGACAGAGTAGAACTGCCCCAAAGGGTCTCCAAGGAGCTGCTGGTGGATTCAAACTGTTGACCTTTTGGTTAGCAGCCAAGCGCTAAACCACTACGCCACCAGGGCTCCTGTAAGGTCACTATGAGTCGGAATCGACTCCATGGCAACAGGTTTGGTTTAAATAAGTGGAGAGATAGGCAGGCTCATGGATGGAAAGACTCAGTATTATAAAGAGGTCATTCTACACAAATTAATCTATGGATTCAACAAAATTTCAGTCAGAGCACCACAGATCATTTTATGGAGATTACCCAGATGGTTCTAAACTATATGTGGAAATGCAAAGAATAAAGAATAGCAAAGGCAATTTAGAAGTAGAAAAACAAAACTGGAGGATGTATACCACCAAATAGGTCAAGTCCGATAGTGCTTAAAGCAGCATAGTATTGGCAAAAACAGGTAAGCTGACCAAAAAATAAAAATAAAAAACAGAACAGAAAGTTTAGAAACACATTCCACATATAAAATTACCTGATTTATAACAAAGTCATTCAATGCAATGGGGGAAAGCACAGTTTCTTCAATAAATGGTGTTGTTTCAACTGGATCTCCAAATGGAAAAATTTGTGTCTTGATCCCTATCCCATACCATAGCCAAAAATTTAATTCCAGATGAGTGGTTAATGTAAATTTGAAAAGTAAAAGAGCAAAGCTTATAAAAGAATATATAGAACAACTCCATGATCTTGGAGTAGCAAAGGTTACTTAAATAGGACACAAAATGTGCTAATTATAAGGAAGAACATTTATAAGTTGAACTATATTAAAATTAAAAACTTATTTTTTTAAGTAAAAAATACCATTAAGAGAATGAAGGGGCAATGTATTTATGTAATGGAATATTATACAGCAATGAGAATGAACCAACAATAGTCATAAAGAACAATGTGGATGAATCACACAAGCATAATATTAGGTAAAAAGAGTACATACTGTATAATTCCATTTATATAAAACACAAATGCAGGCAAAAATTAGCCTCTGCTGTTAGTGGCCATGATAGTGGTTACTCTTGGGCATGTAGTTGCTGGAAGTGGCAGGAGGGGGTTTCTGAGATCTGGTAATGTTCTCTTTTTTGATCTAGGTGTTAGTTACACCTGTGCATTCAGTATGTGAAAATTCATTGTGTTTCACTTGTGATATGGCACTTTTTTGTAGGCATATAACTCAAGAAAATAATTTTAGAAAATTAATAGAGGTATATATATATATATATTTTTTAATAGAGGTAAGTATATAGTTTTAAATTAAGGTATAAACAAATGAATTATACAAGCACCAGGCTGGGGAGTCAGGATAATTAATGTTAGATGCCACAGCAGACCAACTCTAATATAGTAACACTGTCAGGGCTTATTTCTCATTTACGTGAAGTCTGATGTAGGTTGGAAGTCTACCTTCATCTAGAACGTGTTTTTCAAAGTCACTACAACTGGGGCAGAAAGGATTGGAAGGGGCAGACTGAGTCTTAGCTGCATCAGTCCAGAAATGGCACATTACTTGTACTTCTAGAAATATACGCATGGTCCCAACCAAACTGCAAAGGAGGCTGGAAAGTATAGGGGAGGAAATGGATATTTGATGAACACTAACTGTGCCACACCTAGCTTAACAGTAGTTGGCTTGAAAAGTACCTCGTTTTTATTTAACTGTAAATTTAACTTGTGTTAACAAGGTAAGTCTAATGTGGTTGCTAAGCATAAGGCAACTCTGGACAGCAGTGATAGAAATGTGACACTCTGAAAAAAAAAAAAAGGAGATAGTTTTCCAGTTTTCTTTCATCATGGCCAGGTCACAAATGAAAACCTCTGTTCGTTTCTGGATATCACCTTTTGATAAGGCCGTTGACAAGCTGGTGTATGGGCAGAGAGGGGCAACTACAAAGATATATTAGCCATGCATACAGCATTAACAAATAAGTCTGCAAGTCTTAAAGAGTTTAATGTAATAAAGGTATAGTTTTTGTTCATGTCACAGTCTGAACAGGTAGCGTTTATGTAATGATTCAGGGATTCAAGTTTCATCTAACTCCTGTGTCTCCTAGGGTCACCTTGGAGCCCTCCACTGGATCGTCTGTGTTAAGCAGACCAATGATAGAAACAGAACAAGGAAGATCTCATGGGACATAGTATGGCCAGGCATGTAAGTGGTACACATCCCTTGTGCCTATGTTCTACTGGCCAGAACCCAGTCACATGGACCCAACCTAACCGTTAGGAAAGTTGGGAAGTGTGATGTTCCTGTATGCCCAAGAAGAGGAAATGGGATTGATAATCACTTAGCCAGTTTGCTACAGATGGTGATGGATTCAAAGTCATGTGGACAAGAGTTGAAGGAATTCGAGATAGTCAAATTGGAAAAATGGTAGTTGTTATGAAGAGAATACAAGATAGCTTCCTCAAACAGAGTGCTGTTGTGTGGAAGAAGGAATATACTTATTTTGGGTAGATTCTGAGGGCGGAACAAGGAGTGATGTTATTGTAAGACAATTTTTAATCCCCTTGGTAAAAGAAAGAACTTGCTATCAATAGAGATGTTCGTCCCAGAACAGATTCCTGTGAGTACTGATAAATAATTTAATTTGTTAAATGTTCATTATGTGCTAAATACTTAAATCATTTTATCCTAACAAGCACTCTCGAGGTAATACTATTAATATCACCTACTTTGCAGAGAAGAAAAGCAGGTCTCAGAGAGGTTAAATAACTTGCACAATGACACATAGATGGTAAGGGGGAAAGCCAGGATTTGAATGCTAGTCTTTCTGAGTTCAAAGCCTGTGCTCTTGAATTCTCTGCTATGCCGTTCTTAGAGAATTTTGTCTTAGGTAGTGTAGATAATGGTTCAGCAGGAATATCTCAAACAGATTTCTTTGTTGTATCTGAATTGGACAGAGATGGAAGCTGTTTCATGATGGGAATATTTAAAGACACTTGTGGGAATATCCAGTGTGTTCATGTTGGAGAATGCTGGGGAAGGCAGAGGAGTCATATAACCCTTTGCCGTCGAGTCGATTCCGACTCCTAGCGACCCTACAGGACAGAGTAGAACTGCCCCATACGGTTTCAGAGGAGCGTCTGGTGGATTTGAACTGCCAACCTTTTAGGGAAGTGCAATTAAGCAAAACTCATCTCTGGTCCAACCAAAGCTTTGCTGTGGTGTGTGGCTGCCATTGTGATGAACAGTATCAGCAACTTTAGGGGATGAAATGACCCACAGTGCTATTTTCCATGCATGAGGATTTGGCAACTATCAAAGAAAATCTTGAAACAGACACTATTAGGAATATTGCTGGTTTAGTTGGGTGCTCAATATCTCCCCCTACAGGAGCTGGAGATGCAAATCTTCCACTTGTGTTGGCTGTAGTAATTTGTTTAATTCATACTCAGTCACATAGAAGCAGGCTCTGCCAGCTTTTGTAATTTTGTCAGGTAGCCATGGAGACGCTGTGTTGCTTCAGAAATTCATAGCCTGCAAAAGGAAAATGGATTCTGAAAACATTTCAAATGCAACAGAACTCCCCTTCTCTGGCTTGCATTCGCAGACATAAGATGTGTAAAACAAATACAAAGGGACCCAAGTACCCAACCCAATTAGAAGACTCAATCAGACAGAATCCAGCACTACTAGTCCTGCATCCTGTAACTAAGCAAGTTTTTAATCTTGATTCAAGTGGCCGTTCAGCTACTGCCTATGCCAAGAATTAGACAGTGCAGGAAACATACACCCTCTATTTTGTATCAATTTATACCAGTTTAAACTGGTTTGGAAACCCTGGTGGTGTAGTGGTTAAGCGCTATAGCTGCTAATCAAAAGGTCAGCAGTTTGAATCCTCCAGATGCTCCTTGGAAACTCTACGGGGCAGTTCTACTCTGTTCTATAGGGTCACTATGAGTCGGAATCAATGCAACGGTAACGAGTTTGGTTTTTTTTTTTTAAGTGGTTCAAGAGGTCAACAAAGATCACAGCTGCACAATATGTCATTTAAATGTAAAAAAAAAAAGCAGAGTTCACCTAAAAAGAGGAGAAAGAGTAAATATATTTAGAGCACAGTGTTGAACAGATTGCTACACTTGGGCAGGAAAAATTGTTATGAGATTTCCAGCTGCTAAAGCTACAAGAGAAAAACGAAGTTATATATTTTCTACATCCTGACAACAGGAAGCACATGAACCCCTCAGCAGATAGATTTTTCCCCCTGCAAGTAAATGAAATCAGGAAAGAATGGCATGGGTCCTTGTATGAAACACAAAGATGGATAGTGTGAACAGAATCTTTAACTTCAGTAGCATAAAAGATACAGAAAAAAACCCTCAAATGGCTCTTGAATTAGCCATCTGTGAAGATAGAGCTCATAACTTTAAGAAGTAACAGTGAGGTTGTTTTTGCAAGAGGCTGAGTTGACACTGCAAGAATTCTTTTTGTAGGAGCTAAGTTAAGTTATTAGAGGGATACAATTGTGAAACTCTTTTACCAGAGATTCTCAAGCTTTAGTGAATCACCTTCCGACTGTGATAAAAGTGTGGATTCTTAGGCCCTTTTCCCAGAGCTTTGGATTCACTAGATCTGGGGTAGAGCCCAGAAATATGCATTTTCAACCGTACCGCCATCAAGTGTTTGGTAGGGAGGTTGTCTGTGGATCCAAATTTGAGAAACACGGATGGGATGACATAAATGGGTTTTGTCAGGTGCTAACTCAAATCTCTTTACCATGAATGGGAAATTAATTGGAAGCATTTCACAGCACATCTGGAGCTGAAGCTCATCTGGAAGGGAAAGGTTTCAACGTATTGTGGGCCAGCACTGTGCTAGGAGCTTTGTCTATAGTGATTCATTTAAAGAACCGAGGAACCACAAGTAGTACTTTTCTTCATGACACATTAGATTGGATGTCTATTTAAAGTATTTGTTATGAATTGCTTAGAGAAAAAGGCTATTACATCATTCCAGTTATGGAATCATGTGAGCTTGGTGGTATGTCCAGAGTCCCAAGAATGTTAAGTGTATCCTTAGAGGGTTCCATTTTTTTCTATAGCTCACACTTAGAAGTTCATAGCCTGTGTCCCCATGAAAAGAATTCAAGCTTTGAAATCCTTTCAGCATCTGGGAAATCTTCTAAACATGCCAGTGGTCACCATGAACTAACTTCGTGGGGGTGGAAGGGCATATGAGTGACGGACAAGGAAGTTGAGGGTATGATTAGGGAGCTCCTTCAAATTTCCCCATTGTGGTCACCACAGGTTGTGTCCAGGTTTTTAAAAAAGAAACAATATAAACAAAAACCTACATGGCTACTTGGGTCAAAACGTGGTTAACTTTCGTGCTTCGTGTCAATGCACACCCTTACTCAAAGTGGGGTGCAGGTTAGAAAGCATGTGTTGAAAAGGAAAAACCATGACTGCTTCTGAGAGTCTTATCCAAAGATACATCCCAACAATGGTCGTACAACATGAAACATTTGAAGGTCCACACAGATTTCCAAACTATGGCTCATATTTTTTTTTCCTTTATCATGCCAGAGCATAGCACACCAATCTTGGGGGAATATTATAGAAAGTAAGGAAAAGTCCAGTTTTCTAGATTCAGACCATATCAAGTTAAAAAGTTAAAAATCTTATCAGACCTTTGCTTTCTCTTTGCAACATGAAACAATTATTTGGACAGATTTTTCCCTTCATATAAATGGCAGACTTGAACAGCTGTTTCATCTCAACACTCTTGTTTTGATTATTTGTTGTTTAACATTTGGCCTTGATAATAGTATCAATTCTAATTGCTAAAAACATGTTCAAATCAACTAGGATATTTTCGTTATGTTTTACTTAGGGGATTTTTCTCTGCTTGCCTTTTAACCTCCTAAAAGCAGGCAGCCAAATTATTAGCTCATCTATTTTGGCAGAATAAAATGATTAACGGTTTCAGAAGCTTGGAAAATGTAAAACTTTGGAGAAATATCATAAAAATATCCAGCTTAAATGGCTGTTTATGTCTTTCTATAGGATGCATAACTTCATCCTGTGGAAGGATTTCCTTCTTCCCGAATCCCCCAAGGTCTCTGACTGAGCTCGCTTCCTTTTGCACTGTTTGTGTCTAAAAAATAACGCCCAAGAGGAAGATAACCATCTTTCTGTTGCTTTGTGGTCCCACATGCATTCTTATACAATTTCTGTTCCCTCTTCCTCCTAAGTGATGAGCCGAAGAGCTGAGTTTAAGTACATCATCAAAATTGCACAGTAAGTGGCCAGGAGTCTTTCAAATGGCACTAAAAGAGGCTGAATTACCAGTGGTGGAAAGCACAGCTGGAAGCTAGATATTGCATCATCTGGCCTTCCTCTACTGAACAAAGAAAATTATTTTGTAAAGCACTTGCAGATGCTCTTATTTCAAGTGACATAATGCATTTGTTTCAATAGAGGGTTTCAATTTGCAATTTTGGTTTTTTTCTTAGTGTGGGAAACCCCATGACAATTCATTGTACCCTGCAGTGTATTTGAGGGAAAATAGGTGAATCTTAAAGCTAGACTAGCAGTTTGGATAACCTTGAAGGCTGATTTTTGTGGGGTGTTTCCATTTTATATTACAACACTAAAGTTCTATATTTACACCAGGAAAAGAAGTCCTGGATAAAGGCTTTCTATAGGCCATGAAACTAGTCGTGCTGTGTGATTTTAAATCTGTATTGAGCACTGTAGTCCACGTATCCAAACGGATATTCCTAAGAATTATGAGTTTTTCAGGAAAGCAAGGATCAAGGTGGACTTCTACAACCAAAGCAATTGTCACTTGCTTATGATTCCAGATCGAAGCTTCCTTCAAAAATCTTATTTGATGCAGAGCAGTAGAGACAGATGATAAAAATGTAAAGATTTTCATGTTTAATCTAAAGGTTAGTGATAAATGTATTGTTAGTTATTTTATGACCGTGGATTAATTGCTCAAGGGATAATTCCTGGATTTAATAAAGGAAAAGAGGAGATTTTCCATGAGCCGGTTAAAATTTTGGGTGTGCCCTTATCACCTTCCTCTGCCATGTAGGAAAGTAGCTTGTGGAAAGTAGAGATAAACCAATTGCTTAAGCAGGCCAAAGAACAGAAAAAGTAGCAGAGGAGAAGGCCACCCCTTTCTGATTCAGATTTTTGGGAAATTTCTCTGTGTAACTCCTGGTCTTTACTTGACAGACCAAAATAAACAGAAATACCGGGAAGAATTTGTTCAGATTTTTTAGTATAGTTTTGGTTCCCTACTTTCTCAGAATTAATGGCCAACAATTATTTCCCCACATGGTGATTACCATGCCAACCCCCTTGTGGCTTTTTAGTTTCATTTCTTATTAGAGTAAGTGCTGAATAAAATACATGTTGTATTGGAGTCAGGTTGAATCAACCACTCCATTAGCATTTATTCATTGTCTACTCTTAAAATGTCCTGTGCTAGGTACTTTGAGGATCATATGGAAGTGCAAGCCATGACCCCTTCCAATCAGGAATCTGGATTTTTACATTCTTCATTACAGTCCTGCTCTAGCCAATCCAATTCACTTGCTGTCCACACACAGGACTTAAATTCCTCCTTCTGGAGCTCTGGTGATGCAGCAGTTAAGAGCTTAGCTGCTAATCAAACAGTTGGCAATTCGAATCCAACAGACGCTCCTTGGAAGCTCTGTGGGGGAGTTCTACTCTGTCCTATAGGGTCGCTACGAGTCGGAATAGACTCGACGGCAATGGGTTTATATATATATATGGTTGCTACGATCAGAATTGACTCAACGGCGCCTAACAACAATATATATATATATTTTTACTTAGAGAAACTTAAAGATAATTTTTTCCTCTTATATTTTGCCCCAGAGGTTTATAGAATTCTTTCACCTATGAAATTTCATTAAAAAATATCTGTAAATTTGATAATTATGTAATGGCATCCAATGTTTGTTGAATTTACAGTGAAATAGACATTCTCATTAATTGGTAGTGGGAGAGAAAATTGTTATAAGTCGTAAAGTGATTTAGCAATAGATAATGAAAATTAAAACATGTTCTTATTCTTTGCTCTGTTAAATCTACATCCTAAGGAAATTTGGAAAAAACTTTTCACTAATAGGGTCACCATGAGTCAGAACCTACTTCATAGCAACCAACAACAACAACAAATACCTTCAAGTAGATATACTTAACTCTTCTCCAATTGTTAGACATACAGATTATTTCTTAAATTAGCTAAAATAAATAATATTGTGATAATTTGTGTCATCACTAAACATGGTGTTTATATAGATTATAAAACCAAAAACCAGTTGCCATGGAGTTGATTCCAACTCATAGTTATGCTATAGGACAGAATAGAACTGCCCCATAGAGTTTCCAAAAAGCATCTGGTGGATTTGAACTGCTGACCTTTTGGTTAGCAGCCACAGCCCTTAACCACTACACCACCAGGGTTTCCAAAAAACTATACCCTCTAACCCCAATAACCAAAAATTTTTCCAAGATTAAAGGTTTGAGAAACAAAGAAGAATGAATTAGAGGAAATATGTATGAAAATACTGCCTCTCATTAAAAACACACACACACACACATATTCATAGAAAGAAGACAGGAAGGAAATATAGCGCACCAGGATGCTAACAGCGGTTGTGTTTCAAAAATGGGGTGTTGCATGTTTATAAATAGCTCTATTTTTTTCCTGTTTTGTCAAACTTTCTGTAATGAGTTTATACTATTTTTATAACAGATAAAAGAAATCAATGAACTTTAAATAATGCCATTTCTAATTTAAATGCAAAAGTTCATTTTGACAAAAAGCATGTATAAGAATTTTGCAGAGGATATTGATAGGGTCATTATTTCATCATTTCTGGCATCATACAGGTATGTGAAATACCAAGTGGTAGCAAAAATATAGACATTGTTGGTAAATCCTCTTTAATTGGGTAAAAAAATCCCTGTATTAAAAAAATGGAACTATGAGACACTGCAGACAGAAAAAAATGAGATTGCTCTGAAATTAGTATTTTGTTTCTACTATCAGGAAAAGGCCAGCCCGGCATGAGGTATTGAGAGAGGCAAAAACAACGACAACAACAAAAAACATCAGAGGATATTTCAGAGCTAATATGACAAAAGCAGAAGCATTATCAGACCAGATCTAGAATAGTCCCACTTCCCTTTTCACTTAATAAGTTAATTTCATTCACTGATTCTCATTTATTCATACATACTATATTGATTTGTTCAAATAACATATACTGAGTTAGGCAAGTTAACCTTTCTGACCACAGTTTATGCACCTGTAAAATGAGGATAATGTAGGGCACTACTTACTTACAGGGTATTTCTGGAGGTTAAGGATAATGAATATGACCCATAATAAACAACAACAAAAAACCAAACCAGTTCCCATTGAGTTGACTCTGATTCGTGGTGACTCCATGTGTGTCAAAGTAGAACTGTGCTCCATAGGGTTCTCAATGGCCTGTTTTCAGAAGCAGATTGACAGGCCGTTCTTCTAAAGCACCTCTGGGTGGACCTGAACCACCAACCTTTTAGTTTGCAGTGAATGTGTTAACTGTTTATACCACCCAGGGACTCCATAGCACATAGCTTAAAAAAAAAAAATGCTATCCAGTCGATTCTGTCTCATGATGACCCCGTGTGTTGTAGATTAGAACTGCTCCATCAGGTTTTCTTGGCTGTAATCTTTATAAAAGCAGAGCACCAGGTCTTTCTTCTATGGCACCTCTGTGTAGGTTCGAACCACCAAACTTTAGTTCACAAGTCTAGCACTAACTGGGCCACCCAGAGATCTCTTGGCACATTAAAAACAAAGAAACAACAAGAACAATAATAAAAACAAAAATGAAAAACAAAACAAAACAAGAACCCGTTGCTTTAGAGTTGATGCCAACTCATAGGGCAGAATAGAACTGCCCCATAGGGTTTCCTAGGAGGTAAATCTTTACAGAAGTGGACTACCACATCTTCCCACGTGGCACACAATTGTTGGTGTTGTAAGGTGACATCAAGTCAGTTCTGACCATAGCGACCCTATGTACAACAGAATGAAACAATGCCCTGGTCCTGCATCATAATAAAATAGGTACTCAAAATTAGAACCTGTTATTATTTTTAACCACATTTCAAAGGGCTTCACAACTATTCTAGTGGAAGGAATTGGTATTACATGGTGTTAGAGGCTATTTACAACTCAAGTGTAGAAAACTGTATGTTTTATTCCATTCTAAATTTTTTGTCTGTGTCAAGTGTCAAAAAAAAAAAAAAAGAAAAAACCCTCAAACTCATTGCTGTCGAGTCAATTCCAACTCACAGCGACCCTATAGAACAGAGTAGAACTGCCCCATAGGGTTTCCAAGGAGCGGCTAGTGGATGAGAACTGCTGACCTTTTGGTTATCAGCCCAACACTTAACTGCTGCACCACCAGGGCTCCCCTTAGTTGCCTAAAAACCAAAACCAAACCCACTGCTGTAGAGTCGATTCTGACTCATAGCGACCCTACAGGGCAGAGTAGAACTGCCCCATAGATTTTCCAAGGAGTGCCTGGCGGATTTGAACTGCTGACCTCTTAGTTAGCAGCTGTAGCACTTAACCACTATGCCACCAGGGTTTCTTTAGTTGCCTAAGGTGACCTATATTTCACTAACCCTGGCACTTAGGTTATCCCTCTTGTCCAGTAGCAGCTGAAAGGCTTCTTGCTGGTAGGTGAGCCACCTTTACCTGCATGGGAAGCAATGATAATGATTTCAGTGTGAAAGGAGGTGTGGGGCTAGGTACCCCTCACATCCTTCCAGAATTTGTCACTAGGCTTCTTGAGAGAAACTGCTAGGTGCCAGTTTTTCTGTGAGCACCTGGTAACAGTAACCATGTGTCCCAGTGGCTAATGCATCCCATGGCCACTCAGAATAGCAACAAAAGTCTCCAGATGGAAGAATGCTGCCAATGAGGTTTTATATAGTCAGAAGAACATTTGGAAGTCTGGATACGCACATGTACTTTATGTCAATTCCGATTCAATTTAGACAAACACCATGGCCTCTGGCACCCGATAAAGGAAGACAAGTCAGATGCATGTCCCCATCAGGTGGTAATTTTCATTAGCTGGCGTAGTCTCAGCTTTGAGTGGTTATTGCGAGGACTGTGTCAGACAAAACACGCTAAGTGCCTACCTAGCATGGCCAGCAGTCAATAAGGGTAACTCTTGTTTCTGTTGTTCTCAGCGTCCCAATCATTATTACGGCCCTGTGGTAATTATCTGAAGTTCTCAGACCTCGTTGTAGTTGATTACAGGATGAACTTAGTGCGAGGGAGACTGCTCTTCTGTTATAAAATCTGGCTTAGACCATGGTTTAAGGGGACTTCTAAGTCAATTGGCAAAATAATTCTATTATGAAAACATTCTGCATCCCACTTTGAAATGTGGCGTCTGGGGTCTTAAATGCTAACAAGCGGCCATCTAAGATGCAGCAATTGGTCTCAACCCACCTGGAGCAAAGGAAAATGAAGAACACCAAGGTCACATGACAACTAAGAGCCCAAGAGACAGAAAGGGCCACATGAACCAGAGACCTACATCATCCTGAGACCAGAAAAACTAGTTGGTGCCCGGCCACAATCGATGACTGCCCTGACAGGGAGCTCAGCAGAGGACCCCTGAGGGAGCAGGAGAGCAGTGGGATGCAGACCCCAAATTCTCATAAGAAGACCAAACTTAATGGTCTGACTGAGACTGGAGGAATCCCGGCGGTCATGCTCTCCAGACCTTCTGTTGACACAGGACAGGAACCATCCCTGAAGACAACTCATCAGACATGAAAGGGACTGGACAGCGGGTAGGAGAGAGATGCTGATGAAGAGCGAGCTAATTATATCAGGCGGACACTTGAGACTGTTGGCATCTCCTGCCTGGAGGGGGGATGGGAGGATAGAGAGAGTGGGAAGCTGGCAAAATTGTCACGAAAGGAGAGACTGGAAGGGCTGACTCATTAGGGGGAGAGCAAGTGGGTGTACGGAGTAAGATGTATATAAACTTATATGTGACAGTCTGACTTGATTTGTAAACGTTCACTTGAAGCTCAATAAAAGTTAATAAAAAAAAAAAATCTGGCTTAGGGAGCATTGAGATTGTGACATAGAGAGACTTCCTGCTTTACTCCCAAGTCCATGTGCTGGCAGCTCTTTTTTCTGTCCTAGAGATTATAGTATTTTAGCACAGCTCTTCTTAATGCCCTCCCACATCCTTTTATGCTGGAACACATATGAGTGCTATGTATTCCCACTGAGTGTATCCAGATTTGGTTAAAACCCAGCAAATTGTGGTGAAGCAAAGCACCAAAGTAATTCCTGAGTGTCACAGTTACACACAGTTCACCAGGCCTGATACTGCTGTGTCCATTCGGAGAGGTCTGGTGAATGTGAGGATGCCTTTACAAGTACTCGGAGATTTCAGAGGATGGTAATCCAAAGACCCATTAGTTACTCACTTCTTATTAGGTCAGAGCTACACAATGCTAAGCATTCAAATCTCTTCAAACATGTGGATCACTGACTCAAGTGTTGAGTTTTCTGCTGGTATCTGACATCATCATGAAACCACAACTAGAGAGAATTCCGATTCATGGTCAGAATAGCTATAAATATTCTTGGCTACAAAGATCAGAGACAATGGAAGGTATGTGACAGAGTGCTATATACATTCTGGAAAGATAAAAGATTAGCCTTGAAACTATCTTACTGTATTTTTTTGCCTTTGGATTGGGGGACAAGGGAAAAAGGGGGTTCTAGGCTGAGAAAGTCTTATGTGCAAAGGCATGGTGGCATAAGAAAACATGGTGCATTAGGAGAACTGGGAATGATATAGAGTTTGTTGTGGCTGGGTTAAAGGAGTGTGTGTGTGTGTGTGTGTGCGCGCACGCATGTTGGCAGGGATGGAGAGAGACATGAACACTGAGAGACAAGGTCAGAGTGGGACGTAGGATCTAGATCATGAAGGGCTTCAAATGCTATATTAGGGAGTTTGGACGTTATCTTATTGACAATGTGGAACCATAGAAGGATTTGAAGAAGAGGCACAGTGTACCAGAATTGCAGTTTAAGAAGATCATTCAGGTTGCAGTATGGAGAGAAGTTGGAAGAGGGTGCAGGAACAGAGATCGGTTCAAAATATTTAGAGCCTGAACTAAGGCAATGGTTAGCAGTTCTTCTGAAAGTTAAGGACAACGAGTTTCAGTTACTGCCACTGGGCAGTCCCCAGGAGGCACAATACTGGGAACACTTTGCCTACTGCCTCTTTACGTTTTAGGAGACATTCCTATCATTGGACTCGAGAATCAAATTTCAGAGAAGCAAGCTTGGATGATGGATGTAAATGTTACAAAAAAAATTGGTTTTAGGAAAGGAGAGGAGAGAAAAAAAAGAGAGAAAAGGCATACAGATATATAAAACTTAGAAGAAGAAAGTCATCAAGAGGTCATTTTTAGTTTGCAAATATATTTCCTAAGAATTTCTTTAAGAAAAACACCCAGAATTTCAAGCTGGATAGCTTCTTTAGTGACTAAATTTATTTTTAAACAGCTCATTATTATAATAATGAGTTATCTCATAGTGATCTCATGTTCGTGTATCATGGCGAAGAGGTTAAGGTTATTGAGCCTCAAGAAGGAAGCTGATCAGTGTTCTGTGGTTTGACGACACGCATTCTGAGTAGGAGCCAGGGCCTAACTTCATCACATCTCAGAGGAGTTCAGATTTGCTGAGAAAGGGCTGGAAAATATGCACGCACTGGGGCAGTGGAGGAGGCTAGGGCTAGAAGCCAGTTTACCAAATCCCTGTCCCCTGGCCGGAACACGTGGGCAGATGTACAAGATGGGAGGAATGTTCAGACCACACTGTTTCCTAGTGAAAATGCCAATGCAAACTGGCAGTCATAGCAACACAACAGCCCCCCCCCAAAACACAACAAAACAAAACTCTGTGTCAATTGCACATCTTTTTCTCTTGACAAAAAACTTGACATTTTACTAAAAAGTAGTTTTATAATTACTCTGTTTCCCATTTATCCATTTGATTAAGAAAACCTTGTTAAGAGATTTCAGTGTCTTGATAACCCTTTCTAATACATAGGCAAAGATTTCAGAAATATAATCTGTACTTGAAAGAGAATTCTCTTGTGATTCTAGGAAAGAGGAAATCAAGAAAAGAGAAACTAATAACAAAGAAGGAGATGGCTTTAGAGGTTTCTTGTCTCAGCACCAAAATGAAATCAGAGCCATGGATGACTAGAGAGCTGGAGTTAATATGGACAGTGCAGATGAGAGATCAGAAGGACTTGGTCTAAGAATGTCATAACTATTTCTTTTTTTTCCCCTAGACTCAGCCTTTATTTTTTAAAAAATTTCATTTTGCGTTAAGTGAAAGTTGTCATGACTATTTCTAAAGAGCAGGGATGGGACTGAAGAGAGTGAGGTGAGTCATACAGGTATAGGGCTGGATCCCGTTTTTATTTAAAAATGTGATATTTTGTTCATCATGGATTTGTTTCGTTAGTTTTTATTTTTAAAATATTACATTAAATTCTTTTCATTTTAATTTCTGAGTTTTTTGGAGTCCCCTTGTATTTTGTATCTGAGGCAAGTGTGTCACTTGCTTCACCCTTGTGCCTGCCTTGCTAAGGAGATATATTTATGAATAAGGAAAAATTTCATAGTAAACATTAAATATTCTGTTTGCATTCTGAGATCTACTTGAGAAGCAAAGTTTATGTTCTCTAGGTCCAGAGGTATTGGGGCTCTACCCAGTGTAATTTCCCCAGGTCAAGCTGTATGGATTTGGACATTTCACAGTCTAGGGGAGAACAGCATAACTTTATGTTTTTCTTCTTTGACTGCTTTGAAGATTTTCTTTACTACCTACCAGTCTTCAGCCATTTGATTATGATGTGTCTTCACATAGTTTTCCTCTTGTTTCTTGTGCTTGGGTTTGGTTGAACTTTTTGAATTTGTGGATTTATAGTTCTCATCAAACTTAGAAAAATTTAAATCATTATTTCTTCAAACACTTTTTTCTGCCCTGTACTTTCCTTCAGAGACTCCAATATTCTTTTTTTTTTTTTTTTAATTGTGCTTTAAATGAAAGTTTACGGAGCAAATTAGTTTCTCATTTAACAATTAATACACATATTGTTTTGTGACGTTGGTTGCAACACTGCAACATGTCAACACTCTCCCCTTCTTGACTTTGGGTTCCCCATTTCCATTCATCCAGCTTTTCTGTCTCCTCTGGCCTTCTTGTCCTTGCCCCTCGGCTGGTGTGCCCATTTAGTCTCATTTTTACATGGTTGAGCCATGTGCATTATTGTTTGTTTTATGGGCCAGTCTAATCTTTGGCTGAAGGGTGAACCCCAGGAGTGACCTTAGTACTGAGTTAAAAGAGCGGCCGGGGGCCATACTCTTGGGGTTTCTCCAGTCTCTGTCAGACCAGTAAGTCTGGTCCTTTTTAGTGAGGGGCTCTGGTATTCTGATTACCTGCATATTAGATAGCTTGAAGCTGTTCCACAATTCACTGATACTCTATTTATTTTTCAGTCTTTTTTCTCTCGGAGTTTCATTAAAGATAATTTCTATTGCTATATCTTTAATGTCACTAATGTGATTTTATTGATTGTCTATCCTCTGCTAATCCTATCCAGTGTATTTTTTATCTCAGACATAGTTTTCATCTCTAGCAATTCTATCTAGGTCTTTGAAAAATATATTTCATGTCTCTTCTTAACATGCTGAATCTTTCCTCCACCTTTTTGAACACATGGAATATAATTTTAACGCCCTTGTCTATGAATTCTGACATCTCTGTCACTTCTGGGTCTCTTTCTACTGATTGATTTTTCTCCTCATTGTGGGTTGTATCTTCCTATTTCTTTGTGTGCCTGGTAATTTTGGATTGAATGCTAGGCATTATGACTTTTACTTTGTTGAGTGCTTGTTATTTCTATTTTACTATAAATATTTTTGAAGTTTGTTCTGGGAAGTGTTTAAGTTACTTGGAAATATTTTGGTTCTTTTGAGGCTTGCTTTTTAAGCTTTGCTAGGTGATAGCCCTGGTGGCGCAGTGGTTAAGAGCTCATCTGCTAACCCAAAGATACGCAGTATGAATCTCCTTGGAAACCCTACCCTGGCCTATAGGGTCACTATGAGCTGGAATTGACTGTATGGCAATGGGTTTGGTTTGTTTTTAGGTGAGACTGGGTTATCCTTTAGTGTAGGGTTCATTTTTCCTCACTACTGATTCCTCTACCCAATGCTGCAGGAAATATAAGGTTTTCCACTTTGGCTGGTGGAAACAGAAACTATTTCTGTGTGGACAACTAGTATTATTCCCTCTAGTCTTTTCCTTGGCTTCAGGTATTTTCCTTACCTGTATACACTGACCAGTTCCTAGTTGAAGATTCAAGGGGAACCCTCTCCGATCTCTGGAGCTCTCTCTCTGTGCAGCTTTCTTCTCTATGATACTCTGCCTTGTGAGCTATAGCTGCCTTGGCCCTGAACTTCCAATTTCATCTCCCTGACTCAGGAAGACTGTCTGGCTCCGCCTAGCTTCCTCCTCTCTGCACTGTGTCTTGGAAACTCTCTTTAGGCAGTAAACTAGAGC
The DNA here is from genome assembly GCF_024166365.1 of Elephas maximus indicus. Taxonomy (NCBI): domain Eukaryota; kingdom Metazoa; phylum Chordata; class Mammalia; order Proboscidea; family Elephantidae; genus Elephas; species Elephas maximus. Next base: position 102,373,126 of record NC_064824.1, read on the forward strand.
AATCATAGAACTCATTTCAGTTGTTTCCCCTCTCTCAGTGATCACTGTCGTCTACTGCCTGATGTCCAATGTCTAAAAACTGTAGTTTCATATGTTTTGCCCATTTATTTATTATTTTTTTTTCTGAGAGGGAGAGTCAATTAGATTCCTGCTACTCCACTTTGCCTGAAGTGAAAGTCTACAATTTTTTGGTTTCTAAATGTGGTTGATGACTAACATATTTGGAGAACGGAATAAATTACATGTTAAATGATCAATTAAAGCTTTCTTCATGGCTTAAGATGCTCTAGTAAAATTTATGTCATTTTAAGTGTCAAAACTGTTTACTCATAATTTTCATATAAATACTTAGTGAGCAAGTGTCAAAGTTTTATTTAGCTTATTAATGAGGGAAACAGCAGAATGACAAAGCCAACTAGGAAACTGAGACACAGGGAAGGTATATGACCTATTAAGAGAAAGACAGTGAGGGAGGAGGAAGGGGGTGGGGGTGGGGGTGGAGAGAGAAGGAGAGGAATAAATTAATGGAAAAAAGTACTGGGATAAGATTGCTAAATTATGTAAAAAATTGTAAACAAAATTGGTTAATATCTCATATAGCAATAAAATCATAAACTTAGGGGTTATATTTTCAGTTGAACAGAAACAAAAAAACTAGTTTACATCACATTAATTTTCCACAAGACAACATCTAACCTTTACAGACTTAAAAAATGTCTGGACGTTAAATAGTAATAAATAGTAAGTGAAATAAGTTACTTTCCCTTAGAGAGTCAGATGATCCTTGGGTGGGCTTAAAACAGTGTTTTAATAAGAAGTTGAATTGACAACACAGTCATCTTTATGCCTTATTTCCAAGTTTTGGATAACTTTTCTTAACAGAAGAATTATCTATAAACCTCAGTCATAAGTCAGTGAGATCCACTATTAACTCTCCACTCTAGACCTACATTTTCTCATTTAATGAGAAGGATAAACTAGAGCAGTGGCTTTTAACTGTGGCTATACTACCTAAGTGAGCTTTTAAAACATACCAATGTCAGAGTCTTTTACCAGACCAACTAAATCAGACTCTTTGAGGGTAGAGCCAGGACATCATTATTTATTTACTTATTTTGAAAAGCTTCCTTGTTATTCTAATGCTCAGCCAGAGTTGAAAACCACTGGTCTAGACTGGCTTTCTCAGACCCCTCTCAATGAGAATGTTCTGTGATTCTATGGCTTGAAATGCAGGCAAATCACTTTTACACTGCAGAAAGCAGACATGAATACAAGCTTTGCCAACTGCACTGCATTACTAGTGATTTGGAAATGATTCCTGGCTACAAGCATTTATTCCATAGTGTGGAAGCAGCGGGAAAGGCCAGGGTGGGAAAGCTGAATGACTGGTCTTTGAGTTCCAATTAGTTATAGTCAGCTTGGTTGCCTGAAAGAGCTAGAAATGTCTGCAGTCAATGCTATAAAAAAAAGACATATCAAAATTCATTTTGTTAAGACTATCCCTACCCTGTGTTCTTTCACGTAGTTATTATTGAATATTGTTATTTCTGATTTAAGACTATGCATCACTAACTTAAGTTTATGACCAAAAAAAAAAAAAAAAAACAAAAAACCGCCGCCATCGAGTCAATTCTAATAGTGACCCTATAGGACAGAGTAGAACTGCCCCATGGGGTTTCCAAGGAGCTCCTGGTGGATTCGAACTGCCGACCTTTTGGTTAGCAGCTGTAGCTCTTACCCACTATGCCACCAGGGTTTCCTCATGGCCAATAATATCTACTAAAAGAAAATAATGCAACAAGTGTAAGCCTTTGAGATGATTTCAAATAACAAATTTCTCTTTCAAATTCTATTCCTTCATGCTTGTTACCACTGAAAAGCATTCTTTTTGTAGCTTTTTTTTTTTTAAATGGAAAAGCATTTTTCAAAGCCAGGGCTATTGGAACTCTTCATCTTTCAACTACACTCATGAGAAACACATAATAAATATAACTTAAACCAAGGAGTGCCTGGTGTATTCAAACTGCCGGCCCTTTGGTCAGCAGCCATAGGACTTAACCACTATACCACCAGGGTTTCCAGATGTAATTTAGCAAGCAAAAAAATGAAAAATTGCTTAACTTGAGCATTCTTTTTTTAATCATGAGTTAATGTTGGATTTTTTTCAAGTGGGTTTTGGGCGTTTCCTGGATGATCATATGAAGTCTTTGATCTGCTAACGTAGTGAGTTATGTTACTAGATATTCAAATATTAAACTGTCTTTGCATTTATGGGATAAACCTTACTTGGCCATGATGGATTATTCTTTTAATATTCAATTTGATTTAATTTATTTCCTCTCTTACGCTCTTAATGGTAATAATCTCCTTTCTAGTGAAACATCTCTGTGAGTTGAGTAGAAATGGAATCAATTTTCATAGCCACCTGACAGGTTAGATAACTGACACATAGAGGTGGCAAATGGTTTACTAGCCAAGAATAAATGGCAAACAACTGACAAAGTTGATAGTTACATGTTTTGGCTCCCAATTTCTGGATCAGTCATTTTTTTTTCCTCTATTATCTCCTGAGATTTTTGTGTTTTCATCAAGCAAATATCTAAATGAATAAACAATTTTAGATAGCCTTATAGTATTTCACACAACCCAACAGTAACCTCTTGAAAACATAGGGTTTTCTATTTCAGTCAGAAAATTAATGCTGTTTAACATACTAATTCTTAATAACCTTCTTCTCTTCTTTCCACAGTGACTGCTCTCATAAAGACATTTAACAATCATGGAAGCAGGGGGGCCGATCTATGGAAAACAGTGCCTAGGGCAATTAGTGGTAAATTGCTGAATGAGTTCTGACAGCTGGCAATGGAACTGTGATGGCCAATAGAAACTGCTCTTTGGTGCCCTGCCTTATGCAGAGCCTGGGGCACATGCCCTATCTCACAGATAGGCCTCTGGGTGGAAGTGTGAGGAGGTGAGAATAAGAGAGAAAGATGGTTGAGCCATTAGCTGAGGTGGAGACTCCATGAGAAGCAGAAGATTTGAGGGTGAGGCTGGCAGTGATGGGGTTAGAGGGGCTTAGACACATTGGTTTGAATTGCCACGTGTGAAACCCACAAGGCAGCTGAAAATACAGTTCTAGAGCTCTGGAGAGAAGTTGCAGCAGAGAACACACATTTGATGTTGTTGTTGTTAGGTTCCATTGAGTTGGTTCTGACTCATAGCGACTCTATGTAAGACAGAAAGGAACATTGACTGGTCCTGCACTATCCTCACAATTGTTGCTGTGCTTAAGCCCATTGTTGCAGCCACTGTGTTAATCCATCTCATCCGGGGTCTTCCTCTTTTTTTGGTGACCTTCTACTTTACCAGGCATGATATCCTTCTCCAGGGATCCATCCCTCCTGATAAAATGTCCAAAGTATGTGAGATGTTGTCTCGCCATCCTTTTTTCTAAGGAGCATTCTGGTTGTACTTCTTCCAAGACAGATTTGTTTGTTCTTTTGGCAGTCCATGGTATATTCAATATTGTTTTCCAACACCACAGCTCAAAGGCATCAGTTCTTCTTTGGTCTTCTTTATTCATTGTCCAGCTTTCACATGTATAGGAGGCCACTGAAAACACCGTGGCTTGGGTCAGGCGCACCTTAGTCTTCAAGGTGACACCTTTGCTTTTTAACATTTTAAAGAGGTCTTTTGCAGCAGATTTGCCCAATGCAATGAGTCTTTTGATTTCTTGACTGCTGCTTCCGTGGGTGTTGATTGTGGATCCAAGTAAAATGAAACCCTTGACAACTTCAATCTTTTCTGTGTTTATCATGATGTTGCTATTGGTCCAGTTATAAGGATTTTTGTTTTCTTTATGTTGAGGTACAATCTATACTGAAGGCTATGGTCTTTGATCTTCATCAGCAGATGTTTCAAGTCCTCTTCACTTACAGCAAGCAAGGTTGTATTATATGCATAAAGCAGGTTGTTAATGAGTCTTCCTCCAGTCCTGATGCCCTGTTCTTGTTCATAAAGTCCAGCTTCTTGGGTTATTTGCTCAGCATACAGGTTGAATAAGTATGGTGGAAGAATACAACCCTGAGGCACACCTTTCTTGACTTTAAACCACGCTATATCCCCTTGTTCTGTTTGAACGACTGCCTCTTGATCTATGTACAGGTTCCTCGAGAGCATAAGTAAGTGTTCTGGAATTACCATTCTCTGCAATGTTATTCATAACTTGTTATGATCTACACAGTCAAATGCCTCTGCATAGTCAATAAAACACAGGGAAACATCTTTCTAGTATTCTCTGCTTTCAGCCAGGATTCACCTGGCATCAACAATGATATCCTTGGTTCTTCACCCTCTTCTGAATCCAGCTTGAATTTCTGGCAGTTCCCTGTCGATACACTGCTGCAGCTGCTTTTGAATTATCTTCAGCAAAATTTTACTTGCATGTGATATTAATGATATTGTTCAATAATTTCCACATTCAGTGTGTGGGATCACCTTTCTTGGGAATAGGCATGAATATGGGTCTCTTCCAGTCGGTTGGCCAGGTAGCTGTCTTCCAAATTTCTTGGCATAGACAAGTGAGTACTTCCAGAGCTGCATCCATTTGTTGAAACATCTCAATTGGTATTCCATCAATTCCTGGAGCCTTGTTTTTCATCAATGTTTTCAGGGCAGCTTAGACTTCTTCCTTCACTACCATTGGTTCCTGCTCTCGTGGTACCTCTGGAAATGGTTGAACGTTGACCAATTCTTTTTCGTATAGTGACTCTGTGTATTCCTTTCAACTTCTTTTGATGCTTCCTGTGTTGTTTATTATTTTCCCCATAGAATCCTTCACTATCGCAACTTCAGGCTTGAATTTTTCTTCATTTCTTTCAGCTTGAGAAATGCACAGCGTGTTCTTCCCTTTTGGTTTTCTGTCTCCAGGTCTTTAGACATGTCATTATAATATTTTACTTTGTCTTCTCCAGCTGCCCTTTGAAATCTTCTGTTCAACTCTTTCACTTCATCATTTCTTCCTTTCACTTTAGCTACTTGATGTTCAAGAGCAAATTTCAGAGCCTCTTCTGACATCTCTTTTGGTCTTTTCTTTCTTTCCTATCTTTTTAATGACCTCTTGCTTTCTTCATGTCTGATGTCCTTGATGTCATTCCACAACTCGTGTGGTCTTTGGTCATTAGTGTTCAATGCATCAAATCTATTCTCGAGTTGGTCTCTAAATTCGGGTGGGACATATTTAAGGTCATACTTTGGCTCACATGGACTTGTTCTAATTTTCTTCAGTTTCAACTTGAATTTGCACAAGAGCAATTGATGGTCTGTTCCACAATGGGCCCCTGGCCTTGTTTTGACTGATGATATTGAGCTTTTCCATTGTTTCTCCCCAGGTACGTAGTCGATTTGATTCCTGTGTATTCCATGTGGTGAGATCCACTTGTACAGTTGGCATTTATGTTGATGAAAAAAAAGGTATTTTCAATGAAGAAGTTGTTGGTCTTGCAAAATTTTATCATGCGATCTCCAGGATCATTTCTAACACCAAGGTCATATTTTACAACCACCGATTCTTCTTCTTTGTTTCCAACTTTCACATTCCAATCTCCGGTAATTATCAAGGCACTCTGATTGCATGTTTGATCAATTTCAGACTGCAGAAGTTGGTAAAAATCCCCAGTTTCTCCCTCTTTGGCCTCAGTGGTTGTTGTGTAAATTGGAATAATAGCTGTATTAATTGGTCTTCCTGGTAGGTGTATGGATATTATCCTATCACTGACAGCGTTGTACTTCAGGATAGATCTTGAAATGTTCTTTTTGACGATAAATGCAATGCCATTCCTCTTCAAACTGTTTTTCCTGGCATAGTAGACCATATGATTGCCCGATTGAATATGGCCAATACCAGTACATTTCAGCTCACTAATGCCTAAGATATCAATGTTTATTGTGCTCCATTTCATTTTTTTTTTTTTTTTTTTTTTATAATAACTTTTATTAAGCTTCAAGTGAACGTTTACAAATCCAATCAGTCTGTCACATATAAGTTTACATACATCTCACTCCCTACTCCCACTTACTCTCCCCGTCTTGAGTCAGCCCTTTCAGTCTCTCCTTTCTTGACAATTTTGCCGGCTTCCCTCTCTCTCTATCCTCCCATCCCCCCTCCAGACAAGAGTTGCCAACACAATCTCAAGTGTACACCTGATATAATTAGCTCACTCTTCATCAGCGTCTCTCTCCCACCCGCTGACCAGTCCCTTTCATGTCTGATGAGTTGTCTTCAGGGATGGTTCCTGTCCTGTGTCAACAGAAGGTCTGGAGAGCATGGCCGCCGGGATTCCTCCAGTCTCAGTCAGACCATTAAGTTTGGTCTTCTTATGAGAATTTGGGGTCTGCATCCCACTGCTCTCCTGCTCCCTCAGGGGTCCTCTGCTGAGCTCCCTGTCAGGGCAGTCATCGATTGTGGCCGGGCACCAACTAGTTCTTCTGGTCTCAGGATGATGTAGGTCTCTTGTTCATGTGGCCCTTTCTGTCTCTTGGGCTCTTAGTTGTCATGTGGGCTTGGTGTTCTTCATTTTCCTTTGCTCCAGGTGGGTTGAGACCAATTGCTGCATCTTAGATGGCTGCTTGTTAGCATTTAAGACCCCAGACGCCACATTTCAAAGTGGGATGCAGAATGATTTCATAATAGAATTATTTTGCCAATTGACTTAGAAGTCCCCGCAAACCATGTTCCCCAGACCCCCGCGCTTGCTCCGCTGACCTTTGAAGCATTCATTTTATCCCGGAAACTTCTTTGCTTTTGGTCCAGTCCAATTGAGCTGACCTTCCATGTATTGAGTGTTGTCTTTCCCTTCACCTAAAGCAGTTCTTATCTACTGATTAATCAATAAAAAAACCCTCTCCCACCCTCCCTCCCTCCCCCCCTCGTAACCACAAAAGTATGTGTTCTTCTCAGGTTTACTATTTCTCAAGATCTTATAATAGTGGTCTTATACAGTATTTGTCTTTTTGCCTCTGACTCATTTTGCTCAGCATAATGCCTTCCAGGTTCCTCCATGTTATGAAATGTTTCAGAGATTCGTCACTGTTCTTTATCGATGCGTAGTATTCCATTGTGTGAATATACCACAATTTATTTACCCATTCATCCGTTGATGGACACCTTGGTTGCTTCCAACTTTTTGCTATTGTAAACAGAGCTGCAATAAACATGGGTGTGCATATATCTGTTTGTATGAAGGCTCTTGTATCTCTAGGGTATATTCCGAGGAGTGGGATTTCTGGGTTGTATGGTAGTTCTATTTCTAACTGTTTAAGATAACGCCAGATAGATTTCCAAAGTGGTTGTACCATTTTACATTCCCACCAGCAGTGTATGAGAGTTCCAATCTCTCCGCAGCCTCTCCAACATTTATTATTTTGTGTTTTTTGGATTAATGCCAGCCTTGCTGGTGTGAGATGGAATCTCATTGTAGTTTTAATTTGCATTTCTCTAATGGCTAATGATCGAGAGCATTTTCTCATGTATCTGTTGGCTGCCTGAATATCTTCTTTAGAGAAATGTGTGTTCATATCCTTTGCCCACTTCTTGATTGGGTTGTTTGTCTTTTTGTGGTTGAGTTTTGACAGAATCATGTAGATTTTAGAGATCAGGCGCTGGTCGGAGATGTCATAGCTGAAAATTCTTTCCCAATCTGTAGGTGGTCTTTTTACTCTTTTGGTGAAGTCTTTAGATGAGCATAGGTGTTTGATTTTTAGGAGCTCCCAGTTATCGGGTTTCTCTTCATCATTTTTGGTAATGTTTTGTATTCTGTTTATACCTTGTATTAGGGCTCCTAGGGTTGTCCCAATTTTTTCTTCCATGATCTTTATCGTTTTAGTCTTTATGTTTAGGTCTTTGATCCACTTGGAGTTAGTTTTTGTGCATGGTGTGAGGTATGGGTCCTGTTTCATTTTTTTGCAAATGGATATCCAGTTATGCCAGCACCATTTGTTAAAAAGGCTGTCTTTTCCCCAGTTAATTGACACTGGTCCTTTGTCAAATATCAGCTGCTCATACGTGGATGGATCTATGTCTGGGTTCTCAATTCTGTTCCATTGGTCTATGTGTCTGTTGTTGTACCAATACCAGGCTGTTTTGACTACTGTGGCTGTATAATAGGTTCTGAAGTCAGGTAAGGTGAGGCCTCCCACTTTCTTCTTCTTTTTCAGTAGTGCTTTGCTTATCCGGGGCTTCTTTCCCTTCCATATGAAATTGGTGATTTGTTTCTCTATCCCCTTAAAATATGACATTGGAATTTGGATCGGAAGTGCGTTAAATGTATAGATGGCTTTTGGTAGAATAGACATTTTTACTATGTTAAGTCTTCCTATCCATGAGCAAGGTATGTTTTTCCACTTAAGTATGTCCTTTTGAATTTCTTGTAGTAGAGCTTTGTAGTTTTCTTTGTATAGGTCTTTTACATCCTTGGTAAGATTTATTCCTAAGTATCTTATCTTCTTGGGGGCTACCGTGAATGGTATTGATTTGGTTATTTCCTCTTCGGTGTTCTTTTTGTTGATGTCCATTTCATTTTTGATGACTTCCAATTTCCTTAGATTCATACTTTGTACACTCCATGTTCCAATTATTGTTATTGAGGAAATTGCTGCTATTTCCTTCATTTTGAGTCGTGCCACACCAACAAATGAAGGTCCTGAAAGCTTGACTCCATTCATGCCATTAAGGTTGACTCTACTTTGACAAGGTAGCTCTTTCCCAGTCATCTTTTGAGTGCCTTCCAACCTGAGGGGTTCATCTTCTGGCACTATTTCAAACAAGCACATTTGATAAAAAATATTAGGTGGTATCAGAGTCTTGGGAATGGATAAATCCACCCAACGAGAGTGGGTGAAGTAAGGAGAGAAGAACATGAAATACCAACATTTCTACAGATGGAGGAAGAGAAACCAAGAATACAGAAAGAAGATTCAGAGAGGGAAGGAGAAATTGGAACAAGTCAGTATACTGAAAGCCAAGGGAAGAGAAGGTGTCTTAGTTACCTAGTGCTGCTGTAACAGAAATACCACAAGTGGATGGCTTTAACAAAGAGAAGTTTATTTCCTCACAGTAAGGTAGGCTAAAAGTCTAAATTCAAGGCGTCAGCTCCAGGGGAAGGCTTTCTCTCTCTGTTGACTCTGAAGAAAGGCCTTTGTCCTCAATCTTCCCACAGTCGAGGGGCTTTTCGGGTGCAGGGACCCTGGGTCCAAAGGATGTGCTCTGCTCCTGGTGCTGCTTTCTTGGTGGTATGAGGTCCCCCTGTCTCTCTGCTTGCTTCTATCTTTTATTTCTCAAGAGATTGCCTCATGACACAATCTAATCTTGTAGCCTGAATCCTGCCTCACTAACACAATAGCTGCCCATTCTCCATCATTAACATCATAGAGGCAGGATTTACAACATATAGGAAAATCACACAATACTAGGAATCATGGCCCAGTGCAATTGATACATACATTTTTGGGGCGACATAATTCAATCCATGACAGAAGGATTCTCTCCTGTCCCCACCTCCAGCCTCATCTTCTCCCAGGGTTCCCCATCTCAACATATGGATTACCATGCTTAAGTAAGTAAATAGGTATCACCTTTGATTACACCTTATGAAAATCAATACAAGGTATTCCACTTCTGTTCTGACACCAGCTGCGCATGCAGCACTTCTTCCTCTGGCCCTACTCACCAAGAACTGAGTCAGACCTCACAAATTAGAGGACACCATCCTCTAGAATGCCAAATCTGCACAAGACTTCAGACACCATCTGCAACTTGGGAGTCTCCGGGGCTCCCCTCACTTCTGACCAGCTGTCTCCCACTACTCCCTTGGGTTTGATAATTTGATAGAACAACTCAGAACTCATGGAAGGCATTTATGATTATAGTTTATTATAGGAAAAAGGATACAAGTGAAGATACGTATGGGGTGAGTTTTGGGAGGGGCCCCAATGTGGAGCTTCCATGTCCCAAAAAGGGATGCACTACCTGCCCACGTACATTCATGTCTTTCACCAACCAGGAAGCCTATGGGGCTTCTGTGGCCAGAGCCTTAGGTGAGGTCTCGTTATGTAGGCATAACTGATTACATCATGCCTCCCTCTCCAAAGGTGGACTTGGCTATCCTTCTCCGAAGGAGCACCTCATTAGCATAACCCCTCAGGTATGGTCTGAAGGCCTCAACAAGACTTTTTAATCACTGGAGAAATTCCAAAGTTTAAAATTTCTCTCTCAGGAACCATTGACAAAACCCAAATTCTTCTGGTAAAGTTAAATTCTTTACGCCACGTGCCCTCTCTGACCTCCCCCAATCCAATTCATCAGGAAGTCCTAGCAATTTGACTCCTAATTATGTCTGAATTTGTTCATTTCTTTCTCTCCCCACTGATACCCTCCTTGTTCATGACACTAATATCTCTCCCAGGATAGTCTGCCTGCTTCTGATCATGTTCCCCAACTAATTTAACCATTCTTTACCCCAACTACCTAAATCATTCTTCATCCCAACTACCTAAACCATTCTTGTCCCATTAGGCAGAGTGCTTTTTTCAAAAACACAAATAAGATCATGTCACTACCCTGCTTAAAACCTTCTAATGGTTTCCCATTCGACTAAAACTCATTTTTTTTCCCCACAAACTAAATGGACCCACATCTGGCCCCTCCCAGTGCTCTGACCTCATCCTGTACCATTCTCCCCCTTGCTCATTGTTGTGGATTGAATTGTGTCCCCCCAAAATATGTATTAACTTTGCTGGCCATCATTCGCAGTTTGTTGGCAATTATGTAATGATGTAATCATCCCCAAGATGTGATCTGATGTGATTGGCCAATCAGTTGTAAGGGGATTAGGGTTTGATGCAACACCCTTAGGTCACAACACTGATCCGATGTAAGGCGAGTTTCCCCAGAATGACGCCTGCATCACCTTTTATCTTACAAGAGATAAAACGAGAGAGGAGTGAGCAGAGAGAGAGAGGGACCTCCTATAATCAAGAAAGAGCCAGAAGCGGAGTGCATCCTTTGGACCCAGAGTCTCTGCACAGAGAAACTGCTAGACCCAGGGAAAGATTGATGACAAGGACCTTCCTCCAGAGCCCACACAGAAAGAAAGCCTTTCCCTAAAGCCCACACTCTGAATTCCTAACTTCAAGCCTCCTGAACTGTGAGAGAACAAATTTCCATTTGTTAAAGCAATCCCCTTGTGATATTTCTGTTAAGACACTCATTAAATCCAACCACACTGACTTTCTTTCTCTTCTTGGAACATCACAAGTCCATTCTCCCCTCAGGGCTTTTGCCCTCTTCTCTCCAGCTGCCTAGAATGCCCTCTCCCAGACCTTAGCAAGGCTGTCTCCTTCGTTCAGTCAGGCCTCAGCTTAAAAATCACCTCCTTGGAGATACTTTCCCTGAGCACCCCGTCTAATTAGCAGACGCCCACTCCCAGTTGCTATCACCCCACATGTTTCATTTTCTTAATAGCATTCGTCACTATCTGAAATTACCTTTTTTTTTTTTCTTTTTTTGCCTGTCTGTTTATTATTTGTCTCTGGAAGCTCCACAGAACAGAACCTCGTCTGTCTTTGAAGCTGAGTTGGCTGATGCCCCAGCCCACATCCCTTGTTGCCATAGATACCAGTGGCTTCTCACTGCAAGAGTCTGCAACTTTCTGGTGTTGAAGCTTTCTCTAACAAGCTCGGCCCTTGTGTGAAGCAGGCTGGAGGTGCCTGGGAGTTAATGACAGGTGAGAGTTGGTGGTTGAACACCCCAGCTTCCTCAGGGGAAAATGCTGAGGTTTGCTTTCCATAGTCTCTGAGAGGTCCCCAGCAGGCCTGAGCTAGGTTAATTATGTTGGTAGGTGCTGGCAAAAAGAATTTCCACTCATAGTGACCTCCTGTGACAGAGTAGAACTGCCCCATAAGACTTTCTAGGCTGTAATCTTTGTGGAAGCAAATCACCAAGTCTTTCTCCTGTGGAGCTGCTGGGTGGGTTAGAACCAGCTGAGTGCTTAATCATTGCACCACCAGGGCTCCTAGGTTAACTATAAAAACTTGTTGCCATGGAGTCAATTCTGACTCATAGCAACCCTACAGGACAGAATAGAACTGCCCCATAGGGTTTCCAAGGATGTAAACTTTATGGGGAGTCCTGGTGGCACAGTGCTTAAGAGCACGGCTACTAACTAAAAAGGCTGGTAGTTCAATTCCACCAGCCACTCCTTGGAAACCCTGTGGGGGCAGTTCTACTCTGTCCTATAGGGTCACTATGAGTTGGAATCCACTTGAAAGCAGCAGGTTTGGTTTGGGTTTGGAGTCTTTATGGAAGCAGATTGCCACATCTTTCTCCTGCAGAGCAACTGGTGGGTTTGTATCACCAACTTTTTGTTTAGCAGCTGAGCTCTTAACCACCTGTGGGGGCGTCTAGATTAACTATGCCAAAAAACCAAACCTGTTGCCATCCAGTTGATTCCAACTCACAGTGACCTTATAAGACAGAGTAGAACTACCCCATAGGATTTCCAAGGCTGTAAATCTTTATGGGAGCAGACTCCCACATCTTCCTCCAGTTAAAGGGGCTGGTGGGCTTGAACCATTGACCTTTGGGTTAGCAGCCAAGCACTTAATCACTAAACCTCTAGGGTTCCAAAGTTAACTATTATAGTGCTCATTAACGCACCCTGTTCTGGCTACTTTCCTTTCTGTTTGCCTCCCCAGCCCCCTGCCAGTATTTCGAGGTATCATTTCCCAAAGAAACTACTTACATCTAACTCAGTGATTGCATCCTGGGGGAACCCTACCTAAAATGGTCTTTATCACTGCATTTGTGGCCCTTCAAACAGTACCAGCTGCAGCATTCATGGTAAATGCTCAATAAATCATGATGGACGAATCAATAAAGAGAAGTGGTAATTAACACTGTCAAATGCGATAGAAAGAGGTCTAGTAGAAGAGAACTTAGAAAAAAAAAAAGCCAACATGGCAATTGGGAGGTCATTGGTGGCTGCTGCTAGAGGAGTTTATTAGCGTGGTGGGGCAGAAAGTCTGATTTTGGTTGGTAATATGAGATGAAAAAACTAGGCAGCTAGGGATAGGAAGAGGGTTAACTTAATATGAAGGCAAGATGGAAGTTTACTTTTTTGTTCTTTTTGGATGAGAAAGATTTGAGCATATTTGGGGCTGGGGAAAAGGATTCAATGGAAAAGAAGAGACTGGAGATAGAACGGGGAATAACCAGTGGGTCAGAGTCCTGCATGACAAATTAGAGGCTGGGCTAGTGAGTACAGATGGAGGAGTTGGCTTGAGGAAATAGAGACCAATTCAATGGCAATGGGTTTGTTTTTCGTTGTTGTTGTTTTGTCTTCCAAGAAAGGAGAGAGGAGGTAAGAACTGGTACACAGAAATATGTTGTTGTTAGGTGCCATTGAGTCAGTTCCAACTCATAGTGACCCCATATTCAACAGAACGAAACACTGCCCGGTCCAGCGCCATCCTTACAATCGTTGCTATGCTTGAGTTCATTGTTGCAGCCACTGTGTCAATCCACCTCGTTGAGGGTCTTCCTCTTTTCCGCTGACCCTGTACTCTGCCAAGCATGATGTCCTTCTCCAGGGACTGATCCCTCCTGACAATATGTCCAAAGAATGTAAGATGCAGTCTTGCCATCCTTGCCTCTAAGAAGCATTCTGGCTGTACTTCTTCTAAGACAGATTTGTTTGTTCTTTTGGCAGTCCATGGTATATTCAATATCCTTCGCCAACACCACAATTCAAAGGGGTCAACTCTTCTTTGGTCTTCCTTATTCATTGTCCAGCTTTCACATGCATATGATGCGATTGAAAATACCACGGCTTGGGTCAGGTGCACCTTAGTCTTCAAGGTGACATCTTTGCTCTTCAACACTTTAAAGAGGTCCTTTGCAGCAGATTTACCCAATGCAACGTGTCTTTCAATTCTTGACTGCTGCTTCCATGGCCGTTGATTGTGGATCCAAGTAAAATGAAATCCTTGACAACTTCAATCTTTTCTCCATTTATCATGATGTTGCTCATTGGTCCAGTTGTGAGGATTTTTGTTTTCTTTATGTTGAGGTGCAATCCATACTGAAGGCTGTGGTTTTTGATCTTCATTAGGAAGTCCTTCAAGTCCTCTTCACTTTCAGCAAGCAAGGTTGTTAATGAGTCTTGCTCCAATCCTGATGCCCCGTTCTTCTTCATATAGTCCAGCTTCTCAGATTATTTGCTCAGCATACAGATTGAATAGGTATGGTGAAAGAGTACAACCCTGACGCACACCTTTCCTGACTTTAAACCAATCAATATCCCCTTGTTCTGTCTGAACAACTGCCTCTTGATCTATATGTAAAGGCTCCTCATGGGAACAATTAAGTGTTCTGGAATTCCCATTCTTTGCAATGTTATCCATAATTTGTTATGATTCACACAGTGAAATACTTTGCATAGTCAATAAAACACAGGTAAACATCCTTCTGGTATTCTCTGCTTTCAGCCAGACTCCATCTGACATCAGCAATGATATTGCTGGTTCCACGTCCTCTTCTGAAACCGGTCTGAATTTCTGACAGTTCCTTGTCAATATACTGCTGCAGCTGTTTCTGAATTATCTTCAGCAAAACAGAAATATGAGCATACTTATATATCAATTGAATAATCTTTTTCCCCCGATTTCAAAAGTAATACATGTTCATTGCAGAATATTTGGAAAATATGTAAAACAATAACTAACATTTATTGAGCATTTCTAACATTATAGGCTCCAGTCTATGTGTTTTACATGTATTGCTTCATTTACCCCTCAAACAACCATATGCAGTAGGTACCATTATTATCACTTTGTTATTGATTAGATAGATGAAGTCAGTTGTCCAAGGTCATGAGACTAGTAAACAGGGAGCCAAGATGTGAACCTATGTACTCTGATTTCAGAGTCACTCCATACCATACACAGAAAAGCCCAAAGAGGAAGGCTCTATCCATCAGAGAAAGTAAATGAACACTTAGGTAGATATAGATAGAGGTAGAGATATCTCCAGGAGTTTAACCTAATGCTTCTGTTTTCTTGGGGAAGTAGATGGTGACTCTGAAGGAGGGAAGTGGGAGTATGTAGGGTTCTAAACTTGAGCGTAACAGTAACAGGAGATGCTGTTTCTGGGAAAGAAGAAAGGAACTGATTGGGAATTTTGAGCAGCACTGAAGAGCCAGCTTGAGGTTGAAAATACTGAATTTGAGGAGGGCCAATCAGCATGCTTAAGTGATTTTCTCCAGGGGCACTGGATTGTTGGGGTAGGAGCAGTTAGTGGTTTGTCAAGGGGAGTACATAGATGGTAACGAGTCAAGAGAAATTGAGAATCTTAGAGAAAGTGTCCTTGAAATGATTGCATCTTAGATTGGGAGCACCAAAAAAAGACCTTGGGACAAAGATTTGAGAGAAAAGAGTTTATTGGGAGGTAGAGATGCTGGGAGTTGGAAGTCTAGCCGACCAGTGCACTCTCAAAGATAAGGCCTGAGGGATAAGAACATCAACAATGTCTATTACAGACCGACTGTGGGGTTGAGGCAGGGTCAGAGGGGCAGTGGAGCTATGAGAAGGTGAGGAGAGTGGGGGAAAAGTTCGGGGACTCAACATCATTTTGAACAGGTAATGCAGACACACGATATAAAATTCAAGTATGAAAAACTATAGAGTGAAAAGAAAGTCTGCTTCCTCTACCCCACCCGTCTGCCACCATTGTTACTAGTTTCTTGTATATTCTTTCAGAGATAGTACAGGTATTAAAAGCAATACACACATAACTATTAAAAAAAAAAAAAACCAAACCCACTGCAGTCAAGTCAACTCTGAGTCATAGAGACAATATAGGACGGAGTAGAACTGCCCCAATAGAGTTTCCAAGGAGCAGCTGGTGGATTTGAACCACCAACATTTGGGAGCGACTAATCTCTTAACCACTCTGCCACCAGGGCTCGACATATACTATGACCCAAAGACCGAACCCAGTGCTGTTGAGTCGATTCCGACTCATAGTGACCTTATAGGTATAGGTATTTTATATATATATATATATATATAATTTATTTATTTTTTACATAAATTTTCTTACACAAATGGTAGCATGTGATATACTCTGCCTCTTTCACAAATGTATGCTGAAAAACTTTTCATATCATTGCATATAGATCTGCCTCAATTTAAAAAATGGCTGCATAACATTCCATTTTATGGGTGTACAATTTATTTAATGAGTCTTCTGTTGATAAGTTGTTTTTAAATCTTTTTTACTGAAGTAAATATCCTTGTATGTGTGTTATTGAGCACATTCCAGTAACCTATAGGATACATGTCTAGGAGTAGAATTGCAGGGCCACAGGGTATATGCATCTAAAACATGGATAGTGCAAATTTTCTTCCAGTGCGGTGGAATCAAGCAATGAACACGCCCGTGGGTTGGCCATCATAATGAGGCCAAATAGCGGAAGTTGAGGGAGTACAGACTAGAAGAGCAAGGAGGAGCGGTCAGAGGTTGGAATTTCAGATATCAAGATTCTGGTGAATTCTCAGTTCCTGTTGCTGACAAGGTCCAGGGTGTGGTGCAGGAGGAAGTTGCTGAGGTAGGGCTGAGTGCTGGTGAAGGTCAATGACGCAGAGGAGGGTAAGAAACCAAGAGGCTTCAGAATGGCTCATCTGCAGGATAACTCTGCCAGCCTCTCTTGGTGAGTTTGTCATTATCTTAACTTGTGAAATGCAGTTACAGAAACCTTCAGCTTCCCTTTGAGTGTAGCAGGAGGGAATGAAGCCAGAGGCAATGAAGCCGGGGGCCTACAAATAGCCTTTCAACTCTGTGGAGCAGAAAACTCTTCACACTTGAGCTCGTTGGGGATGAAGCACATCTTTCAACAAGGCTGCCTCAGGGGACATACAATGATGTCTCCATTTTTTATTATGGCATTTGTGGTCGTGGAACAGGTGGGGTTGTTTACCCGGACCCTCTAGTGTCAAGTGGATATAGTAAGTTCTGTCGATAACTCATTTTACAACACTATTTCTGGCCCTCCCAAGTGTTTCTGACAGTGTTGGTCCAACTCTAGTGAACCAACCTGGTCTGGGGTGCTGCCTTCTTAATAATAAAAGCAATAGCGACAATAATAATAATAATAATAATAATGTTATAATAATAATATACTTAAGTAGCAGAGACCTGAAAAACGCTGGTTTAAGACAGAGGTAAGTTCTCTTTTCTCTCCTGTAACTGAAATTCCACAGCAGGCTTAGCAGCCCCACAGAGCCATTGGTGCTCTATCTGCCCTCCCGAGTGCTGACTTCTACTCTCAAGGTCCCTTCATGTTTTCTAGATGGCTGCTGGAGTTCTAGCCAGCATGCCAGTGTCCCACGCTGGAAGGAGACGAAACGGCCAAAGACAAAAGTGAGCATGACAGATGAACCAGGGCCCCTCCCTTTTAATAATAAACTCGCCCAGAAGCCCCACACAGTAGCGGGAACTTACACGTCATTGGACGGCTTACAGTCACGTGGTCGCCCCTATCTGCAAGAAGCCTGGGAAACAGCGTTTTAGCATGGCTCGTTGCTGCCCCCCTCTCCCCTCCCTATATCTCCGCTCTTGCCCACCAAATCAAGGTTCTGTTAGTAAAGAAATGGAGAATGGGCATTGGGTAGGCAGTTGGCAGTCCCTTGAGGAAGTATTAGGCACTTTAGTTTTTGAACCATATTTAGCCTTCACAAACTTCCAGTGTTGAAACTGAACACTGGAACTCTGATATACAGGTGCCTTCTACTCTGGATTCAGGTGACTCCTAGCTGGTTGATGCTTCCCACTGCATTCATTAGGGAATTCCTTTTTAGTATATGCTGAGATGAATTTAATGGAATTATCCCCATTTTAGAAATGAGAAACAAATGTAAGAGGTTGTCTGTGAAATCCTCCACTCTTCACTTAGCAATGAGTGCTCCACTAATTGAACTGGCTCTGCCCTCAGTAAGCCTCATCAAGCCCTTGTAGGCAGTCTTATTGGGTCTATGCTAGATTCCCTTGGCCAGTCTGGACACCATACCACGCAGTTCCAGGCAGAAACTATTTTTATTTCTGTGCTCACCATCAGGCAAACCTGCCAAGATTTAACAGGGAGAGGGAAGATAAACTTAGTTCATTTTGTCCCCAAGTAATAGTCGTGTGTGTTATCATAGTGGTTAAGAGTATGGACTCTGGAGCCAGGTGGCTTGTCTTCAGATACCAGCTCTAATATCTATTAATTGTATCACATTTATTGAAATTATTTAATGTCCCTGTGCCTCAGTTTCCTCATTTTTAAATTGAGGATTAACAATGGTTTACTTATATGATTGTTATGAGGGTCACCTGCATCAACACGTGTAAGCAAATACTTTCAGCATGGAAACCCTGGTGGCATAGTGGTTAAGAGATAACTGCTGTTAACCAAATGGTTGGCAGTTATAATTCACCAGGCGCTCCTTGGAAACCCTATGGGGCAGTTATAATCTGTCCTATAGGGTCACTATGAGTTGGAATCGACTTGACGGCATTGTTTTTTTTTTTTTTAGCATGGCATCTGCAATCTGTAAGTGTGCAGATCATACCCAACTCTTATACTGTAACAGTTAATAGCAAACTGACCATGGATCCACTGGAGCACTGGAAATTAAAAAAAAACAAAAACAAAAAAGGAATAAAATGGGGAGGACACAACTGGTAAAAGCATGAAGAGGCACAACTAATGGGTTGAAAAATTCACTGGACTTTGACTATGTTTGGCCCAGTGTCACAGGCTGAAAAATGCTAACCACTTGGCCTCTTAAATTTGTTTCCCACCACCAAATTAGGGATAATTCTATCAAGTTTGTCGCATCATCGTGAGGATTTACTGAGGTAAAGATGGGGTTTTATAAACTATTATCACTAAACAAATATAAAGACTTAGATTAACAACCTGAAGAAGCCCTTCAGCTGTAATTGACATTGCCCAAGTTGATTTGGTGTTTATGACTAAATCTTGGCACTAAAGACCAAAGGAGTTTGTGGAAAACTTGGAGAAGGTTCAGAGGTCTAGGACAGACACAAGGAAGAGTGAAGGCTCTTTTGTAGTGCCTTTAGACCAGATACTAGCCGCTGAAGACAGGGTCTGAGGAATTGGGGTTAATTTTCATACAGAACGGAATTTAAAATGCCAGGATGGGTTCTTAAAGAAAGCAGTGAGATCTGAATCCTCTTCTATAATTACCCAGCTATAATAGAGAAATGAGGGTGATTAAAGCAAAGATGGGGTCTCTAGCCCCATTAGACTGACGTTCTGTGAGGTCATAGGGAAAGAGGTATTTATCTGGCAGTCACCTAGCGCCATCTATGGGTGAGAGTGTTTCATTGCAATTACAGGAAAAAAGGCTGTGATCCGGACTCCCCGGGCACATCAGGCCCCTATTTTGATTTTTCACCTAGTCACACCCCCCTTTTACCCGAGAAAGCTGTGTGTGTGTGTGCGTGTGCTTGCTTTTGGTGCATGCAACACTGTGATTATCAATTATTCTTTCTCTGGAACTAAACCCATTGCCCGCAGTTCGATTTTAATTCAGAGCTACCCTATAGAGAAGAGTTAGAACTGCCTCACAGGGTTTCCAAAGCTTTTTTTTTTTTTTAATCTTTACAGCAGCAGACTGCCACATCTTTCTCCTGTAAAGTGACTGGTGGGTTTGAACCTCTGACCTTTCGGTTAGCAGCCAAGCACTTAACCACTGTGTCACCAGAGCTAGCTTTCTTTGGAACTAAGGGAGAAATGTTGCATTGAAACATAGATGTAAGTGAGGAAGTATCTGGAAGCTTGGATTACATTTACTAACGTGTTTCTAAAGCCAGGAAATTCTTCCCTCTGCATTAAATGACCAAGATGTTATTTTTAAAAATCCTTCAAGGCTTTCATTTTCCCACAGTTTACTGAAAAAGGGTTTGGACCAGGAGTTGGAGCAATTTCTGCTTTCTAGTTTTTTTTTTAGTATTCCAGGTTTTTATTCTGACCACCAACTGGTGTGGGGAAAACCACTGGTTGGGGCAAAGGAAACCCGTAGGTGCTGTGAAGGGCAAGATAGGCAAGTGGGCAGTCAGGCATGAGAGATAAGATCTTTTGAAGAAGATGACATGGGTTCTGGGTTTTAAAAGAAACGAGGGTCATAGAGAAAGGCGGGGGGCGTGGGCTGGTGTGAAACACTGCCAGCTTTCTATGCCTCATGTCTGTGGTGCAAGAGGGCTTTGTGTAATAGAGAAGGTGAGTTTCTCAAGGCTGCCTCAAATCAAACTTCTTTCCTTTGGGTCTCCATGACCTCCATGTCTTATGTCGCTTGCCTGTTTCTGTGCTAATCTCCCTCTTCCTCTCCTGGTCCAACCAGGTTGGTCTCTCAGTTTCTGCAAAACACCTGGTAATTCCTCTTCATCTTTTTGACCTCAACCTAAAAAGCACTTCCTCAAGGAGGCCTTTCCTGCTCCCCTAGACTAGGCTAGGTCTCTTTGTTGTACATACCATGTATCACAGTCTTGCTTCTCCTTTAGAACCCTCTCTCTTCTCTACATCGTGAATACGGAACCATGTCTGTATGCCCATTGTCCAGCAGAGGCACAAGGAGGTTCCAGGAGGGAAAAATAGGAGCAAGTTTTTATATATTCTGTTACTAGGTTTTCTTTGGCGGTTACTTTAGAAGCCAAGCTAAATGTGACCAAAAGTACCCAACCACCAACTCTTGGTAGGGTTAGGGGAGAGAATGCTGTGGCTGTTATTTCCTCAGCAGAGCGATGGGTGAGCCCCTGTTTCCTGGTTCCACACTGGTGGTGTGGGGAGAGGGAGGCGAGCACTCTGGTGTGGAAGCTCTGTTGTAACTCCTGCTCCGGAGGGTGGAAGAGGATGGTGACCCAGCAAAGAGGCCCCTGGTTGGAGCATGACAAGACCACAAACTGAGGAAACGGGAGATAGGGTTTTCCTACTTCCATTAACTGAGAAAATGCATTTCCCAGCGTGCAGGGAAGAAGTGGAAAAAATAATTATGTCCACATTGCAGTCTTTTTTAAAAATAATTTTTTTTTTTCTTTTGATGGTGAGAAAGAGAAAAGGTATTCCTAGAGGCTAATTTGGCTGTAGTACTTGGGGCTAATTGAAGGAGATCAGTCCAGGAAAATACAGTGAGTGTTAGGGCTGGAAAAGAAGTTACAAAGCAGTGTCAGGGGGAAGGCCTGGGACTCAGTCTGTGGTGGGCTAATGGTCCCCAGGGGAATGGCTGGGTTGTCAGGAGAGACACAGCCCAGCAGTTAGTGTGTCAAATTGGTCCTGGAAAACTGTCCACAGTGCTCTGCAGGCCTCACATGTCCCAGGGCCATCTGGGTGTTCTGTCAGCATTATTCGAGGTTTATGAGAGGATTGCTTTGGGTTGCTATCAGGAAGCACCTGGTTTTGCAAAGCTGAAACAAAAATAGGAGCTGGCCTTTGCTTGTAGGCCTGGTTGGTTGACTCCTGGTTGGTCAAATACATAGACTGACTGAGGGGAGGTGAGAACTGTTAGGTCTTGATGATTGTACAATGGTACTGCTGGGTTTCCAGAGTAATGAGGTCAAGGAATAAGGAGGCCGGTGGACATCCTCTTAGGTTTCAGGAAACTATCATAGACTATGAGAGTGTTGCTCAGTCTATATGCACAGAGTTGGCTGCAATCCAATCTGGCTAACACTGTGATCCTTACTTTGCAGACAAAAATGCAAAATGTTGGCATTTAGGAATATGTATTTGGTTTGTGCCGACCATACAATATTTCTGGGCTCCCCTGAGAACAACATTTCACTATCAGGTAGCAAGTAATATTCTAAAACAATTCTGATCTTACAATAACTCAGTATCCAGCCCTTGAGATTTCTTTTCTTAAGAGCTGTCCCTGGGAGGCTATGTGAGGCAGTGGAAAAGAATACTGACTCAACAAGAGAGACTGGGTTCCACTCTCAGCCTTACCACTCTCCAGCTACATCCATGGGCAAGTACTCCACCCATCTGGAGCCCAATTTTCTCACTGTAAGGAAAAGAGCTGATGTTCCTCCCATTTCCAGCTTCATTACCTGGAGATAGTGATGCAGCTTGGTGCTAGAAAGCAAAGAGTGG
The DNA here is from genome assembly GCF_024166365.1 of Elephas maximus indicus. Lineage (NCBI taxonomy): Eukaryota > Metazoa > Chordata > Mammalia > Proboscidea > Elephantidae > Elephas > Elephas maximus. Next base: position 102,395,334 of record NC_064824.1, read on the forward strand.
TACTTCTCATTTCTCAAGAGCCAGATTATGATTTATTAGTTTGTGGTCTCTTGGATAGTTTGCATTTAACTTTTTCCATTGGCAAAAGAATGGCAAAATACACTAGATCCTGGAGAAGAAGACACTCCTCTGCTGTGGTATTTATAGGGCCATATCTTTCCCAGGATGGAGTCATGGCTATCCAACAAGGATCATGTTCAATCTTGACTGGTCTTCTTGTATATGTGGATGAGCCTGTGGGCTGCTTTCTGAACAAAAATTGGGAAAGAAACTCTTGAAAAGGTTCTGTTATTGACTAAATGAATTTTCTGAAGCCTGTACCAAAATAACCTGGTTGTGTGGCACTGGGCAGAGTGGGCAGCTGTGGGGCAAGTAGATTGTGGACCATGGATTTCCAGAAGGGAAAGTCTACACTGCCACCCAAAGCCTTAGATCACAAAGACAAGGAACCTGGAGGTGTGGAGAGGTTGAGCTTCTATGTCTTCTCTTCTTTGGGAGTTCTCTGGGGCCTGGCATAACTAAGACAGTGAGTGGTACCTTGGAACTGACCTGTTCTAAGGACCCGTGGAAGAGGAGCCAGGTAAGCTGAAGAAGAGCTGGACACCAAATACAGGGAGTCTTTGTGGACAGTCGGAGGAGTCTGAAGAGCCAGAGGAACGGCAAGCATGATTGTCAAGAGACTGGATCTGGGCACCTGAGCTTCCATGTGAGGCTGCAATATATCTGGTCCAGCTTTCTTGGTGGGAATGAGAAATCGGCATTGCTCAGTGAGGTGGAGAATGCTGGAAAAGACAACTCCAGGTTCCTGTGAACATACTGTGCCCAGTCTTGCATTGGGCATCATGTATGTGTACCAGGCCTGACCCCAGACCCAGCCAGTCTTATTCCCAGGGTCTGTGGTGAAATCTTGTTTACTCACATACTATTATTGGAAGTATGTCTAATACAAAAGAGATGGCATTGAAATATGCATTTATATTGTACTCTCAAAGCTGTTCAGTTAAACAAATTAAAATAAATTATCTTCTTCTCTTTTAACTGGCATTGGCAAATGTACATCAGGGTTCACAATGTCCGTTTAAGGGCATTTGCTGAGACATCTTGGAGGCAAAGAATTTTCCTGAATTCTCAAAGAAAATACATTTTTTAAGAGTAGGTACATCTTACTGTTTTCTTTTTTCTGAAAGTTTGTAAGCTATGGGACATACAGAGATTTTCTACATCCAGAATACTTGATTACTCAGGATGTCTGGAAATGTATAAGCGTATACTAGATTGCACAGATATATTTTATCTGCCTAAAAGAATAAGTTCTTTTAAAGCACTTTAGAAGCTTTTTTTTTTTTAAATAAGATGGCCTTCTTAATAAAAATTAATTGTTGTAGAAGATACCAAAAGAATGTCTGATTAGTAATATTAATAATATTGGAATGAATTAGAGTACTCAGCATGAAACACAACACTGTTATAAATGTACAGAATTGAGGTCTACATCTAAATCATTTCTGTATCCCTGACAAACCTCAGATGGTGCTGAAATTGCTAAGATTTTGTTGAATTTATTTCTTAAAAGTAAATAGTCTAAACCACTTATTTGAATACCTCTGGGAGTGTTCACTTGTCTATGCCAAGAAATTTGTAAGACGGCTACCTGGCCAACTGACTGGAAAAGATCCATGTTTATGCCTATTCCCAAGAAAGGTAATTCCACCCGATGTAGAAATTATTGAACAATATCTTTAATATCACACGCAAGTACGATTTTGCTGAAAATCATTCAAAAGTGGCTGCAGCAGTATATCAACAGGGAACTGCCGGAAATTCAAGCTACATTCAGAAGAGCACAGGGAACCAGGGATATCATTGTTGATGTCAGATGGATCCTGGCTGAAAGCAGAGAATACCAGAAAGATGCTTACCTGTGTTTTAGTGACTTTGCAAAGGCATCGGCTGTGTGGATCATAACAAATTATGGATAACATTGTGAAGAATGATAATTCCACAACACTTAATTGTGCTCATGAGGAGCTTGTACATAGATCAACGGCAATTGTTCAAACAGAACAAGGGGATACTACATGGCTTAAAGTCAGGAAGGGTGTGCTTCAGAGTTGTATTCATTCACCATGCTTATTCAATCTATATGCTGAGCAAATAATCCAAGAAGTTGGACTGTATGAAGAAGAACGGGGCATCAGAATTGGAAGAAGACTCACTAACAACCTGCGATATGCAGATGACACAACCTTGTTTGCTGAAAGTGAAGAGAACTTGAAGCTTACTGACGAAGATCAAAGACCACAGCCTTCAGTATGGATTACACCTCAATGTGAAGAAAACAAAAATCCTCACAACTGGACCAATAAACAACATTATGATAAACGGAGAAAAGATTGAAGTTGTTAAGAATTTCATTTTACTTGGATCCACCTGTGGAAGCAGCAGTCAAGAAATCAAACAACGCATTGCATTGGGCAAATCTCCTGCAAAAGACCTCTTTAAAGTGTTAAAAAGCAAAAATGTCACTTTGAAGACTAAGGTCTGCCAAGCCATGGAGTTTTCAATCACCTCATACACATGTGAAAGCTGGACGATAAATAAGGAAGACCACAGAAGAATTGATGCCCTTGAATTATGGTGTTGGCAAAGAATATTCAATATACCTTTTTTTTTTATGGACTGCCAAAAGAACAAACAAATCTGTCTTGGAAGAAGTATAACCAGAATGCTCCTTAAAAGCAAGGCTGGTAAAGTCTCACATACTGTGAACATGTTATCAGGAGGGATCAGCCCCTGAAGAAGGACATCATGCTTTGTAAGGTAGAGGGTCAATGAAAAAGAAGAAGATCCTCAATGAGATGGGTTGACACAGTGGCTGCAACATTGGGCTCAAGTATAACAATGATTCTGAGGATGGCACAGGACCTGGCAGTGTTTCGTTCTGTTGTATGTAGGGTCGCTATGATTTTGAACTGTCTCAACAGCACCTAACAACAACAACATAGTTGTGTTTTCTTGCTACCTGGCCAACTGACTAGAATAGATCCATATATATGTGCCTATTCCAAAAAAAAGATGATTCAAGAAATGGGGAAATTATCAAACAATATCATTAACATCACATGCCAGTTAAATTACGCTGAAGATAATTCAAAAATGTTTACAGCAGTATAACAACAAGGAACTGCCAGAAATTCAAGCCATCTTCAGAAGAGGACATGGAAAGAAGGATATGTCATTGCTGATATCAGTTGGATCTTGGCTGAAAGCAGAGAATTCCAGAAAGATATTTACCTGTGTTTTATTGACTAAACAAAGGCATTTGGCTGTGTGGATCGTAATAAATTATGGATATGATTGCGAAGAATGGAATTCTGGAGTACTATATTGTGATCACGTGGAACCTGTACATGGACCGAGAGGCAGTTTTTTGAACAGAGCAAGTGACTGCTGTGTAGTTTAAAGTTAAGAAAGGTGTGAGTCAGGCTGTATCCTTTCACTGTATTTATTTAATCTGTATGCTGAGCAAATAATCTGAGAAGCTGGACTATATGGAGAAGAATGGGCAGCAGCATTGGAGGAAGACTCATTAACAACCTGCAATATGCAGATGACACAACCTTGCTTGCTAAAAGTGAAGAGGACTTGAAGCACTTACTGATGAAGATCGAAGAACACAAGCTTCAGTAAGGATTACAACTCAACATAAAGAAAACAAAAATCCTCACAACCGAACCAATAAGCAACATCATGATAAGCGGAGAAAAGATTGAAGTTGTGAAGGGTCTTCTTTCCACAATCAAAGCCAATGGAAGCAGCAATTAAGAACTCAAACCACGTATTGCATTGGGCAAATGGGCCGCGAAAGACTTCTTTAAAGTGTTAAAAGGCAAAGATGTCACCTTGAGGACTAAGTTGCACCTGACCCAAGCTTCATATGCATGTGAAAGCTAGACAATGAATTAAGGAAGACCGAAGAAGAATTGATGCCTTTGAATTATGGTGTTGGCAAAGAATATTGTATATACCATGGACTGCCCAAGAGCAAATAAATCTGTCTTGGAAGAAGTACAGCCAGAGTGCTCCTTAGAAGCAAGAATGGTGAGATTTTGTCTCATGCACTTTGGACATGTTAACAGGAGGGACCAGTCCCTCGAGAAGGACATCAGGGTTGGTAGAGCCGAGGGTCAATGAAAAAGAGGAAGACCCTCAATGAGGCGGATTGACACAGTGGCTGCAACAGTGGGGTGAAACATAGCAATGATTGTGAGGACGGTGCAGGATCGGGCAGTGTTTTGTTCTGTTGTACATAGGATCCCTGTGAGTCAGAACCACCTTGAAGGCACCTAACAACAACAATAGAATTGTATTAACAGAAATGCAATCCTTATTCAAAACAGGTTGAGAGAAAGACCCAAAAGATCAAGGACTTTTTATTTGTAGTTTCAAAACTCACAGCTCACGGGTACCTACCGCTTGTTCTGTCGTGACTTCCACATTAAGTCCAGTCCAGTGATTGCATGGAATCTGTTTTCTTCTATACCTCACTGACCAGGTAGCTGTTTACATTTGTTCGCATTTCCTAACTTCCGGCTGTGCTCCAGCTGCCTTTTCCAGGGAGCTGAGATGTTAAATGGAGCCTTGGTGGCTCAGTGATTAACAGCTTGGCTACTAACCAAAATGTTGGCAGTTCAAATCCACCGGTCACTCCTTGGAAAGCCTATGGGGCAATTCTACCCTGTCCTATAGGGTCTCTATGAGTCAGAATTGACACCAGGGCAACGGGTTTGGTTTTTTTTAGAGATGTTAAAAAAAAAAACAAAACAAAAAAACCCATGGGTGGTCAATACTCTGGATCTGATCAGAAGGAGGTATCGCTGCCGCCTTATCCTTCCTGAAGGTGGAAACAGCCTAGCAACAGCTTTCTGAATTTTTTTTCTCTTAAAAACCAGTTGCCTTTGAGCTGACTCTGATTTATGGCCACCCCATGTGTGTCAGAGTAGAACTGTGCTCCACAGAGTTTTCAATGGCTGATTTTTCAGAAATAGATCTCCAGGACTTTGTTCTGAGGTGCCTCTAGGTGGATTCAAACCTCCAACCATTTTTTTTTTTTTAATTGAGATTTAGGTGAAAATTTACAGAGCAAATTAGTTTCTCATTAAACTGCTAATACACAAACTGTTCTCTGACATTGTTTGCCAACCCTGCGTTGTGTCAACACTCTCTCCTTCTCCACCCCAGGCTCCCTGTTTCCGTTTGTCCAATTTTCCTGTTCTTTCCTGCCTTCTCATCTTTGCTTTTGGGCTGGTGTGCCCATTAGTCTCATATATGTGATTTAACTATGGAGAATGCCCCTCTGTGTGTTATTGGTGGCCCTATAGACCTGTCTAATCTTTGGCTGGAGGGTGAGCCTCAAGATTGACTTCAGTACTGAGTTAAAAGTGTGTCAGGGGTCATACTCCTGGGGTTTCTCCAGACTCTGTCAAGCCAGCAAGCCTGGTGTTTTTTTTTTTTTTTTTTTTTTTTTTGTGAACTTGAATTCTGTTCTACATTTTTCTCCAGCTCTGTCCAGGACCCTCTATTGTGACCCCTGCCAGAGCAGTCAGTGGTGGTAGCTGGGCACCATAAAGTTGTTCTAGGCTCAGTCTGGTGGAGGTTGTGGTAGTTGTGGTCCATTAATCTTTGGACTAATCTTTCCCTTGTGTCACTGGTTTTCTTCATTCTTCTTTCCTCCAGCTGGGATGGGACTAGTAGATGTATCTTAGAGGGCTGCTCGCAGGCTTTTAGGATCCCAGTCGCTATCACCACAGTCGGATGTAGAACATTTTCTTTATAGACTATGTTATGCCATTTGAATTAGATATCCCCCAAGACCATGGTCCCCAGCCCTCAGCCCAGTAGCTCAGAATCTCAGGGCATGTGAATGTACCTGTGAAGCTCCTATGACTTTGCCCTGGTCCAGTTGTGCTGACTTCCCAGTATTGTATACTGTCTTAGTCTTCACCAAAGTTACCACGTATTTACTATCTAGTTAGTGTCTTCTCCTCCCCTATAACCATCAAAGATTGCTTCTTTCTGTGTGGAAACATTTTTATGTGTTTTTATAATAGTAGTCTCATACGGTATTTGTCCTATTGTGTTTGACTTATTTCACTCAGCATAATGCCCTCCATATTCATCTATGTTGTGAGATGCTTCACAGATTCATCATTGTTCTTTATCGTTGCACAGCATTCCATTGTATGTGTGTAACATAGTTTGTTTATCCATTCATCTATTGATGGACACTTAGGTTGTTTTCATCTTTTTGCTATTGTGAATAATGCTGCAATGAACATGGCTGTGCATATGTCTATTTGTGTGATGACTCCTATTTCTCTAGTATGTATTCCTAGAAGTGGGATTGCTGGATCATGTGGTATTTCTATTTCTAGCTTTTTAAGGAAGTGCCATCCTGTTTTCCAAAAAGGTTGTACTATTTTGCATTTCCACCAGCAGTGCATAAGAGTTCCAATCTCCCTGCAACCTCTCCAACATTTGTTATTTTCTTTTTTGATTTGTGCCAGTAATATTGGGGTGAGATGGTATTTCACAGTAGTTTTGGTTTGCATTTCTCTAATGGCTAATGACTGTGATTCCTAATGTGTCTGTTGGCCACCTGAAGGTCTTTGGTAAAGTATCTGTTCATAACCGTTGTCCATTTTTTAATTGTATTATTTGTCTTTTTATTGTAGAGATGTTGGATTTTCCTACAGATTGTAAAGATTAGAACTTTGTTGGATATGTCATAGCCAATTTTTTTTTCCCAGCCTGTAGATTCTCTTTTTACTCCTTTGGTGAAGTTTTTTTGATGAGCATATATGTCTAATTTTTAGGAGATTCCATTTATCTAGCTTATCTTCTGGTGTTAATTATGGTTTGTATACTGTTTATGCCATATATTAGGGCCCGTAGTGTTGAGTCTGGAGCCCTGGTGGCACAGTGGTTAAGCGCTCAGTTTGAATCCACCAGCCACTTCTTGGAAACCCTACGGGGCAGTTCTGCTCTGTACTATAGGGTCACTAGGAGTTGGAATCGACTTGACAGCAATGGGTTAGGTTTTTTTTTTTTTTTTGGAAGTGTTGACCCTATTTTTAATTTCATGTGATTTTTATAGTTTTTGGTTTTATATTTAGGTCTTTGATTTTTTTTGTGTGCTTTAAATGAAAGTTTACAATTCAAGTCGGTTTCTCCTACAAAAACTTATATTGTTATGTGGCCCTAGTTGCTCTCCCTACGATGTGACAGCACACTCCTTCTTTCCACCTTGTATTTCCCGTGTCCATTCAACCAGCTCCCATCTCCCTCTGCCTTCTTACCTTGTCTCCAGAAAGGAGCTGCCCACATAGTCTCATGTGTCTACTTGGGCTAAGAAGCACAGTCCTTATCAGTATCATTTTATGTCTTATAGTCCAGCCTATCCTTTGTCTGAAGAGTTGGCTTCGGGAATGGTTTTAGGTTTGGGCTAACAGAGAGTCCAGGGGCCATGACCTCTGTGGTCATCCCTGTCTCAGTCAGACCATTAAATCTGGTCTTTTTAAGAGAATTTGAGGTCTGTATCACAATTTTCTCCTGCTCCATCAGAGATTCTCTGCTGTGTTCCCTGTCAGGGCAGTCATTGGTGGTAGCTGGCCATCATCTAATTCTTCTGGTCTCAGGCAGATAGAGTCTCTGGCTTATGTGGCCCTTTCTGTCTCTTGGGCTCATATTTTCCTGTGTCTTTGGTGTTCTTCATTCTCCTTTGCCCCAGGTGGGTTGAGACCAACTGATGCATCTTAGATGGCTGCTTGCTAGCTTTTAAGACCCTAGACACCACTCACCAAAGTGGGATGCAGAATGTTTTCTTAATACACTTTGTTTTGCCAATTAGCCTAGATGTCCCCTGAAACCATGGTCCACAGACCCTGCTACTCTGTCCCTCGAAGTGTTCGGTTGTGTTCAGGAAACTTCTTAGCTTTTGGCTTAGTCCAGTTTTGCTGACTTCACTGTATTGTGTGTTGTCCTTCCCTTCACCTAAAATAACTCTCACCTGCTATCTAATTAGTGAATATCCTTCTCCCGCCCTTCCTCCCCACCCTTGTAACCATCAAAGAATGCTTTCTTCTGTGTTTGAACCTTTTCTTGAGTTCTTATAAGAGTGGTCTCATGCAATATTTGTTCTTTTTGCGACTGACTAATTTCACTCAGCATAATGCCTTCCAGATTCCTCCACGTTATGATATGTTTCATGGATTTACTGTTCTTTATCGTTGCGTGGTATTCCATTGGGTCTTTGATTCATTCTGAATTAGTTTTTGTGTATGGTGTTAGGCATAGGTCCTCTTTCATTTTTTTACAGATAGACATCGAGTTTTGCCAGTACCATTTGTTAAAAAGACTGTCTTTTCCCCATTTAATGGACTTTGGGTCTTTGCCAAAGATCTGGTGGCTGTAGGTAGATGGATTTACATCTGGGTTATTGATTCTGTTCCACTGGTCAATGTGTCTGTCATTGTACCAGTACCAGGTTATCTTGACTACCGCAGCTGTATAGTTGGTTTGAACCTCCAACCTTTTCGTTAGCAGTGGAGTGCCTTAAGAGTTGTCACCACTCAGTGACTCCTTTTTTCCCCTTAGGCTCTCAGAATCGGTTAAGATTCTTAGCTGTAGGCAACACAGACTCTAGCTGATTTAAACTCATATATTAAAATGACATTGGGTTGCTCATGGGGTTGCTAGGAGAGTTAGAGAACCAGATTTGGAGGCTACAATAGCAGGATGCAATACCCCAAATCGTGCACATAATGGTTTGCTAAGGATGCCATTGCCACTGCCCAGGCAAGACCCTGGAGTCTGCCATTGATCTGCTCCAGCACTGTAGCCACTGCTGCCATGGAAACATAATCTTGCTGCAACTACTGCCACCTCTAGAGAGGTCTCAGAGTCACTGCTTCTTTGTGCCACTAGCATTTGAGGCAGACTTCAGGGTGGATGCTTCTGATTGGCAGAACCTTATCAAGTCCCCGTAACTGCCTGTAAAGGAGGCTGGGAAAGGTAGTAACTGCCATTTCAGTTTTTATGGTGGAAAGTGGGCTGTGACTCCCATGAAGACTCATAAGAAAGGCAATTTCCCAAACAAAGGCAGGAGATTGAAATGGAAGGCAGCCAAAAGAAATGACAACTGTTCATGATCGGCACTAAACTACACCAACCCCCCAGAACAGGGAGAAAAACTTGCTGCACATTGGTTATTGAAACCAAACCAAACCAAACCAAAATAAAAACGGACAATTGTAAATAACCATGATAACAAAGAGACACTGTTTCTTTTTGCTTACTTTTGAAATGCCTAGCTATTGCAAGAATTATTTCAAATTTAATTGTTTAAAGATTACTAGATTAGGAATTTTCAGCTTCATCCAAATATCTTCTTTAAGGGAGTTTCACTGTTTTCCCTGATCTGAAAGTTGTGTTATTGGTATGCTATGGTGTTGGATTGGAATGATTTTTTTTTTCCCCATTCAGGAAGATCTCAAATTTGTGCATAGAGGTTATGGTTCTAGAAATCTCCAAACTGGAGAGCTACAGCCCTGAAAACCTCTGTGGGGATAATTAGGTTTTATTTAACCTAATATAGCCAACATATCCTTGCATTTTATAAGAAGTAAGAAGTAGAACCAAATGGACCACTTCTACTTAGATGAAAACAGGTGTCTTATCTCACCAGCTTTGTATTGTGTGACTTTGTCACTGAAGGTTCCCAATTCATCTCATTTCACCCTTACACAGAGGTGCAATCTCAGAGTGCAAGGCATGTGGCATAATGGTGAGAAAGGAGAGAGGGATGTGGCAGGAAGAGTGAGAATAGAGCTTCCCAAATCGTGCTGTACAAGCCATTTTCCACTCCAGAGAGCACCCTTGAAGCCTATACCCTGCTGATGTCGGTCCAGTTATTTGATACAGTAGTTCAACCAGCCTGGGATTGTTACAACAAAGAGATGGAGATTGTTCTAATATATTTTTAACTTCCCATTGACAGGGAAGAATAGAGAGTAGATAAATGAAGTAAAAGTATTCATGGCTTTGTTTAATTAATTAGCTAATTAATTAATTTACCCTGTAACCATTTACTAAGACCCTATTATGTACTAAGCTCTGCACTGGGTGCTTTATGTTTATTTTCTTATTTAATAGTCTCTCTAGCAACCCTACCCTATGAAGTAGTTCTAATTTGAGAGGTAAGAAAACTGAGGCTCAGAGAACCTTAAGTGGCTGAACTAAAATTTGAATCCACACCACTCTGACTCCAAAGTCTGTGATTCTAGCCACTGTCTCTCAAGATTTTGGTGGTGCAGTGGTTAAGTATTTGGCTGCTAACCAAAAGGTCAGCAGTTCAAATTCAGCAAGTGCTCCTTGGAAACCCTATGGGGCAGTTCTATTCTGTCAAAATCTGCTAGATGGCAATGGGTTCGGTTTTTTACTTTTTGATATACTGAGGTGGATGGCTGATAGTTTTTACCCTAAGTGGTGGATGAACATCAGAAAAGAAAGGGGACATCACCATACAGTCCAATTCTTCAAGTAATAATGTCATACACTGGGGTCCAGAGGAGAGACGGTAACCCAGCCTGACACCCGGATGGGAGGATGGTTTGGGAAGGCTTCTTGGAGGAGATAAAATGTAGCTAAGTGATGAAGGGTAGCTACAGTGTTTCCAGGGGGAGAGGAAGGTGTCAGGAAGAGCCTGTGTAAAGGCATGGTGGTGTGAGAATCTATTGGCATAGCTGGTGTGTAAAGAGTGAGTGAATGTGTGTATGTGTGCGTGTACGTATTTATGTAGAGAAGGAGAGAGGGAGAGATAAGAAAGAAAGAGATACAGTGAGTGATTAAAATAATGCTAAGGGTAGAAAGATATGCAGGATCAGTGTGAATGGAGAAAAGGGTGAAGATTTGAAAGCTACCGGAGGAATATGTTCATCAGAACTTGGTAACTGATTAGGTGTGGGAAATGTTGTTGTTAGGTGCCACTGAGTCAGTTCTAACTCATAGAGACCCTATGTACAACAGAACGAAACGTGGTTGGTCTTGCACCATCCTCACAATCGTTGTTATGTTTAAGTCCATTGTTGCAGCCACTGTGTCAATCCATCTTGTTGAGGGTCTCCCTCTTTTTCATTGACCCTCTACCAAGCATGATGGCCTTTTCCAGGGACTGGTCCCTCCCGATAACGTGTCCAAAGTATGTGAGACAAAATCTTGCCGTCCTTGCTACTAAGGACCATTCTGGCTGTGCTTCTTTCAAGACAGACTTGTTTGTTCTTTTGGCAGTCCATGGTATACTCAATATTCTTACCATGGAAACCCCGGTGGAGTAGTGGTTAAGTACTACGGCTGCTAACCAAGAGATCGGCAGTTCAAATCTGCCAGGTGCTCCTTGGAAACTCTATGGGGCAGTTCTATTCTGTCCTATAGGGTCGCTATGAGCTGGATTCAACTCGATGGCAGTGGGTTTGGTTTTTTTGGTAGATTTGCCCAGTGCAATACGTCATTTGATTTCTTGACTGCAGCTTCCATGGGCATTGATTGTGGATCCAAATAAAATGAAATTCTTGGCAACTTCAATCTTTTCTCCATTTATCATGATGTTGTTTATTGGTCCAGTTGTGAGGATTTTTCTTTTCTTTATGTTGAGGTGTAATTCACACTGAAGGCTGTAATCTTGATCTTCATTAGTAAGTGCTTCAAGCCCTCTTCGCTTTTAGTGAAAAATTAATGAGGGATGCATTAATTCTTTATTTTGTTCAAAATAGTTAACAAGTGCCTGCCTTCCATCAGGCACTGTAGTAAGTACTGGAAATACGGAGGACAACAAGAGAGAAGTGATCCCTGCCCTCATGGAGCATACAGTGTATGAAGAGGAAAGAACTAAGGTTAACTCTAGGTTTCCAGTTTTCTCCAGTTTCCAGTTTAGATGATGTGGGACAGAAAACTCGAAAGAAGCAGTAGGTTTGTGTGGGAAAGATGCTCAGCCTTGAAAAGTGTTGAATTTGTTACTTCTGTGGGACATCATTGAAGAATGCTGACAGGCAGTTGGGTATACGACTGCGGAGCTAGGAGAGAAAGCTCAGCTGGAGATGCAGATTTAAGTGCTATTTGCATGGGTGTGGTAGTGAAAACCATGACTGGGTGTGATTGCCTAGGGAGAGTATACTGGGGCAGAGGAAGAGAAGTCAGACTCTGGAGAATTCCAACATTTAAAGACAGAGGAACGAAGGGGACTGCAGAGAGATTGTGAAGGAGTGGTCAGAGAGATAGGGGAGAACCATGAAAGAATTAAGCTATGGAAGCCAAGAGAGGAGAGAATTTCAAGGACTGTTTAAAGAAAGACAAATATCAACAAAGTTGAGGGTAGACACATGCTCTCTGAATTTTGCAATCCTGTGACCTTAGCTGAGCAAGAGATGCCAAGGCTTAAAGCCAGACAGCAATGAGTCTGAGGATTGAATGAGCAAGAGGAAGAGGCAATGTGTTTCACATTCAAATATGACCTCTAGGCTGGCGTTTGGCAACTCCTATCTCCACTGTCTATAATCCCAGGTAATATCTTTGTGTAGACTCCCTCAAGGGCCAGCATAGTATGTGGTACACAGCAGCTTCCCAATAATGCCTGCTCAATTGTCTTACCCTGATAAATACTGGCTTAGGTGTAGAGTTAGATCAACATCACTTCACCAGTGAGGCGATCTTGCATAGTAATATGAGCAATGTTGATTTAGTGCTCTGTATGTGCCAGACATTGTGATAAATCCTTCACATCTATTTCCTCATGTAATTTTCATAGCAACCTTATAAAAATTGATACTATTGTTGTTATGCTCAGTTCTTCCTGTGGGGAAACTGGTGTATAGGTTCAAACATAGGCAGTTTGATTCCAGAGCTGTAGCCCATAACCAACATGCTCTGTGACTCCGGTACCTCCATCACAGTTCCAGCGCTGGGTGAGGATACCTGGGTCTTTCCTGTGGGACTTTTGGGCAACTGACTTGAGCTCTCTGGGGCTCAGTATTTCTACATTAAAATGGAGGTATTTGAAGCAGGTGATTTTCTAGGTGCTTTCCAACTCTAACATTCTGTGGTCTGATGGTTTGGATTAAATTATGCTCTAGTTATATGGTCTGGCATTAACCTTTATAGGAAAGCCAACCAGAAGTTGTCAGTCAGGACTGATATTCAGAACCAAGAGAAGGTTCCATATTGTCTTCTATATGGAGCACAACTCCATATTGATGCAGACAGGGGGCATGGGGAACCTCAACCAACAACTGAAGGTGAATAGTAGTCCCAGAGATGTACATAGGGCAAGTGTGAAGCTTGAGGGCGTGCACTTTTCTGGCAGGATGGAGGTGGGTGGGAAGAAGACCCTGTCTCTGCCTTATGTTGCTGCTTCTGCTCATTGGCTAGAATCTGAGGACAGTTCTGACTGAGGGTTGGTCATCAAGTATTTTGTTGAGGACAACAACTAGCCAGCCACCGCCACATATGCGAAGGATTTAACAATGCGATAGGGTACCATGGGTATACAGGGCTATGGGTGGATATTTTGCAGAGCTGTGAGGTATAGTGATTTATTAATGAAGACTTAGAATAATGGTAAAGAAGAGGTACATATGTATTTACTAATTGTCTAATCAGTGCACGAGAAGATTCCTGTTCAGGCCTGGGAACCATCTCTGTGTTCTTTATGGTCAAATGCACTGTTCCTCACTAATTTTGTGTCTTCCATCATGAAGAAAAGGTAGCAATGTTTATAATGCCATGGATCTTCAGAGCCTGTTTGTATTGAAATATACAATACAGATCTGGCCTCTGCAGTCCACCAATTCCATTTCTTTAATGTTGATTACAGCATTACTTATGAGGTTGCATCATCCATCAGGCTGCCCATAAATAAAGTGGCTCCCAGTGATTCTCTCAAAAGTTATTTCTGTGCTTCACTGATGATGACCACAGATGCATGTCTTTCCCAGAGTATGCAGGGAAATGTGAATGATAATTTGTTTTCTGATCCTGTTTAGAATTTCATAGCATCATATGGAACAAGATGCATTCCAACCACGTCTCCTCTTGAACTTTTTAGTTCATGATGGCTGAATTTGTACACTGTGGTATTTTTCAATAAATTACTGCATCCCTGCCTTCCATGCGTCACCACCACTGAGGAGAAGAGGTGAGGGGCACATGGGCGACCGAGAAGCATGGTTTCATTCATGTGAGTAATGTGTGTCTCATGTCTGGCACAGCTTGAGATTGACCTAGGAGAGCATCAATTGGAGGCAAGACAGAACATCAATTGGAAGGGCCTGCTGATGGTGAGTGCTAGCAGTGAGCATTTACCACCACTGCCTCTGCCCTTAGTGATGTAAACTGGAGGCAGCATTGCAGTCAGAACATGGATGGTTAGAGCCAGTCAATGGGACTGCACATGTAGCTCCAGCCATAGGGCTGGTGATGGACTATATTAGTTTTTTATTGTTGCCATAACAAATTGCCTTACAGGATTTTTTAGCAGCTTAAAAAAATAACATTTATTTGTTTTGTAGGTCAGAAGGCTGGCACAGCATGGCTCAGCCGATTTCCTGCTCTTGGTTTCACAAGCTGAAATCCAGGTGTCAGCAGGGCCGCATTACTTTCTAGAGGCTCTGGAGATGAATCCACTTTCAAGCTCATTCAAGTTGTTGGCAGAATCCAATTGCATGCTGTTGTATAACTGAGGTCCTGATTTTCTTACTGGCTGTCAGCTAGAGTTTGTTCTCAACTTCTGGAGGCTACTCGTATTCCTTGGCTATGGCCCCTTCCCTTCATCTTAAAAGCCAGTAGTAGTGGGTCAAGTCCTTCTCATGCTTTGAATCTCTCTCTTTTCTGCCTCATCTCACCTTTCTCTGTTTCCAGCTGGAGAAAGTTCTCTGCTTTAAAGAGCCAATGTGGTTAAACTGGGCCCACCCTGAAAATCCAGGCTACTGTCTCTAGATTTCAAAGGGCGGCTCGAGAAGACCAAGTTAAGTATTATAATGACATGTGCAAAGACCTGGAGTTAGAAAACCAAAAGGGAAGAACACGCTCAGAATTTCTCAAACTGAAAGAACTGAAGAAAAAATTCAAACCTTGACTTGCAATAGTAGAGGATTCTATGGGGAAAATATTAAACGATGCAGGAAGCATCAAAAGAAGATGGAAGAAATACACAGAGTCATTATAGCAAAAAGAATTGGCCGATGTTTCAACAAATGGATGGAGCACTGGAAGTGCTCACTAGTCTATGCCAAGAAATTTGGAAGACAGCTACCTGGCCAACCGAGTGGAAGAGATCCTTATTTATGCCTATTCCCAAGAAAGGTTATCCCACTGAATGCAGAAATTATCAAAGAATATCATTAATACCACACGCAAGCAAAATTTTGCTGAAGATCATTCAAAAGCAGTATTTTGACAGGGAGCTGCCAAAAATTCAGGCTGGATTCAGAAGAGGACGTGGAACCAGGGATATTGTTGCTGATGTCAGAGGGATCCTGGCTTAAAGCACAGAATACCAGAAAGATATTTACCTGTGTTTTATTGACTATGCAAAGGCATTCAACTATGTGGATCATAACAAATTATGGATAAGATTGCGAAGAATGAGAATTCCAGAATACTTATTTGTACTCATGAGGAACCTGTACATAGATCAAGAGGCAGTCTTTCAAATAGCACAAGGGGATACTGAGGGGTTTAAAGTCAGGAAAGATGTGCGTCAGGGTTGTATCCTTTCACTATACCTATTCAACCTGAATGCTGAGCAAATAATCCAGGAAGCTGGACTATATGAAAAAGAACGGGGCATCAGGATTGGAGGAAGATTCATTAACAACCTGTGATATGCAGATGACACAACCTAGCTTGCTGAAAATGAAGAGGACTTGAAGCACTTACTGATGAAGATCAAAGACCACAGTCTTTAGTATGGACTACGCTTCAACATAAAGCAAAAATCCTCACAACTGGACCAATAAGCCACATCATGAAAAAGAGAGAAAAGATTGAAGTTGTCAAGGATTTCATTTTACTTGCATCCACAGTCAACACAGATGGAAGCAGCAGTCAAGAAATCAAAAGACTCATTGCATTGGGCAAACCTGCTGCAAAGGACCTCTTTAAAGTGTTGAAAAGCAAAGACATCACCTGGAAGACTAAGGTGTGCCTGACCCAAGTCATGGTATTTTCAATCAGATCATATGCGTGTGAAAGCTGGACAATGAATAAGGAAGACCGAAGAAAAATTGAGGTCTTTGAATTGTGGTTTTGGTGGAGAATATTGACTATACCACGGACTGTCAAAAGAACCAACAAATCTGTCTTGGAAGAAGTACAACCAGAATGCTTCTTAGAAGCAAGAACGGCGAGAATGCGTCTTACATACTTTGGACATGTTGTCAGTAGGAAATCAGTCTCTAGAGAAGAACATCATGCTTGGTAAAGCACAGGGTCAGCAGAAAAGAGGAAGACCCTCGATGAGATGGATTGACACAGTGGCTGCAACGATGGGCTCAAGCATAACGATTGTAAGCATGGTGCAGGACCAGGCAGTGTTTTGTTTGTGGCACATAGGGTTGCTGTGAATCCGAACTGACTTGACAGCACCTAACAACAACAAGAACTTTAATTACAAGGAGCCCTTGTGGTACAGCAGTTAAACACTAGGCTGCTAAATGAAAGGTTTACTTGAACCCACAACTGCTCAATGGGAGAATGATGTGGCAGTCTGCTTCTGTAAAGATTTATACTTGGAAAATCTATGGGGCAGTCCTACTCTGTCCTATAGGATTGCTACTTGATGGCAACAGGTTTGATTTGGTTTGAAACCTTAATTACATCTGCAAAGTCCCTTTTGCCATGTAATGAAACAAATTCGAGGTTCCAGGGATTAGAGCATGGGCATCTTTGAGGAACATCTTTGCCTACCACCTGGGTTTCTGGTAATCCTAAACCCTGAACTCATCCTGCATCTGATGTGAATGAGATTCATCCTAAATCAGCAAGTCAGCACCATTATGGCAGCCCAATATCGCATGACCCTATGAAAGAAACACCCCATGGGCTAGCAGGAAAAATCCATTTGTCAGACTGCTGTCTAGGAATGAGGCCTGGCCATATGAGCCAGGACCATCACATGAATCTGAGTCTTAGAGCTTCTTGGGCCGTCTGGTCTACTCCACACACTGGTATGGGGGTTGGGATGAGAGGTTGGAGTATAGAGTTGAAGAGTTGGAAAGTGTTCACAAAGGGAGAAACAAGAACTGGGGCCAATGTAGGTCACTGTCTGTGCTCCTGCCTTTATGGCACTGACAATTCTGATTGTTCCCAGGCACTGGAGGGGGACTTAGAAAATTTCAAGAAAGGCACTACTAAGTGCAGGTGAGACGCAGGGCTGGGGTAGGGGTCTTGCCTGCCTGAGTTTAAGGGAAGGATAGTACTGCACCCTGCAACCAAGCTTACAGAAGCATTGATATCACAGCCTAATTCTTATTCTTCTGTAACATCTCTATACAGTCTAGTTCAATGCCTTGTTGGAAGGTTGCCCTGATTGTACAGTGGTATGTGGAAGGCAACATGAAGGCTTTCATTTCAGCCAGACTTGAGTTCAAGTTCTAGGTATACCCCATATTGGCTAGATAATCTTGAACAAGTTACTTAATCATGCTGAGCCTACGGTAAAATGAAAGTAATAACAGTATACACTGGTGCTCAAAGGATGACATCATCTATTCTATTCTCACATCTCCCCATTGTTAGTCTACCTTTAATATTGTGCTGATCAAAAGAGAAGGCATGTGGAAAAACACCTGGAACACAATAAACCCATTGCCGTCGAGTCAATTCCAACTCATAGCAACCCTATAGGACAGAGTAGACCTGCCCATAGGGTCTCTAAGGCTGTAATCTTTATGGAAGCAGAGCAGCTGGTGAGTTTGGACTGCCAGTCTTTTGGTTAACAGCCGAGCGCTTAAGCACTGCACCACCAGGTCTCCTGGAACACAATAAGTACTCCATTTCAACAACAAATTTCAAAAATAAGCATTAATTGAGTCCATCGTTGGGGTGGGAGATGTTTAAAAACTGACTCTCTTTAGAGGAAAGGGGATAGACTTGTACCATTTACCAATTTCCATGGTGTACATACTCCCACCATGGCTGATTTGAAGCTATCAAAGTGGTGTCACTGAATGGGGAGTTGGGAAGAGATGCTGATACTTGGTTCTCATGAACAGGTATGAGCTTACTCCAGCACCCACCAACTGAGCTCCTATTATGTGTCAGGTATGTTGTTAAGTGCTGGAGATACAGTGATAAATACGAATGGAGCTTTAGACTCTGCATTTTTTTCTTTCCTTCAACCAAAAGTATGAGTCTCCGAAATACTTTGCAAATAAGGTATAGTTTTAAGTGGAGGAGTATGAACCCTGTAACCTTTCAAGGTGTCTCTCCGCTCTTGCCTGGACCAGTACAGGAAGTGTTATTTCTGGCTTCCTTGTAAGCCAGTAAGTAGTCTTTCCACCACAGAGCAGATAGGGGTATGATTAAGGCCAGAGAAGCTACTATTCTCATTGGTTTGAGGTTTGGTATTGGTGGAGACATTTCATTTCCTGGAGGCTCACTCAGCAACATTAGGAGGGTAACGTGCTGGCTCATTCATTCATTGTCGTGAGGACAGAATGATCCTGGTGAGAACAAGAGTCATTTCCCAGTCATAT
The DNA here is from genome assembly GCF_024166365.1 of Elephas maximus indicus. Taxonomy (NCBI): domain Eukaryota; kingdom Metazoa; phylum Chordata; class Mammalia; order Proboscidea; family Elephantidae; genus Elephas; species Elephas maximus. The sequence continues at coordinate 102,414,140 of NC_064824.1, forward strand.
GAGGTCACACCCCTAACCACGCATCACTCGTCCAAGGTACTTGGGTGATGCTGGCGATTCCATTATGACTGACATCTAGTATTTTTGAATAGGAAAGCAATTTAAGTCTTCTCAAAGTAGGAACACTAGTTTTTGAAGGTTGTAGAAGGAAGCAGTTTGGAAAAAGTCTATGTAGAGTAGTTGAAAATATGCAAGTTGATAAACCTAAAGACCAAGGAAAACTAGATCATCTCTATCTCGCTGTCTTGAGTCACTGAAATCATATACTGTAAGTTGCTTTATATCATTTCTCAGAAGACAATCTCTTCTCTCAGGGTAAGTTTCCATATAAGGTGGTAGAAGTGGAAAAAGCACAATGCAAGCCCTGTTGTTACTGGTGTTTAAAAAGGGCCATTAAAAATAAGGTTAATATCTGCCTGGCTTGATACTGTACCCAATTCAAATTTAATATAAAAACTGGGAACCTGAAGGCTTTGTGTGTGTGTGTGTAAAAACTTATAAAGTTTATTTGAGATGTTTGAGATCACTTTATCTGCTTATGTATGTATGTACGTTTTTACCACATTTGTAAAATTCAAGTGTATTTAATATGAGAAAAGCTAAACACTTGAGTTTTGGAATAAAGGACAAACTCCCCGAATTTGACAATGGCTTTAAGATAGAAACAGAAAGAACAAAGAGCAACTTAAGACTCAAAGATAGTAGAAAAACAACTGAAGTTTATTTTGTAGCATCATGGCATGGGGTGGAGGGCGGGGGAGCGGTAAAGGTGCTGCTTTCATTTCACTGACCTGTATGTGCCAGGTGGTTTATTTCTAAGTTTCCATTCTGGACAACTCTACTTGATGTCTCATGTGCCAAAGATTTAACATTGCCAGTTGGTTTCAACAATAACGTTTGTGCTTATGTGCCAAAGATTTAACATTGCCAGTTGGTTTCAACAATAACGTTTGTGCTTATTATAAAATATATTTTCCAGGTTGGAGCTTTTGGGTTCAATATAGCAAGTATACAATAAGAATTGGGTTGACGTTTTGCTCTAATTTCTATCTCATCTGATTTCTTTTGTGATTGAAGCCCTGAGACATTGCTGATAATTATAATTCTAGAAATACAACAAGAAATCATTTATTGAATATTTATAGGTATTATTACTCCTGTTTCACATTGAGAATGCAAAAGTTCAGAGGGGTTAAGTAATTGCCTAAAGTCACACAGGAGGAGAGCAAAGATTCATACTCATAGCTCTCTAGGTCTAGCAAAGTATCATGGTACAATTTAGAGAACATGACTGTTGAGCCAGGAAAAATGCTTACTCAGTTAATCCTTTATGTTGAGAGAAGGTTGGGACCGAAGGTGATAAAGAGAGGTGAGCAGAAGGTGAAGAAAACCAGCCATGTGTTGTTCTTATTTTTCCCTGTGTGTGTGTAGGAGTTGGTCCCTTACAAAACCCTCCAATCCCATTTAGGCAACCAGGATATGCTTTCTGGAAGAATTAGTATTTGATACGAACATTTAAGAATGAAAGGTATTCTAGGAGTTGGCCTGTATTGACAAGATATGGAAGCAGGAAAGCATGGACTGACTTACGGGTTCAGTGAGTAGTGTAAATTCACTAGAGAACAGTTAAGGATTTATACCAAAATGACATTTGAAGGGGACACTGTGATGGCCTTGAATGTTAGGGTAAGATGCTTATATTTTAAAATCACCAATGATTTCCTTTTGCCTGAAAAATTAATAGCACAGATTGGGTGGTAGTGATGGTGTGGTATGGACAGAAGTATATTTTTTAGATAAATCTGGAAATATTTGCAGGGTGGATTGGTTGGAACAAGGAGTGGCTAAAGAGATAGTTAGGAGTAGTGTTGCCAGATAGAATATAGGACTCCAGTTAAATCTGAATTTCAAATAAACAATAAATATTTTTTGGGGGGGGAATACATTCCCGAAAATGTTTGGAAAATATTTGGGACACACTTATACTAAAAAAGTATTCTCTGATTATCTGAAATTCATGTTTAATTGAGTATCCTGTATTTTTATTTGCTAAATCTGGTAACCCTAGATAGAAGGTTACTGCAATAGTCTAAGTAAGAGGTAACAGAGGACCAACCAGGGTGGTAGAAAAAGAAATTGATAGCAGGGTACAGATATGAAAGAAATCAGAAGGCAAAATTGATAGGACTTGGCAACTGACAGGAGAAAATTACACGGCTCGAAATACCGTGATGTTTTTTTTTTTTTATTATGAACTCGTTTTTTTTTTCTGCCAATTACACACAAGGAAAACATTTTAATAAAACAAATCATTTGGAATGGAAACTTCAGATGAAAAAGATACGTTTCCCCTGCCACCTCTGCCCCAACTTTCTGCGGCCGAGCTGCAGGAGCTTCTTGTGTCTTCCACGGTCCAGTCACGAGACAAAAACCACATCGACTATTTGAACAGAGAGGATTTAAGATGAAGAATTATTAACCAGGCAGAATGCTGTTAACTAGGTCATTGAAAAGTGAAAACGTAACTCTAAGCTATCATGGAGGTAGCAACTGCAGCTACCCCCGCCTAGGGCTAGGGGATTCAGAGCAAGATGTTGAAATTATTAAAACTTAGAAACTTATAGAATGGGCCTTGCTCATCTGGGACCCGGATCTCTGAGGGGGAGACTCTAGCTGGATGAAGCTAGTGTCTCTGGGGGAGAGGAGTGGGCAATGAAGCTGGTTCTGCAAGTCTTGGAAAAACTGCACAGAGGATTCAGTTGATGCTAAAGGATGGCTTTGCTGCTGCCTGGGTGAAGTGAGTCTGGGGTGACGTTCACACAAACAAGGAGCAGACAAGAAGGGGTAAGCCCCTTCTACAGCTTCAGCCTTGCAGTCTCCTCCTCGCACCTTCTAGTGCCAGAGCCTAACATGGATCTAGTTGCCAATGTGGAAGTGTAGTTTGCGGATGCCCAGCCTCGGCATCACAAAGTAGAATACAGTATAGAAGAGTCGACTGGAGCTGAGAGACCATAACTGAATAACTGGCAGGTCTCCTAAATACTTCTGCCTCATCTCTTGCCTTCTCCAAAGGGAGCTCCCCACTGCATCAGTGATTCTCACGGCTCTCAAAATAAAGGCAAAGATCCTTAATAAGACCCACAGGCCCTTCAGGATTTGGCCTGTGCATGGTTTCCATTCTCATCCTGGACCGCTTTCTCTCCATAGCCTCATTGGCTTCCCTTCCAGGCCTCATATGCACCATGTGCTCTTCTCCTTCAGGGCCTTTGTACATGCTATTTCCTCTGCCTGAAATGTTCTTCCCTTTGTCTTTGCCTAGTTAAGTTCTGTTCGTCCTTGAGATCTCAGCGCAGGCATAATTCCTTCTTAAGGAGAAGCTTCTTTGCCCCTAGATGGAATGAGACCTCTCTGTTACATGTTTCCATGATTCCCTTGCACTCTTCATGATTTGTCATTGGATTGTTGTATTCAATTAATATCTGTTTCCCCACTATATTGTCAGCAACATGAGTGTAGGGATAATGTCTGTTTTGCTCACCACTGTTTTCATAGCTCCTACACTTGGTGGCATAGTGGTTAAGAGCTACGGCTGCTAACCAAAAGGTTCGCAGTTAGAACCCACCAGGTACTCCTTGGAAACCCTATAGGGCAGTTCTACCCTGCACTATAGGGTCACTATGAGTTGGAATCAACTCGACGGCAATGAGTTTTTGGTACATGTTGTAGGTGCTCAATAAACATTTATTACATGAATGAAAGACTGAACCAAATTATTCTGTGAGAATGAAGGGTTTATTATCATAATTTATGATGCTATTGTTACAAGTACATTTATTTCGTTATAAAGACAAAAATGGTAGGTATCTGAGATATGTTGAGAGAGGTGAAACACTGAATGCACTTTTGGATGACACTTCCCTAATTGCTCCATTTTAAACCAATACACATGACAATGACACTTGTGTAGTTTGAAAGCCCTTAGGTCTCATTAGCCAATGTGTACAAATGAGATCCCATTCCAAAGGATCTCAGTTTCCTTCCAGTGTCTTTCTGAGAACACGGGAGAGGTGTCTCACTGGAATTCTCTGGCCAATGTGAGTCCCTGCCTACCTCACAGCTGTTGTTCTGCTCTTGGGGAGGGGATCAGTGTCACAATTAAGGCTCTCTGCTAACTGCTCTTCTCTGAACTGCAGCTCTCTGCTTCAGACCTGGGCAACTTCCCACATGGTTCCTGTTCGCCTCTTGCAAATTCTATCTCCTGGGCCGTGGCTGCCGCCAACAAGCTGACCTTGGGTGGCACTGCTTTCCCTTTTACCTCTTATTCTCTTCATGAACCCAGCCGGTTTTCTGAATTCTCAGCAGCAGAGGTAAGATAAAGTGGTAGCATTTAATAAATATAACAGAAGGTGATTGCACATAGAGCACACCTGACATGGGAGATGGATGAGTACCAAAACATGGTGCTCTTTAGAATCCGCAGGACCTATCCCAACCCTAAAGATGCTGCTTTCTAGCTTCAGGGTGTCCTCTACACTCAGATGTAAAGCTCTTCCCAATAGATACATTCTAAAACTTGTAAATTTTTTCAGGGCCCAGATCCAAGGCTGTGAGTCACAAAAAGAGGAAGACTTTTCCTTTGAAATCCATTCCAAGGTCCTGTATTCCAGTCCTCTTTGTATTTCCTGGATTGGCCTCTTTCTAGAATGAAAGATTAGTGGATACATTCCTTTGAGGGGAGGTCACCCCAATCAAAGGGCCATTTACAGATAATCACAACATAACATAATAGAACTTACATGTATAAATGTGTGTGGTGTATGCATGTGATCTTACAGTTTTCATTTCTGAATTATAAAAGAAAGAGGAGATCTAACTCTCTGTCTTTCAGCTCAGTATTTCTCAAAGCCTGCATTGCCCCATCTTTAATAATACCACAAGTAAGGCTGTAATGGCAGAATTCTGATTGAGCTTCACCAAGCTCAGGCTAGTTCACTTTTACATGAAGTGAAAATCAAGCCTACATCTTGCATCTTCAAGGTCCCAGCAACAGATCTTTACACCTCTCTTAATACAAAACACAGTTCCATGAGAACCAGAGCAAGCGTGCAGGCACAGCACCATCCAAGTTCATTCTTAGAAAAGAGAAGTTTCTTCAAAGGAAACATGGTCTGCCCACCCTACAGACAACCTTTTACATTCTCAGAAGAGCAGTTTGCTTTCCTAGTGTGATGTTGCCTCAGACTTCTGTCTTTATGATTAGGGTCTTTGCTCTACATTTTTACAACTGAAAGGCCTGCTCTGGTGATTTGGTGATTTTCCCGGAACGACAGATTGGTTTGTACCAAAAATTAGCTTGAATCCTTGTGAGACAGGAAAGCGCTTACAACCTTGAAATGATTGTTCCAGTTTTTACCCTTCCCATCAAGGCTTCAAAGATGTGAAGACGAAGTTACCGTCAGGGCGTAGGTTTAAAGTACCGTGAATAATCCATCCCCCCAGCGGCCTCTGCAAGAAGAAAGTTTCTTACAAGAATATTCATCTATGCAGACATCTACCCATTCAACAAACGGTTACTGAGTGCTTACTATGTGTGAAGCATTGTTCTAGGCACTGGAGCTACCAAGTTGGTCATAGAGACAGATCATAAACAAACAAGGTAATGTCAGACAGTGATTAGCATCATGATGAAAATAAGGAGCACCTTGTGGAGCTATGTTAGGATAGGTGAGATGTAGGGGAAGAATATTTCAGGCAGAGGGGACAAACGGTGCTAAGGCCTTCAAAAAAAAAAAAAAAAAAAGTGGGAATAAATTTAGTCAAGTGTGGCTGGAGTGCAGAGAGCAAGGGGCCTGGGACGAGGAACCAGTTCTGAGTTAACGGCATGGAAGGGTGACTTTTTCCTGTGAAGGGAGTAATTACATGTTCTGTTATGTCCATACGTGGCTTCTGCTTAGTTTAAGTTGGATCACTCAGTTAACCATCAAATATAGTTTGAGAAAAGTATATTACGATTCTGAGCTCAAGCTTGAGCTATTTTAGAAAGCAGCTACCACATTATACACTTATGGTGCCAGAAAATCGGAAAAATAAAATGTGGGTATGGGGCCATATATTCTGCTAGATAATCTCCCCCTCCAAACTTTGATAGAGTTGTCCCCTTTATAAATGTTATAAAAATCTAAATAACAATGAGCTTTCACTACAGATCTATTAGAATAGTTGGCTGCTGCTGCGTTGACTCCAACTCATGGCGACCCCATGTATCAAAGTAGACCTGAACTCCACAGGGTTTTCAATGGCTGATTTTTGTTCAGAAGGAGATCACTAGGTCTTTCTTCAGATGTGCCTCTGGGTGGAATAGAACATTCAATCTTTTGGTTAGCAGGTGAACGTGTTAACCGTTTTCACCACCCAGGGACTCTAATACCAAATGCTGGTGAGGATGCAAAGAACCTGGAACTCTCATACTTTGCTGGTAGGAAGGCAAAATGGAAGAGCCAGTTAGTTAGTTTCTTATGAAGTTAAACAGACACTTACCACACGACCTGGCAATCCCACCCTAGGTATTTACCCCAGAGAAAAACTAAAACTTATGTTCTTACAAAAATATGTATATAAATGTTCATAGTAGCTCTACCCATAATCACTAAAAATAGAAACAACCTAAACGTCCTTCAACAGGACTTTTTTGACTTAAAAATCAAAAAGGATAAAAAAAAAAAAAAAACTGGTACATCCATCCAATCAAACTACTCAGCAACAAAAAGGAATAAACTATTGATACATGTAAGAACTTGGATGAATCTCTAAAGCATTATGCTAAGCAAAAGAAGCAAGTCTTAAAAGATTACATAGCATATTACGCCATTTATACGACATTCTCCAAAAGACAAAGCTGGAGTGACAGAGAAAGCGGTTGTCAGTGGTTAGGGTGGGGGATGATGTGACTACAAAATGATAACATGAGGGACTTTTTTGGGACGATGGAATTGTTCTGTATTCTGATCGTGATGGTGGTTTATGAATCTATACATGTGTTAAAAAACTGTATACCAGTTTTCAAATAGTCGAATTTTCTACATGTTAATTAAAAAAATAAAATGAAGATAACTTAAACAATCAATAAATATGTTGGTATCTCTAAGAAAAAAACCAAGTATTTAAAGGTAAAAACTCAGTTAAAATCTCGGTTATGATGGTTTCCACATATAGTAAGTTGTTATTCTTTCCAAACTGGGAGGTCATCATATTGAATGTGAATTCAGAAGGTACAAATTACTCTATCGCCATGATATTTCGAATCCATTAGTGAAATATAATCAGACTCATATAATACAGCAAAGCTTTGAGCAGTTCAATTGGCTACCACAAGCTATGCAATGCTGAAGGAGCTACAGGAATAAAAATGAGTAAGATATGGTCTTGGCTGTCAAGGAGCTTACAGTCTCATGGGGGGAATACAAGAAGACAAAAAACATAATACAAAGCAGTTTAGAAACTTAAATAAAGACTAAGAGAAACACGGAGTATCCGTAGATGACAAAAAAGAGGGAGAAGTCATATCAGATGGGAGATCAGTCAGCTAACTCTGAGCCTTGATTTCCTGATCATATTTTCTGCAGTCTGCTTTTGGGAGAAAGAGGTATACAATAAGATCAAAAAGTTAATCTCAGAGATTTTATTAAAAAATAAAAAAAAAGAGTTATTCATAGGACATTTTGGAGTCAATAAGGAGTAAACTCCATCTCCAGAGAACATTTTCACAGAACATCCTGTGGGGCTAAACACACTTTGGGAAATACTGTACAGGGCTCAGACTACTTTCAAGCTTGATTTCCTGACATTTGGATCCTGGTCTAGAATCAGGAGATGGCATAGGGGTGGAGTGGGGTTTTGGGATAATGGCTGAGAGGTGATCCTTGCAAGAGGTTTCAGAAGGGGAGGGAAAGGGAAGGTGGATCACTGACCCAAAGATGGGGAGAGAAGTTTCCAGAGGGTCTGCGTTCTTATTTTGGTATATGCAGTGTAGGTTGCTAATTCTCTACGAGATTTTACAGCCCATATGAACAAATTTATATGTTTATAAAGGCTTGAACAAACCCGTTCATCCACTGAATTTACAGCTGGCCTTAGAGCCACAGAGTCTGTGTTGGAAAGAGGTTGTCTAATTATCTACACCAACTTCTCTCTAATTCAGATATTTGTGTCCTGATCAATAAGCCCCTTTGCTTGAACATTTCATTGTTGGATATCTCTGGTTACTAACACAAAGGGCAATTTTCTAAGTTCAATTCTGTCTGCCCTGGAACTTTCACCCTTGGGCCTATTTACACGCCCAGGATCCTCACAGATGTCTACTCCTTTCTATGAGACCAAATAATTGAAGAAATTCACTTCGTTTTTCTGAGCCTCATTTCTTCTTCTGGAAAACAGGGAAATGATGACTGCTCTTCAAGGATGTTGTGAGGGTTAATGGGATAATGTACATTAAACAACTGGCATAGTGGTTGACACAATAAACATTCAGTAGTATATTTTTATTTCCTCTCCCTTTCTTTAAATAATCAACCCATTGCCGTCAAGTTGATCCGGACTCATAGCGACCCTATAGGACAGAGTAGAACTGCCCCATAGGATTTCCAACGCGTGCCTGGTGGATTCGAACTGCTGACCTTTTTGTTAGAAGCTGTAGCTCTTAACCACTATGCCACCAGGGTTTTCTCTTTAAATAATAACCCTTCAAATAATAGTTATTAGGTGCCCCTGTTTTCTTTTCTCTAAGCAAAGCTTTCCTTGTTCATTCATCTATGAAGTATCTACTGTATGAAACGCCCTGTGCTAGGCATTAAGGATACAGTGGGTGCAGAACAGACAATGCTCGTAATCTTAATCTCATGGAGGCTAAAGACAAGTATTAAGCAATAACAGTTCATTGCTGTAAGGGATGTGATGGGTGTGTCATGGAAGAAGACTGAAGGGAAAACTCTTCTAGGTTGGAAGAGTAAGGATTAGGGAAGGCTTCCTAGACTGAGCAATGTCTAAACTGAGACCTAAAGGATAAGTCGATGCTAATTAATTGGCAAGAGAGATCCAGAATGTTCCAGGCAGAGGAAACTGTAGCAAAGGTCCAGAGGTGAGAAGGATTGTGATGAATGAGAGAATTTGAATGGAGTGTGGTTAAGACTAAAGCACACAGTAAGGGTGTGTGTGTGTGTGGAGGGAGAGTGGGAAGGAGGAGAGGGAAGAGGTGAGTCCGGAGAGATAAAATCGCAGGTCAGATCATGGGGCCATGCTTACATGTTTGGATTTTATACCAAATATAATGGAGAGTCATGGAAAGGTTTTGAGAAGGCATCACACATGATCCTATTTGAGTTAGCCTCTGGAGAAGAGATGAGGGGGGAGAATCGGAGGCAGAGACATCGATCTGAGGGCTGGTTCGGACTTTCTGTTGAGAGGTGGTGGTGTCAGAACTGATTGATTCCTGCCCCTTCAATCGCGTTATTCCAGATCCATCATGAACCTTGTTATAAGGGTCACACCTCACTTCCCACTGTCATTACGGTTCCCACAAAATTAAGATAGAGATTGTTCGGTCACAGAATGCTAGGACAGTTTGTAGCTATTTGGCTTCCACAAGATTCCAAGCCTAACTGTGGAAAAGAAGCTAACTAAAACATTTTATAAGTGAAATTTCTCCATCTCCCTTCCTGTGTGAGCCTTTTCCCAGAGCCATACCAAAGACCGGGGTGAGGGACAGGGATGGAGGGGCAGGCAAGGTGGGAAGAAAAATAAGTGAGACAAACAACAAAGAAATTTTCACATATGTTTTATGACTTTTCTGGACTTTTTGTGGGCTAATTGGAGGTAAGGTATAATTGAGCAGACATACACATCCAAAGGCCCCTGTAAAATTGGAGTTAGGTTAACATTTTATCAGAGGACAAAAATTTATGAGAGGACCCTGGGAAAATCCCTCTATTTCTGTTCTGTCCCAAATGATTGGTGGTTTTCAAAAGCAGCATAGGTGATAAGATCCGTGTGTCTCTGACTAGCCGTTGGCTCATTCAATGGCTAAGGATCCATATGTATCAACTACTCTATTCTGGGTCTCAGGGATCTGGAAGATCTTTATATATCCCTCTTAAAACAGGGTCAGGCTTCCAGAGGGTGGAGGGTTGCAAATGAGAAGGAGTAAAAGTATTCCCGCAGTATTCTGTAGTTTGGCAAAAGGGTGGTTCTTACAGTATGGTCTCTCCACCCCCTCTGTAGATGAATCACATAGGATATTTTTAAAACAGAAAAGTTCATGATCCACTTCAGCCAAATAAATTCAGATTTCGAAGAGTGAGGCTCAGGAATCTGAATTTTTACAAGTTCTTTGGGAAACCGTAATGCTCATGAAAGTCTGAGATCACTTCTATTAGATCTAAAGGAAAAGGAGGAACAAAGGAATGAGCAACAGTCCTGATAAAGGAGAATAAGATAGAAGGAAAGGCCTCCCATCCGTGGGCTCAGACAGAAGAGGAATTGGTTATGTAAATTATGATAGTATCATATCATAAAATAGAGCAATAAAAATGCTGCAGTTAAATATATATTGACATGGAAACATCTATGATATACTGTCAAATGCAAAAGAATGTGTATGGTAAATTCTATTTTATATGTATATATGCATAGAAAAATATCTCAAATTCATTCATCCAGAGAACATTCATTGCATTAACAGTGGTGAACATGGTTTAGTATATATACATATATCGTTGTGTTAGCACATTATTTCTGGGTAGCAGAATTTTATTACTTATATGAATTTTCTAATTTTTCGATAGTTAATATGGATTGCTTTTAGAATAAAAAATTCCTTTTAGAATAAAAATAATTTTAAAAATGCATACAAATGCTCTCCTCATACATGCTTTTGATTTTCTGAATCACATTTCTTGCAGTTACATAACTTTTTGATAGGGTGTTTTCTGCTGCATTTTTTACATGGATTTCCTTGGATCATGGTCCACTCTTTCTTTTCTATATTCAAGTCATCAGTCTTATATTATCATATCTTTTTTTATTTTAATAACATATTTTAACCCAATATTTCAGAATATTATCATTTTACCATGTAATCAATATAAAATTATTAGTGAGATGTTTTACTTTTTTTAATACTAAGTCTTTAAAATTCAATGTGTTTTTTACACCTCAGTTTGGACTAGCCATATTTCAGGTGCTCAATAGTCCCATGTAGCTGGTAGCCACATATTGGTTAACAAGCTCTAGAATGTGTTCTGCTGCTGTTTTTGTGAAGTGGCAATTTGCTTGTGAGATCTTCTGGCTCCATTCCCCTCTTCACCTTTATCTAGACTTTCTTTTTTTCTTGCTCTAACCACCATATCTTTGTGTGAAGAAAAATCAAGTTCATTTAATTCATTACCCATATGCTCTGTTGTTGTCGAGCTGACTCTGGCTCATAGCGACTCTGTGCGTGTTAGAGTAGAACTACTTCGTAGTGTTTCAAGGCTGTGACCTTTCAGAAGCAGATTAGCAGGCTGTCTTCCAAGGCACCTCTGGGTGGGTTTGAACTACTAACGTTTCAGCTAGTAGTCGAGCACTTAACCATATGTACAGGCATATAAATATCTGCTTGCATAAGTATTGTTTGTGACCATCTTTCCTGTTGTCTCTTCTCTTCAACTTTATGGGTAATGTCTTCCACTATGGTGCTTCTTTCTCATTCGTGTACGTGGTACACAAGTGAGTAATAATTCTTGGTAAAGAAGGTAGGAGTCAGTGGCAACACTTCTCAGTGTCTTTCTGATATAGGTCTGTAGTGTGTGAGTATGTCTTGTGATTTTATGTTCAATTCTGACAATTCCCTCTTCCAGGACCAACAAGCCTGAACAGGAACTAAAGGTAGTCAAATGCCTTTAATAGGGAAGCACTTTGGACCTGGTTGTGTCGGCTAAGGAGAGAGTGTGGGGTAGAAGGGGAGAAGTAGGAATTGTCTAGGCAGCCTTTCTGACTTCCCCTTCCATCCTGATCACGTTGAGAGACTACCCTTTTTGTTTTATAGACATAGCTCCAATAATGCTCATAAGGAAGCAGGTACAACCTTTTCTAAATTCAACTTTGTTGGAGCCTGAGACCCAAGGAAGCCTACTGGACAAATATTCAGTTACTCCAGATGATGTAAATCTAGAAATGAGAAACATGTTTTTTTCCCCCCTTTCCTTCTTTTTGGCTTAGCAAAGCCACTGAAACTCTAGGTTATTAGGCCCAGAAGGATGTTTTCAAGATATTTTTAGCTCACAAATGTTGTTACCTGATTTCCTCCCAGCAGACTCAACTCCTCATGTATTTGTAGCTTTAACTGTTGACCCTCAGACAAGCCCAGGGGAAGCCTTATGTTTCTTCTGGACAAATGTGAGGGCTTAGAATTGTGGGAGAGGTGTAGGTGGGAAGCAAGATAAGGATTTTTTCCTTGAGGCCCCTTTCCCACAGCCTACTCTCTTTGTTAAGCTAGCACTATCTTGGGAGTGATAGCAAGAACATTGCTGAGGTGTTTCTGTGTATGATCAGCCTTTTGTGTGTGTTTATGGGAGTTATAACTTCACTTTAGGGTTGCTTTCACCTGTAAAGAGGCTACCATGCATGCATTTTAAGAATAACATTCTACCGTTGTTTCATCTCTTTCTCAGTCCAGCGTCGTTGAAAGTGTCTTTTCATGAGCATCAGGAAACTATTTTAGGACCTCCTCCTTATGCATGCTAGACCCTCAAAAAGTGCTGCTAACTGTAATGCAATTTGGGAGTTAAAAATTCATAAGAGCAGTGCTGCCAGCTGTAATGCAATTTACCAAACAAGCAAAAAACAAACCTATTGCCGTCGAATAGATTCCGACTCATAGCGACACTATAGGACAGGGCAGAACTGCCTCATAGAGTTTCCAATGAACTGCTGGTGGATTAGAACTACCGACCTTCTGGTTGGCAGCCAAGTTCTTAACCACTGCACCACCAGGGCTCTGTAATGCAATTTGGAAGTTACAAATTCATAAGGTCAGCTGTGAGCCTTAACAACATTCCTTCTAGTTTCCTAGTAAAAGTAGGGCTGTGTCTATATGTGCCAACATCCAGATTAAAATGGACAGTCCTGATTAGGCATCCATACGTTTTTCAACTTAATATCCCACCAAAAACCAAAACCAAACCCACTGCCATCGAGTCGATTCTGACTCATAGCGGCCCTATAGGAAAGAGTGGAACTGCTCCATAGCGTTTCCAAGGAGCGCCTGGTGGATTCGAACTGCCGATCTTTTGGTTAGCAGCCAAACTCTTAACCACTACACCACCAGGGTTTCCTTACACCCCACATCTGGATTAAAACAAACAAACAAACACACACCCTCGTGCTTGACTATTGGAAATTTCATTGTGATTTTTGATACTTTCCTGGAACCTCCAAAACATGTGAATTTAGACTGTTTACACTTTTAAAAAGGTTTTGTTGTTGTCTTCGAGGAGACACCTTAACGGAAGGCAGCCTGGTAGGATGGATGGACACCTGAGTTTGCTGATGACCAAAGGAAAGATATGTAAAGAGGGCAGATAAGGGAAAAAATGAATTTTAAAGCTATGCTACTTTTTTTTTTTCTCTCACAGATGATCCTGAAGCTTTTTAATTATTGCATGTACACTTATTGTTCAACATGCTGATGATATAAAGATTTCCTGCTCTCAAGGAATAGAAAATGGGAAACACCTGCAAATTACCAAGGGCAAAGGGGTGTCATGAATGCTTATACCGAAAAGGTGCAATAGGGTCACAGGAGGGAGTGGTAAATCCTATTGGGATAGAGATATGGAAAGAGGAAGAGAGGAAAGACTTCCTGGAGAAAGAAGGCTATGCCTGGCTAACAAACAGTGAGGGTGGCTAAGGCAGAAAGAGTCACATGAGCAAAATCAGAGTTTAGAAGAGCTTGGTAGTTTTAGTGGATTGGCCTGACCAAAGAAGAGGAGGACAGGGGGTGGATAATTCAAGAGGCAGGCAGAGACCTCCTGAGAATTGGACCCCTAAGCGTCGGTCTGTTCTGTGGAATGTTATTAAATAGCCCCCAGGCAACAGCTCTCAGATTGTTGTTGTTTAGTCAGTTCCTGCTCAGTTTTAAGACCAAAAAAAAAAAAAGACTAAAATAATGATAAAGCTCTTTTATATTTATGAAATTGGCAGATATCAAAACAAAGACAGGTGTACCAGAAAAACTGCGAATCTATACATGGCTGATGGCAGAGTAAATTACCACATTTTGCCAAGTACTTTATACATACATGTCAAGAGCTATAAAATCCTTTAACTCATGGTCCTACTGTTGGAAATTAATTTTACAGAATAAAATTAATCCTTAATTTTAAGGTAAAACTTGGCACTTAGTTTTTCGCATACATTTAGAACCATGAATGCCTGTTCTACCAAGACATGAAGGAGAAAAACTATACCTTGGTGTCTGGGGAAGCTGTTAGGAGTGCACGGGGTTTGAATTAGAACTACCTACGTGGAGTAGGTAATCCAAACCAAGTACATAAAGTTAAAAATAGTCTTTATCTGGTAAAACTCTTAGGGTTGCAAAAGAAGCAAACTAGAAACTGCCTCGTAGGAACTTCTCCACATCTGAATGTCCAGGGATACCAGCAGGAAACAATTCAGGATAAGATGAGTTCACAGTAAAAAAAAACGACAAACTACCATTCAGCATCCAGACTACCAAGCGCAAGACTGTGTTGACCAAAGCCCCCGGATGCTGCAATTCTGAAATCCATCACTGTGTTCGTGCTAAAGCCATGTTTCCCATGGGCTGCTCCCAGCCAATGACTGAATATGACAGGGATACTGAGGCAGGCACATTTCCTGGGAGACACAGGATTTCTTTGACAACTGTTTTTAGTGTGACGATTCCCCAGAGGTTTTGCTGAACCTTCTTTAGAATGCGTAGTAGTCTAGGAGGCTTCCATCCAAACTTACGTTCTCTCAGAGTTGTTGTTGGTGGTTGCCCTTGAGTCAGCTCCCTACTCATGGAGGCCCCATGCACAATGAGATCGGAACATTGTCATCCATAGGGTTTTCATTGGCTCATTTTTTTGGAAGTAGATCTCTAGGCCCTTCTTCCTAGTGTGTCCTAGTCTGGAAGTTCTGCTGAAATCTGTTCAGCATCATAGCAACATGCAAGCCTCCACTGACAGATGACTGGTGAGTGCCCGTGAGGTGCATTGGCTGGGAATCGAACCCAGCATGGACGGTGAGAATTCTACCACTTAGACTGGCATAATGATCTGATGGTGTTCTCAGCCCTCTCCAGCTCCCTCCTAATTTTGTCCCACAGGCATTTCCTCTAATAATATCCTTCTTGCATTTTAATCCCAGTGGCATTTGTTTCTCATAGGAAACAGGCCAAAAAAAAAAAAGAATTTAGGGCTAGTTTTAACACCAACAAACCAGCAGGTGGAAACGACACAGTCCTGGCTAGTATGTGGAGTACAGATAGTCCCTGGCAAAATGTGGAGTCTCAGTTGCTCAGGATTTCACGAGTGGTGACCTGGGAAAATGTCCAGGTGGAGGGACATGCTGAGTAAGGTGTGATGATAATGGTAATTGGAAAATATGAGAGTATAATACATAAAAAGACAGTGAAATTGGCTGGCTACTCCTCAGTTTTACTATGGTCTGCTGAAGGACTGTTAGCAGGCAGTTTATGGCTATTTGTGAGAAAATTATTTATTTCTCTAGTAGCTCTCAAAAAGGCCCATATCCCTATCACTAGAAAAGCAGACATAGTTGAGTGGCAGACTGAAGACCTAATTATTAGAGTCACAGAGCTCTTAAAAAAAAAACAAAAACAAAAACCAAACCCAGTGCCGTCGAGTCGATTCCGACTCATAGCGACCCTATAGGGCAGATTAGAACTGCCCCATAGAGTTTACAAGGAGCGCCTGGTGGATTTGAACTGCCGACACTTTGGTTAGCAACTGTAGCACTTAAACACTACACCACCAGGGTTCTCTAGGGACATTTAAATGCTCAGCCAAGACAGATCTACTATGTAAAGGCCAGGGTCCTAGTCGGAAGATATGGACTATTGAAGCATAGGACGGGGACATCTAGATGGTGCCCCTAAGAATGTTGACTCTGCAGCCTCCCCAAGCCCTCTGAGCTTGCAGAGGTGGCCCACCTTTCATAGCAAGGGCTAGCAGTTCTGCAGTGCTGGACGATGCTACAGAACTCTCTTCACCATAAAACAATGGATTCTGTTTTCAGTATCTGCCCCATCTCCTCTCCTGTCTGCTAAACCAATAACTAGGATTAAACCCCACTGTGCCGTGGCTAGGGTCCTGCTGGGCCTGATAAGGTAAGATAGAGACTCTATGCCTAAATAATTGCAAGAATTAGTCAGCCTGTATTGGCAGGAGCCAGGGGGAATTGGGTTGGATTTTGAGGGTGCTTGATTAAGGGGGCTGGACTGTAAGACTGAATAAGCAAGAATTCATTGACCTAAGGACACTTTCTTGAGACATGTGATTTAACACCCTAGCAGGATTGTTAGGGGATAGAACAAACTCACTGCTCTTGGGGTGGCTCTTAGAAAGCTGAATAAAACAATGGCCAACCTTCATGAAGTAGAAATGCCTGAATTGCCCAGGCAGATGGTAGAGGAAGGAGTAAAGAGGCTGAAGATGGAGCATGCAGGAATGGATAAATTATGTGAGGCCAGAAGACCCCTGACAGGATTATGTTTCATGAGAGGGCCCAGAGGACAGACCATTCACCAAGGCCATAAGGAATATGCCGGTGGGAGGGGCATCAGAATCTCAGTGGTTGCCTCCTTTTCAGGCCTGAGATTATGAGAGGCAGTCATAAAACTGGGTTTGTTAACATCCGTGGGGGTGATAGAGCTACAGGAAGCCAGGAGGCTGCAAGAAAAAATAAAGGCAAGAATTGAGACAAGGAGGCTGAGGGGAAATCGCCCCAATAAAAAGTCATGATCTCTTGCTCAATTCCTGAACCTGCACCAATTTTCAGATCTGCGACCCATTGATTGAAGAGATGGCCAGGTGCTTAGGAGGAAGGACTCTGCAACACCATGACAAGAATATACTTGAAGAATTTCCTCAGTCCTTCCCCAAGGGACTTATGACCATTTACTTGGTTGAGGAAAAGAGAAATGAACAGACATTTTGAGGGCCAATAGTCATAATGGTCAAAGGGTCTGAGATGACTTTGACACCAGTGGACCCCTGTTAGAGTGGGAGTTTATAGGGGCCGGGTAATAAGTGGAATGCTGGTGGACTTACCCACTGGTCATGTCTCTAGTCCCCAGATATCCAGTAGGAGTTGATATACTTAGAAATAGGAGGAATTCTCACGTAGGTTTCCTGGTCTGTGGACTAAGAACTACGACAGTAGAGAAGGCCAAGTAAAAAGCTTTGTAATTTTCCATGCCCTCTTCCCACCCTAGCTAAGAGAATAAATTAAAAAAAAGAAAAAATCATATCCTGAGGTCAGGGAATGGTGGAGATTAGTACCGTCATAAAAGACCCAAAGGTTGCAGAGGTGGCGGTTCCTACCTTATCTGCATTTTATTCACCAGTCTGGCTCCTGCCAATACTAGATGGGTACTGATAGTCCTATAGACTACCCGAGACTTAACAATGCAGCAATCCTGAGTGTAGCTATCCTACCAGATGTGGTGTCATTCCTAGAGCAATTAATAAGCCCTCAGGATCATGGTGTATACCCATTGATTTGGTGAATACATTCTTTTTCATTCCAATTAGAAAAGAGGATCTGGAACAGTTTGCATTCACATGGGATGGATAACAATGTTCATTTAGAATTTTGCCTAAGGTCTATGTTGTCTTCCGTCCTCTGTCATAGTATAGTCTGAAAAGATCTAGACTACCTAGACATCCCACAGAACATCACGCTGATTTATTACATTGGTGACGTCATGGTGATCGGACAGGATGAGTAAGAAGCAACTACTACCCTAGACTTTGGTGGGTGAGCCACTGAGCTGTAGTGGGTAAAAAGATTCAGGGCCTTTATCAGGTTGAGACATTTTCCTTCTATTTTGTTTTGTGTATCATGAAGGTGTTTTGGATTTTGTCAAATGCTTTTTCTGCATCTCTTGAGAGGGTCATGTAATTGTTGTCTTTTATTCTATCGATATTGATAATGGTGATTGCATTAATTGATTTTCAGATGTTAAATCAATCGTACACTGCTGGGATAAATTCTGTCATGGTGTATAATCCTTTTTATATGTTGCTAATACTTTGGTCTGATAGTATTTTGTTGAGGATTTTTGCATATATATTCCTGAGAGATATTGGCTTGTGGTTTTCTTTCCTGTGATGTCTTTTTCTGGCTTTGGTATCATGATAATACTAGCTCATAAAATTAGTCCTCAACTGTTCCCTTCTCTTCTATCTTTTGGAAGAGTTTGTGAAAAATTGATATTCATTCTTCTTTAAATGTTTGGTAGAATTTACCAGTGAAGTTATCTGGATCTTGGCTTTTGTGTGTGTGGGAAGCTTTTGGATTTCTAACTCAATGTCTTTACTTGCTACAGGTCTATTCAGATGTTCTTTTTCTTCTTGAGTTAGTTTCAGAAGTTTGTGCCTTTCTAGGAATTTGTTCATTTCTTCTAACTAATCTGTGAACATACAGATGTTCTTAGTATTCTCTTATAATCCTTTTTCTTTCTATAAATTTGGTCTTAATGTTCCCTCCTTAGTTCCTGACTAGTAATTTGAGTTTTCTCTCTCTTTTTTCTTGGTTAGTCTTTTTTTTTTCTAGCTAAACTCACATGGATTTTTTTATTCCGATTATATTTGCTGAAATTCCCAATTTGATCTAGTTTCTCAGATTTCTATCAATTTGACCAAATCAAGGAAATAATTTGGACTCCGGAGCTTTCAGAAAGGAATCACCCCTGTGTTCCCTACTTGCCCCTCCCTCCATTTGCAATTCTTATAATTTAGAAGTTCAAAGGTAGGTTGAATATGGAGAGCTATCAGTTTATAAAGAACCCATGGTGGCACAACAGTTAAGCGCTCAGCTGCTAACTGAATGGTTGCTGGTTTGAACCCACCCAGTGGCCCTGGGAGAAAGACCTGAAGATCTGCTCCTATAAATTAAACCTACGAAACTTTATTGGGCAATTCTATTCTATTACATGGGGCTGCTATGAGCTGAAATCCACTCGACAGCACCTAAGAAAAACAACATAACTTTGTAAGCATTACAAAATTTGGGATGGAATGTGTAAATTTAAGAAAGGGGCTTATAGCAGTGGTTCTCAACTGGGACAATTTTCCTACCTAGGGAACAATTGACAATAACTGGAGACAGTTTTTGTTGTCAAAATTGGAAATGGCACCCCTGTTATCTAGTTAGTAGAGACCAGGGATATTGCCAAACATCACACAATGCAGAGAACAACTTCACAACAAAGAATTGGCCCTAAATGTCAATAGTTCTGAGATTGAGAAACGCTGTAGTAGAGAGAAAATAACAGTGGTAGTTGAGTATCCATAGTCATCCAATTACTTTGTGATTTCCTGGAGATGGAGATTTCTGGGATTAGTCCAAATGACAGATGCTGTACCAAGGAAAATGATGTTTCTGAGAAACATTTAAAATAAGACTAGCAGTATCCTGTTCCTAAAGGGTTTGGTCAGAACTGACTTGCTCTGAGAATGGATGGACTTAATCCATTTCCTTCTTTCCTTTTTTCTTTCCTTCCTCTCTTCTTTCCTCTCTCCCTCCTTTCCTTCCTTCCTACTTGCTGTCTTTCCCTCTCTCTCTCCCTGTCACTGTGTATGTTTGTCTGTCTCTCACTTTCTTTTTCTGATCCCAATGAACTTTTCTCTCTTGTCTCAAGATCATAGTTAGTAAATGACAATGATTACTCTACAGTTCCATCATGAAAATATAATTCTCATGCAAGCAGTTTACAAGACTTTTATTTGAAATTTCTCATGGTTCAGTTTCAGATAAAGGGTGAATGTTCTTGGAAAGTTTGAATTTAACCAGAAAAGTTATTTTAGAATTGCAATATTAGAAAAATTACTGGGTTTTAGATCTGGAAATTTTTTTTTTTTTTTTTACTAGTTATTGTCCACTCATTGTTCAGAGGTTTGGGTTAATAAATTTATCACTTAATAATTTTTTCCTCCTCTTCAGTTCTTGCACATTTGCATGCATTTAGTTTCACTTTTGGTGTTAACACTGCACCCCAAATTGAAGCTGACTTCATCCCAACCTCAAGTTCTAACTGGGTCAGGTTTGCTAAAAATCAAGACCAGTTTTATCAACTCTTTTCATAAAATCTATCAAGGTTTCAAGAGCGTAATGAAACCAGAATGTGGAGGAGTTTAGAATATACTTTGGTCTCAATTTGTCTGCTCTTTGTAAACCACGGTCTGGTTTCAACCCATTTAAACTTAGATAGTTGAATTTTAAAAATAGCAAGCAGCAAATTTTAAAAATAGCAAGCAGCAAATCCAAGGAATACATAGAATAGGCTTCCATGGAGCTTCTAGACTAGGACAGACTAGGAGGAAAGGCCTGGTGGTTTTCTTCTGAAAATTAGCCAATGAAAATCTTATGGATCGTGACAGAGTATTGACAGAGATAGTACTGGAAGATAAGCCCCCCAGGTTGGAAGACACTCTAATTATGGCACAGGAATGAGCACAGTTTTCTTCTGTTATACATAGAGTTGCCATGAGTTAGAGCTGACTTGATGGCATCTCTCAACAACAACAGGACAATAAACTCAGAGGGGAAAGGAAGCATGGCATTTTCCATGTGGTGTTTGCCAATATAGTGATGGACATTTTAAAATAAATGTATTAGAATTAATAGGAGTTGGTCTCTTCAGAGAGGTAACTTTGGGCAGCCAATCAACCTTTATTTATGCCTCGCACCTCTGCTTGATCAGTTTCGTTCATCTGCGTTCCCAAATATCTCAGCTCCCCATCCGGTATCAACCTACCTGCAGACTCTGTTTCTCCTTGGTCCTAGTTGAAATTGTAAGGGTTTTAAAAGTCTCAGTCCTTCATCGAATGTAGCTTAGCATCAGTCAAAGTTCAAGACCTGGATCCAGTGTAGCTCTGACCATTGGGCTGTCACATGGCTCCTTCACCTTGGGAGATGGTTCTTGAGCTCTTTACCTATGTATTTCTTGCTATTCAGTTAAGACTGAGTTTTCCCCCATCCCCTTTGCCTGGATCTTAGAGAACTGAGATTCTGCTCTGGCCCTTTTGACTGTCTTGCTCTCACCAGTCCCTCTCCCTGAGGCCAGTATGCCTGACCTGAACTCGAGCCTTCTATGCTGGGGTCTGGAGCTCAGCAATCTGTGGGCAGACTTTCTGAATAAAGAAGTATCCAGGTACCACCTGCCCGGGTTCCTAGTTTTTGTGATTTGTTCACCTTCCCAGATGCCATTCTGTTCCCCTTTTGGCTCCTGTGTTGTTAGTTGGATCATGCCCCTTGAAGGTTTGCCATAACGCATCCCCCAGCTGATCCCTCAAAGCCTGGTGCTCAGCTGCAGTCCTGTATGTGCACTGGGCAATGAGAGAATCTGCCCTCCTCTCCATCTCCACTTGCCTTGTATAGCTGTGAGGCAGGATTATACCTCCGGCTTGAATCTCAAGATATAATAGCTTAACCTGTGTTCTAGTGATGCTGCCATTACTGAAAATGTTCTTGGTATTCAAAGGTGTATAGCACAATCCTTGCAGCATCTTCAAAGGCAGCGCTTATTTGTTGAGTGTGAATTGGATTTTTTTTCAACAATTAAAGGCCATTAACTGAGGAAAGTTGGTGACCAAACCAGGTGTTTGTCATTTTCTATCAAAACCAAGACATGATCATAAAGTAATAAGCCATTGCATTTTTTCTCCACCATGACAGTGGGGATAATTCCAAAAGAGGTATCCCAGAGATGTTTTGAACAATGCCAGCATCACTGGAATAACTATAGTCTCCCAAAATGACATATTTGAGGGGCTAAAATCTTTTATATCTGTGCTTTTAAAAGTCTCAATCCTTTGCTAACATCCATATGAAGATGAAGCAATTGAACCTTTGTCCCTGAGAACTTTTTGTTTTGTTTTTGGTTTAGTTTACTTCTTCTTCTTCTTCTTTTTTTTTAACTTTAATGAGCTATGGGAAGCCAGCCATCCTTATATTTCCCTAGGATTCTCCTTGTGACACAAAGAAATGTCTCCTGGAATTTTACTGTGTAACATACATAAGCTTGGGTAACTGAAAGGACTTCACGTGCTAAAGAAGACTGAGCCTCTTCTCTCGTACCTCCTTTTGTCACCGAAGAGGCTGGAATGGCTGTTTGCCTTAGACTACACTTTCATAGCATAGGAAAAAGTTGCCTTTAAGTAAGAGAATTATTCTAACATGGAAGTATTAGCCAGAGGATTATTGTAAAATTGTTTTCATTTGGTTCCTTAAGTTTTTGTCCAGGGCATGCTCAAGATCATGTCCCATTTATGTTATGGGAATATGGGAATTCCCAGGATTCTCTGATACCTGATTCTGACAGTTCCTTCTCCGGACACCTGAATCTCACCTTAGCATGAAGGTAATCTGTTTGCCTGACTTGCTTGATGTATCTTGTCTGATTTCTATAAAATTAGAAACCGAGAGTATGCACTGAGAAAATGCCAAGTCTGCAGCTGATGTGAAACCAAGATTACCTGCCTGTGAGGGTAGTTTTTCCTTGCCACAACCATTACAAGATGGACTTTAAAATCCCATTCCCATTATCAAAGTCTCAAATGAATTAGGGCCTGAATAGCTCAGACTACATTAAATAAACTTACCTCCCTCTTCTAAAATTTATGACTAACCTCTCTTTCTTACATTAGTCACATAATCCATTTATTTGTGTGTCCAGTTGACCTTCCCCATAAATGTTATTATCTTTGGGGAAGGAAAAGTGTTTTTTAATGTGAACAATATCTCTCATAATATTCTAGGAAAATTAACACAAGAAGTGTTTCATATTATCTTGCTGGCAATGGGGTAGCAACTGTAGTGAAGCTGTGGGTACGATATATTATTGCACTGGAGAAATTTTTCCTGAGGTCAATATTCGAAATATGAGTCTTGTAGAGGCCAATCTTGGGTTTCAAATATCATCACATAACAGAAGAAGCTAAATCAATCTTACCTCTATTTAAACTGTTTAACAAAATAAGAATGCCAGAGTTCCGATGAATTGGAATACACTTACTATTCTATGAACATTAAAAAGATTTTACTTTTACTGTTTATAATATCTTATGTTTTTTCTGGCCACAGAACAGTAGGCATCTATGAAGGAAAAGGAAAATACAGATAAATTAATAATAGAAAAAATTTTATGAACACATTGTGCAATCACGATTAACGTTTGCTGCATGCGATTCCATGCGTTTTTTATTTTATTTT
The DNA here is from genome assembly GCF_024166365.1 of Elephas maximus indicus. Classification (NCBI taxonomy): domain Eukaryota; kingdom Metazoa; phylum Chordata; class Mammalia; order Proboscidea; family Elephantidae; genus Elephas; species Elephas maximus. Next base: position 102,437,651 of record NC_064824.1, read on the forward strand.
TATGAAATGGATCATGCTCTATGTATAGTTTTCTAAACTGCTTTTTTCATTTACATATCATGAAGGGAAAACATACTTTTAATTAATAATTACTTAGCTCTGAAGGTTAGAGATTCTTCCTCATTGAGCTGCCTCCTTTCACAGGTGAGAAAATTAAAGTTTAGGGACAGAATATGATTAAAATGCTTCAGATTTAGGTAGTATTGGAACCAGGCCTATAACTCAGACCCCTTAAATCCCGGTCATACTTTTTGAAGGCTGACAGATGGCCTACAGGGAATTGCCAGAAATTCAAGCTGGATTCAGAAGAGGACGTGGGACCAGGAATGTCATTGCTGATGTCAGAAGGATCTTGGCTGAAAGCAGAGAATACCAGAAAGATGTTTACCTGTGTTTTATTGGCTACAGTAAGACATTCGACTGTGTGGATCACAACAAATTATGATTAACATTGTGAAGAATAAGAATTCCAGAACACTTAATAAACACTTAAGTGTGCTCATGCAGAACCGGTACATAGATCAAGAGGCAGTTGTTTGAACAGAACAATGGGATACTGTGTGGTTTAAAGCCAGGAAACATGTGCATCACGGTTGTATCTTTTCACCATATTTATTCAACCTGTATGCTGAGCAAATAATCATAGAAGCTGGACTATATGAAGATGAACGAGGCATCAGGATTGGAGGAAGACTCATTAACAACCAGCATTATGCAGATGACACAACCTTGCTTGCTGAAAGTGAAGAGGACTTGAAGCACTTACTGATGAAGATCAAAGATTTCAGCCTTCAGTACAGATTACACCTCAATATAAAAAAAAAAAAAAACTAGAAAACAAAAATCCTCACAACTCGACCAATAAGCAACATCATGATAAGCTGAGAAAATATTGAAGTTGTGAAGAATTTCCTTTTACTTGGATCCACAATCAACACCCATGGAAGCAGCAGTCAAGAAATTGAAAGATGCATTGCATTGGGCACATCTGCTGCAAAAGACCTCTTTAAAGTGTTAAAAGCAAAGAAGTCACCTTGAAGACTAAGATGCCCCTGACTCAAGCCATGGTATTTTCAGTTGCCTTATATGCATGTGAAAGCTGGACTATGAAGACTGAAGAAGAATTGATACCTGTGAATTGTGGTGTTGGTGAAGAATATTGAATATGCCATGGACTGCCAAAAGAACGATCAAATCTGTCTTGAAAGAAGCACAACCAGAATGCTCCTTAGAAGCAAGGATGATGAGACTCTACATCTCACGTACCTTGGACATGTTATCAGGAGGGATCAGTCCCTGGAGAAGGACACCATGCTTGCTAAAGCAGAAGGTCAGCGAAAAAGAGGAAGACCCTTGATGAGATGGATCGACACAGTGGCTGCAACAATGGGCTCAAGCATAACAAGGGTTGTGAAGATGGCTCAGGAGTGCACAGTGTTTTGTTCTGTTGTACAAAGGGTCGCTATGAGTCAGAATTGACTCGAGGGCACCTAATAACAACAACAACTACACAGATGACTGTCTTTACTCCTTATGTGCTCTTACTAAAGCGGACACGGTTTATCAGGTTAGAGAGCACGAGGAAATCTCTTCTTCCCTTTATGTGTTTTATACCTGCACACCAGTTGGTTGTATGACAACTCAGTGTGCCTCAGAGAGAACTGTGTTTCATAAGGTTTTCAGTGGCTGATTTTTTTTCATGAAAGTAGACTGCCAGTCCTTTCTTCAGAGGCATCTCTGTGTGGATTTGAACCACCAACCTTTTGGCTAGCAACCAAGCGTGTTAGCCCTTTGTACCACCCAGGCTAAATGTTGTTTGCTGGGAAGCACAGTGGTAAAGACCAACTAACTCGAAATCAATTGAAAATATTTTATAGAAAATAATCTGTGAATTTTACTGAATGATTTTCAAAGTTTAAAGCTTCAAATTGAGGTCTCAGCAGGGTGTGAGGCATTGAATTGGGGTGACACCTCAAATCGCTGTCAATCTGTAAAAAAAATTACAATCTAAACCAGTAGAAACATGATTAAATCTAAGTAAAAATTTCCTGACTTCTAAGTTAGTCACTTAAAAAAAAAAAAATTATGCTGTAGTACTGTGAATTAAAGACTTTAAAAAAGGTTCTATGAGGTTTACCATTCACACTCATTTTTATCTGCTAAATTTAGTACTTGAGTGACATTATCTGTACCTACTTTATATCAAAACAGCTAGCAGAGTAGCTTTTTTTGGGTTTTGTGATAGAAAGAGGTTTTTGGAATTTCACAAAAGTTCCACCCACGATCAAAAGCGATGTTCTTGTATCGTTGATTAGTTCTGTCAAATGGGTTAGAACTGATACTTCTTTGAATATATGCAAATTACCCTCCATTTAAAGTTTCTCTTTTGTCTTTATCCCTCTTTTTCATTTGTTTCTAATTTCTGTTCGAATTTTCTTCCCGATTCCTGTTCTCTTAATATAAAAATCTTGGGTTTTTTTTTCCCCCCAGCTTTTCTTTGTTACAGGGATATTAAAGTCAACAAGTATATTTGGATTATGCAAATGGCATTCATTTATAAAGATACTTTATGATGCCATTAAAAGAAGGCCTGGATATCAAGGGAGAGAGCCAGAGAACTTGGAAATGATTTATTTTCTCAGATATAAACACGGATTCCAAACGATGAGCAAGGACATTTGGCATTTATTCAAAAACATTTATTACCACAAAATCGGTTGCTGAATTTATCCTATAAATCAGGACAATAAATTTCAGTAACAAACATTTCATTTTAAAAACTGTAACTGCTGCAAGCATTTTTTATATTATGAATTAAAAATTCCTGACAACTCCATTTGTTCTTAAGCTGACATTTGTCCGTCTTATTCAAATGTAGGGGTTGCAGTTGACTGAAGCTTCTTGGCCTGCTTGTATTTTAAGAGGACAGGAAGCAAAAGTTTCTAGGATTTTCTCCTTGCCACCATTTCTTAACGAAGGTAACAGAAATGGCCAGAACTGTAAAGTTCAAACTTTACATGTGGCAAGAAATTTATGTGATCAGATTAAATTTAAATAATGTTGAGAAAGCAAAAATATAAGCAATGGATTCTTCAGGGTTTTGTAGACAATGTCATCCCAGTAACATGATTTTCTTAGGTGAGTACAGAAGCCAGGCTCTGTAATTGTTTCAGACAATAACTAAGGACCTCGAGTTTTAGTTACAGTGCGTTACCCTTACTGTCTTCCGCAGGTCCTGATGTGAGCATGTAACTACAGTTATTTAGTTTCTTGCACTTGGATGAAGCTCTGGGCCAAAGATTTCCACTTAGGCCATAATCTATGAAACAGGACCTGCTAAGGAATATAGCTAGATATAACCAGATGCATTTAAATGATGTTCTCCTAAAGCACACTTGAATAACACAGTGCTCTGAGCCAAAGTTTTCTAACGTGGCCTCCCTCCATCTCATTTAGTTACTCCACCACCAAGTAGCCTCTTGGAAAATTCTGCCCAGGAGAAGGCAGAGCCAAATGATCTGTATCTCAGATTCTGGCCAATCAGAGTTCAGTGTGGTGTATAGTCAGAATGTTAGATGATGAAGAGTAAGCAGAACCTCTCTCCCTTGCCTCAGCCCATTAAGGATATGTTTGCTGGTTCATTCTTTTTACGCTTGGAAAGGAGTGGAACTTGGCTACAGATTTTGTCCAGATTACATTAGAGAAGAGCCCAGACTATGGCCAATGCATACTGTAAAACCTACAGTAACCTTTTTTAGTGAATGCCTATTGAGCTCATCAACATGACTAATTTGTTTCTTTTTTTGTGGTAAAATACACATAACAAAATTTAACACTTTATCCATTTTAAAATGTGCAGTTCAGTGGCATTCAGTGTTCACAATGTTATTCCAGAACATTTTCATTATCGCAAAAGAAAAACCTGTAACTATGAAGAAGTTACTTCCCATTCCCGCCTCTCCCCAGCCTCTGGCAACTGTAATCTTCTTTCTGTCTTCTATGCACTTGCTTATTCTGGATATTTCGTATAAATGGAATCATACTCTATGTGGCCTTTTGTGTCTGGCTTCCTTCACTTAGCATAATGTTTCCAAGTTCATCCATATTGTAGCATGTTTCAGTACTTTACTCCTTTTTATGGTTGAATAATATTTTCTTGTCTGGTTCCATGTTTTGTTTATCCATTCATTAGCTGATGGACATTTAGGTTGTTTCTACATTTTGGCTATTGTGAATAGTGCTGTTATGAGATCATAATTTTTTTTTTTTAACTTAAATAAAATCTAATTTGCTTGTCTGTGTTTGTGGGAACCTAGGACCTAGCAGGGTGTTTGGTGGAACTGTATTTCAAGTTGCAACCTGGCAGAAATTAGATCCAGAAGCCATGTTTGTTCAATAGGTCTTGGGAAGATATTGAATGATGGTGAAGACAAAGCAAGAAGAGAATTAAATTAGAGTCAAGGGCACTTGGCTTCTCATCTCAGTTTTGCTACTAATAGGCAGTGCATGTGATCTTGGGTAGATCATTTCACCTCCATGGGCCTTTGTTTCCTCATCTGTAAAATGAGAGATCAGTACTCACTAATGCTTCTTCTAGCTCTAGAATTCAATGCCTGCAACAGGCTATGCACCCATCTATGCTGACACACTTTGCTTAACCACAAGTTGCCCCTTTTCTTTGCTCAACGTGTGAACAAAACAGTTTCCTATGAACTGGAGGTGTGAAGAGGGTTATGGCTTAAATCATTCAAACACTGCAGTAGCACCGGGGCCTGAGGTAACACAGCTCAAAATATGAAAACTGTGATTGTCTCTGTACCCAAGAAACTGAAATAAGCGCCTGAGGCTGAGGTTACACCAGCCACAAATATCATGCTGAGAAATGGGTTCCATCAAATATCTGGCTCTTATGCTGCCACTCTTTATAGACATCTAGCAACTTTTGAGGAGTAGGTGTGTGGGTTATTCAGCATTCATGAAAATTTTTAGTCACATTCCAGGATATTCTCCTCCTTGCACCAAAGAAAGAAGACATTAGTAACTTATAAAGTTCCCTCTCTTACAAAATGGAAATGGTACTGTTCAAAATGGGAATCAGGCGCACCCTGAGTGTAGTGTTCAAGTGGAGTGAGCTGGGCTGTGCCAGATGTCTAGTATTGTCCTATGTACCTTTTTCGTTTTGTCCATTTCTCCTTGATGATGAAGGAATGAAACCTAAATGTGTGACCCTGGGCAAGTCAATTAACTTCTCAGCTTCCTTCTGTAAAATAACCAGATCTCCTATATGACCTCTTAGCACCCAACCTGCCATAACTATCTGTCTTGAAAACATTTTTTCTTGGCTTTTGATAAAGTCACTTATCTACGTTTACTCATGGGTGGCTATGTTGCAACTGGGCTGCAGGGTTAAGAATTAAAAAAAAAAAAAAATCCAACTTTTATTTCCATTTTAGCCGTGAAAATCTAAGGATATTGATAGAGATAATGACAACAACCAGAAATATAGTGAGACCATTATTCGTAAATGGCGATAAGATATCCAAATGGACCTAGCTGTATAAAGTAAGATGCTTAGGCAAAGAAAACATGGATTCCCCCTACAGATTGTTTTAAGACCACAATTGACTTTATTGTTTATTCATTCAAAAATACATGTTTTCATCTCTGTAGAAGTAAAGCTTTGGTAGATGAAGATTACCCTTTAACTAAAGCAGCCTTGGCATTTCATTTTGTTACCCAGCCCAGCAAGTAAAATTTGCTTCTCTGATAATCATTCCCAATTTCTTCCAGCCTAAGGACAAACCAAACACCCAGTAGGAATCCCTTCTTTTCTCCACTGAGGGATTGACAGAAAGCCCACAGCTTAGAAACATCCATTTCTACATGACTTTATGATATAGATTACAGTTGCCTAGGGACTGAAAATTAATCTACCACAGTCATTTAAGTGGGTTCTTGCCCAGCCCCTATTTTTGCCTTTTAAAGGTAATGAAGTTATAATTTCTTTCCAGTTACTTTGCATATCATTTCCTTTCTCTTTAACCCTGTTTCAAAGTGAGATGATTGATAGATTCTTCTTCAGCCATCACTTACTTTGGTAGATGATTTTCTTTTTCCTTTGAAGCTGATTTTGAAAGAAGCTGTACTGTGATGAGCTAATTGTACAAAAACACAGGGTCTATAACCTTAATTAGACATGATTATAGGCTCAACGTAATGGGATGTCCTGAAACTGCATGCTATGCAAATATTAGACTTTTCATTCTTCCCATTACATGTGAAACCATCAAGCAAAGGATGTTTTGCAGTATATACCACAGTCAATGCCAGGTGCAAGTTTTTTAACCAAAAAAAAAAAATTTTTTTTTTTTTTTGACGGGGGGGAAGGTGTACTATACTAGTTAAGGCAAGTAATAGGAAGGGGCTTAGAAAAAAAAAGGTTGAAAAACCTGAAAAGTTGAATTAAGCCCAGAATAAGCTTTCTAACCACCACTTGTCTGTCATTTTATCATACTGTGGTGGCTCACATATTGCTGTGATACTGGAAGCTATGCCACTGGTATTTCAAATACCAGCAGAGTCACCCATGGTGGACAGGTTTCGGTGGAGCCTCCAGACTAAATGGACTAGGAAGAAGGACACGGCTGTCTACTTCTGAAAGAAAGAAAAGACCAAAATGGATGTCAGACGAGACCCTGAAACTTGCTCTTGAATGTAGAGTAGCTAAAGTGAAAGGAAAAAATGATGAAGTTAAAGAGCCAAACAGAAGATTTCAAAGGGTGGCTTGAGAAGACAAAGTAAAGTATTATAATGAAATGTGCAAACACTTGGAGTTAGAAAACCAAATAGAGAGAATATGCTCAGCATTTCTCAAGCCAAAAGAACTGAAGAAAAAAGTCAAGCCTCGAGTTGTAATATTGAAGGGTTCCATGGGCAAAATATTGGATGACACAGGAAGTATCAAAAGCAGATGGAAGGAAAACACAGAATCACTATACCAAAAAGAATTTGTTGATGTTCAACCATTTCAGGAGGTAGCATATGACAAAGAACTGATGGTACTGAAGGAAGAAGTCCAAGCTACACTGAAGGGAATAATGAAAAACAAGGCTCCAGGAATTGATGGAATACCAACTGAGATGTTTCAACAAATGGATACAACTCTGGAATCACTCACTCATCTATGCCAAGAAGTTTGGAAGACAGCTACTTGACCAACTGACTGGAGGAGATCCATATTTGTGCCCATTCAGAAGAAAGGCGATCCAACAGAATAAAGAAATTATCTAACAATATCATAAGCAAGTAAAATTTTGTTGAAGATCATTCAAAAGTGGTTGCAGCAGTACATCAACAGGGAACTGCCAGAAATTCAAGTCGGATTCAGAAGATGATGTGGAATGAGGGATATCATTGCTGACGTCAGATGGATTTTGGCTGAAAGCAGAGAATACCAGAAAGATGTTTACCTGTGTTTTACTGACTATGCAAAGGCATTCGACTGTGTGGATCATAACAAATTATGGATAACATTGTGAAGAATGGGAATTCCAGAACACTTAATCGTGCTCATGAGGAACCTGTACATAGATCAAGAGGCAGTTGTTTGAACAAGAACAAGGGAAAAAAACAAGGAAACAAAATCAGGAAATGCGTGCATCAGGGTTGTAATCTTTCACCATATTTTTCAGTCTGTATGCTAAGATAATGATCTGAGAAGCTGGAGTATATGAAGACAAATAGGGTATCAGGTTTGGAGAAAGACTTATTGACAACCTGTGATGTGCAGATGGTACAATCTCGCTTGCTGAAAGCAAAGAAGACTTAAAGCACTTACTGATGAAGATCTCAAAGACTACAGCCTTCAGTATGGATTACACTTCAACGTAAAGAAAACAAAAGTCCTCACCATTAAGCAACATCATGATAAATGGAGAAAATATTGATGTTGTCAAGGATTTCATTTTACTTGGATCCACAATCAATGCCCATGGGAAGAAGTAGCCAATCAAATGGCACATTGCATTGGACAAATCTGCTGGAAAAGACCTCTTTAAAGTGTTAAAATGCAAAGATGTCACCTTGAGGACTGAGGTGCCCCTAGCTCAAGCCATGGTATTTTAATTGCCTCATATGTATGCGAAAGCTGGACAATGAATAAGAATTGTAGCCTTTGAATTATGGTGTTGGCAAAGAATATTGAATATACCATGGACTGCCAGAAGAACAAACAAATCTGTTCTGGAAGAGGTTCAACCAAAGTACTCCTTAGAAGTGAGGATAGGGAGACTTTGTCTCAAGTACTACGGACATGTTATCAGCAGAGACCAGTCCGTAGAGAATGACATCATGCTTGGTAAAGTAGAGGGTCAGTGAAAAAGAGGAAGACACTCAATGAGATGTATTGACACAGTGGCTGCAACAATGAGCTTAAACATAGTAACAATTGTGAGGACGGTGCAAGACTAGGCGGGGCTGCTTTGAGCTGGAAGACTCAATGGCACCTGACAACAAAGCTTTACGAACTTACAGGCATTTTACAGTTACATAAAGCAACTCAGTTCCCATGCACAAACCACACCTCATCTGGAATAAGAAGACATTTCTCTGTGGGCACCACTGTGAATTATGCAAGTCTTGAGAGATCTTTAGTATCCAGTAACCACTAAAAGTACTACAAAGCCAATCTGGGGATTATTCAAACTAGTAGGATATAGGGAAATAGTGAATACATGAAATAACAGGGAATCCACAAGCCCTAATTTTAACCAATTGTTTTTAATTTCATTTACCTGATGGTTTTACTCTACCATTTATTACATTTTTTGGAGCAGCAAAACCAAATAACAAAATTGACTTTCCCCTTCCAATCCTGAAATGAAAATATCCAAGGATGTGGTACCCTCACACATTTGAATATTTAACCACAGAATAATTGACGGCCCAAGACATGTAATTCTTAGATTATGTCTAGAGTTGAGAGCTTTCAGACTTAACCAGGTGGCAAATAATACGATATTTGGCTTCAGATACCAATGGAAACATAGGGGCAGAACTTAAATGTGTGTGAGTATTAGAATAGTTAGTATCTGATCTTAGTCTAATGTATCATCTATTCACTAGAGACGATGATGAAAGAAGGGTTTATACAGCTGACGTAAGTTTGAAATGCATAGTTTCCTCTGTGTTATTACATGAACCAAACCAAACCCAGTGCCGTCGAGTCGATTCTGACTCATAGCGACCCTATAGGACAGAGTAAAACTGCCCCATAGAGTTTCCGAGGAGCACCTGGTGCATTCGAACTGCCGACCCTTTGGTTAGCAGCCATAGTACTTGACCACTATGCCATCAGGGTTTCCGTTATTACATAGGCTAGCATTTATTGAGCACATTCTAGGCACAGCCTTCAATATATTGTGGACATCATCTCATTGAATCATTACAATAACCCTATAAAGCAATTACGATAATTAGCCACGTTTTACAGATGAGAAATCTGGGGCTCAGAGGACAAAAACTCGTGCAAAATCACACATCTAGTAAGCGGCAGTCAGGATTTGAGCTCACGTCTGACTCTAGACATGCTATGCTGAGCTTATTAGGGAAGAGTGCCTATCAGCCTTTTGCCTCCTTACTTATTAGCAATGAGATACAAGAGAAGTAAAAAAGGGCTGAGACTTAAATTGAAATGCAGTAATTCTTCATCACCTACTATGTGCAAAGGAGGCCCTGGTCAGTGCTATGTGCAAGTTTCGTGTGTTGTCAAAATAGAATTTAGAATGGGGGAGATGAAATTGCACATGACTGACTGTAATACAAACCTGTACAACAAGATGCTATCACTGCTCATGAAACAGGAACAGGCAATGAGAAGACCCAGATTTAAATCCAGTTTTTGCTGCTTACTGGATGTAGAACTATATAAATTGGGGTCTCAACAAGAAATAGGTGGTTCAAATAAGAGACTCATGAAAGGACTACTTTCAGAGATGTTAAGGTAGGTTAAGAGACAGAAGATGTTAAGGCACCTAGAAACTAGCAAGAGTAGCTGATACGACTTCTGGGATTGAAAAGACCAGGCAAGGAAATAGTGTTACAAGAGACCACTGAGAAGCGGCTTCCTGGCAGGGGCTACCCAACAAGAACGGTAGTTGTGGAGGTATACTGTTACTACGACAGTCAAGGCTCTGACTCTGGAAAAGAGCAGGGACAAAATAACCTGACCTCTGTCCTTTTGCCCTCTGATCTTTTGCTGGTGCTTCCCATTGGCTGATCCCTTCCAGAAGCCAGCCTGCAGGGGAACCCAAGGATGTCATGGGGATCTGTCCCCCAAGTGGAGAGTGAATCTGGGCTCGGCAGATGGAGAATAACCTTGAAAAAGTCACTTCTCCTCTTAGAATTTTAGTTTGCTTATCTGTGATATAGTGTCTACCATATATTAATAATTAGCCTTATAAATCTAACTTCCAACTTTTTGTTTTGAAAAACTTCAAACTTAAAAAGAATTTATGAGAATAGTACCATGAATACACATATCTACCGTTCACCTAGATTCACCAGTTGTTAACATTTTGTCACAGTTGCTTTATTCTTTCTCTCTCTCTCTCCTCACGGAAATATATACACAAATTTTCACTAAACCATTTGAGAGTTATTTGCCCATGTCCTAGCACTTTATCTCTAAATACTTGAGAGAAGTCACCTAAACACAAGGACTTTCCTCCGCATGTCCTAATGCAATCATCACACTCAGGAAATGTAATATTAATACAATGCTATTATGGAACATATATACATAGGCTATATTAAAATTTCTCCAAGTATCTCAATAATGTGCTTTATCGTTGTTTATTTTTTTTCAATCAAGGATCGCACATTGCATTTAATTCTCATGTCTTCTTAATCTCCTTTAATCTAGAATAGTTTTCCAGGCTTAAAAAAAAACCTCCCATGACATTAACATTTTTGAAGAGCTCATGTCATTTTGCTTTGCAGAATGATCCCAATGTGGACTTATTGTTTCATCATTAGACTCAGTTTAAACAATCTTGGCAGGGATACGACAGAGGTCGTAGGGAGTCCTCGTGCATTGTCTACGGAGGCACGTGATGCGAGAACGTCCCGTCGCAGGTGATGTTCGGGTTGAGCGGTGGTTAGGCAGTGCGTGCTGGATTACCCCGTATCTTTTCTCCTTTGTAACTGCATTTGTTTTCACAACCACTGAGTTTTCTTTCTACAGATAAATAGTTTCATTAAAGTACAATTAGGGGATCTGGTACTACTTCTTTGAAATTTCTAGTTACAACCCTCATCTCTTCTTTTGTTAAAATGTTTTAATTAATTAATTTATTCATTTAACAAATGTTTATTGAGTGCTCATTATGCGCCTGAGGAGCCCTAGTGGCACAGTGACTAAGCGCTCAGTTGCTAACCAGAAGGTCAGCAGTTCAAACCCACCAGACACTCTGTGGGAGAAAGATATGGCAGTCTGCTTCTGTAAAGATACAGCCTTGGGAACCCTATGGGGCAGTTCTACTCTGTCCTATAGGGTCGCTATGAGTTGGAATTGACTCAGCAGAAATGGGATTATGTGCCTTGGCCCTCTCAAATTTTCATCAGTGACTTTGTGGTTGCTTAAACTAATGACTTTAATTTAGATCTTTGTACTGTGCTCCAGATCTATATTGACAATGGTTTTCAGGTCTCTCCATTTTCAAGTCCACAGATATCTTAAACTCAACACGTCCAAATGGAACTCATAGTGTTTTCTTCTCCACCTGCTCTTCCTATGTCCTTTATTCCAGTAAATCATATCCCCATCTTCTCTGGGACCCTATACTAAAATAAATCTTATTTATTGAGTGCCAACCACCGTACTAGGCCCTTTGTACACATTACATGCATTATCTCGTTTAATCTCTTAAACGGCCTTGACAAATAGACCCATTATCCTGAGGACATAGGGCTTTCAGCCCCAGGTTAACAGCCAGTAAGTCTTCCTGCTAGGATTCAAATCCAGTGCTCTTTGACTTCAAAGCCTTTGCTTCAAATCCTGGTTCCACTACCTACTATGGGATTAGATAAGTAACCTCAGTGCTTCAGCTTTCTCCTTTATAAAATGGAGAAAATAATAGCCCCTGCCTTGTAAGATCGTTATGAGACTTGAATGAGATAGAACTTGGCAAATATTTGAACAATTTCTAGCAGCATCCCAGTACCTGCCAAGCCATAAATCTGGTGCCATCCTAAGCTTTATCTACTCATTGCTGGCAGATTAGTCCCCTTAGGACCCTTGTCTCCACCAGTGTCATTGCCTTGGTATAGACCAGAGGTTGGCAAACCATAGCCCACAGGCCAAATCTAGCCTGCAGTCTGGTTTTGTAAATAAAGTCTTATCAGAGCACAGCCACATCCATTTGTTTACAGTGTCTATGGCTGCTTTCAGCCATTACCCATCTGTCAGTGGTGTGTAGCTATAATGGGTTTCAGCAGAGCTTCTAGGCTAAGACAAACTAGGAAGAAAGGCCTGGTGATCTACTTCCGAAAATCAATCAGTGAAAATCCTGTGGGTCACAATGGTCCGATTCACAACTGATCATGGGGATGGCACAGGATTGGGCAGTGTTTTGCTACATTTTGCATGGGGTTGCCATGAATCAGGGGCCAATTTGAAGGCAGCTAACAACAACAACACCAACAACATGGCTGCTTTCACCCAACGATGGCAGAGTTGAGTAGTGGCAACGGAGACCACATGACCTGCAAAGCCAAACGTATTTACTGTCTGGACTTTTACAGAAAAAGTTTGCTGACCCCTGGTTACCTAGAGTACTACCCCAGCCTCTTTACGGGCTTCCCCGGTTATATTTTATTCTTCCTTGAATCCATCCTCTCCCTCACCCTCCATGCAAGGGAAAACTTCTCTAAAATGTGAACTTTGGCATGCCATTCTGCTCCTAAAATGTTTCATCCACTACTAAGAGCACTAGCTTCCACTTACTGCAAATCCCCACACTAGCCTGTCTCTCGCCATGAGCATTTCATGCCCTTTCCAACCCGTGTGCCTTGGTGCACGCTGTTCTTTCTGTCTGCATACTCGCCTCTTGCCCTTGTCCTCAATAATCACTTCAATTTTTCCTTCCTATCAGAAGCCCTTTCTGACTCCCGCAGGTAGAATCAACGGTTTCTGCCCTTCTGCAGCTTGTGTGTACTTCAATTCCAGCGTTTATTCCACTCTATGGTGATCACAGGTTTAGCTACCTGTTCCTCCCATTGCTGTCAGTTCCTTTTAAGGGCAGGAACACACCTTTTTTGTTTTTGTATCTCCAGTGCCGGTATAAAAACTGACTCTTAGTAAGGGCCCATTCAGTTGTTATTGCTTGTTGGCATTTGAGCTGGAGTTTCAAGACTTATATAGGGTGCTATGGAAGTGCAGAGAAGGGGCAGGTCAGGGGAGGCTTCCTGAAGGAGATAACAACTAAGTCCCAGAGAAGACAAGGAGGGTTAAATAAGATAAAAAAAAAAAAAAAAAAAAGGGGAGGGGGAGAGAAAAAAGGCATTCTTGGCAGAGGGAATAGCTTGGGTAAAGGCTAAGAGACCTGAAAGAGGCATGTTGGAGAAATGACCAAATGGAGGCATGTGAGGAAAGGCTGGAACATAGGAAAAAAGGGAGGCATTAGGCCCATATTCTGCACAGCTTCCTCTGCCATGCTGAGGTGCATGGACAGTGGGAAACATGGAAGAATGAAGTAGGCAATCACCAAATTCAATGTTATAACTGTGTGTATGCATGTCAGTCTTCTAGAAGCCCCCCAAGACATTAACCATGCTTTTGTCTTGTCATCATTAAGTCTATAGGACATACACTTCCTGGCATAGAGTAGGTTCTTAATAAATGTTTCATTAACCATTGAAATGTATGATGCACAGCTTTATTTTCTTACTGTTATCTTTCCTCAGTTTAAAGGGGTACCTCAACATCTCGCATTCTGTTACTAGGTGAATTTTTGTCCTGGTCACAACTTTCATAAATTTAAGAATTTCAGGCATATGTAACCTTAGCTTTGGGATCTACTGCTTGAAAAATTCCCATTTTACAAACCAATTTATCTTCTTATGGAAGTTTTTAATCTGCTGGATCATTTTGTGGTTGACTGTCTTTGGACCAGAGCCCTGATGGTGCAGTGGTTAAGAGATTGGCTGCTGACCAAAAGGTCGGCAGTTTGAATCTGCCAACCACTAGCTGAAAACCCTTTGGGGAAGTTCTACTCTGTACTGTAGGGTCGTTTTGAGTTGGAATTGACTTGATGGCAATGGGTGGGCTTTTGGACCTTCTCCAAATCTGTTCTGTCCTTGTTGAGGTAAGGCTTTTAAGAACATCTGAATTCTTTCCTGATCTGCAAAACCAGGGACAGATCAGTTTATTTTTTGTGCCTTGAGCATTTTCTCTCAACAAAATATAAAACAGAACAAGGAGGAATAAACTATCTGTACAGCATGCTGAAGGACCCTTAAAAGGATGTGCCATACAGATAGAATGCAGAGCTTTATTAATGATGCCCAGGGATTAATTCTGTCATTAACTCAAGGGCTCAGGGAGCCGGCAGCTTAACTGTTTTAGGAATGCCAATGAAGCAAATTGGGTGGTAAAACGTGCTTAGACGATTGGATAAAATTGAGATTTAGTGGGGATCCCTGCACTCCAGGAAACTCTCCAAGTCTCCACTTAGTTATCCAGATCCTCAAAGTGGACAAGAAGCTTCAGTTTCAAATTGAATGCATTTTCCATCCATGGATTGGCTTGTTTTGTTCAGTTTTATTTTGAGTGTTTGAGGTTAACTTTTCGACGTAACAGCCAAACCCACGACTTCCTTTCTCGTAAAACCAAAACAAAAAAGGCTTTCTATTCAGATGCCTTCTGTGTGTGCACATGTGTAGTACATACCTGGGATCAAAGCCGCCTATATAAAGTCCTCGATTCTGTGTGGGTTCAAACACATTCAAAGCTTCAGGATCCCGAAAGGTTTCGCTCTGCTTCCTGAAGCCCTGAGCCTGCTCCCATAAAGCCATGGCTTACATTGTATTCCGCAGGTGTGGGGCTCAGCTGCACCAGCCCAGGACCTGGCCCTGCACTGCAATGCTTTCTCTTCTCTTCATTCCCATCTGCTCCAAAGGTGAGTGAGGATTTTGGAACACGAAGGTGGAGGAGGTGTTTCTCCCATCTGGGTTTCATTTCTTTCGACAGTCAAGGGCAGTGATTTACAGCAAAGCCAGAAGCTAAAGGTAAAACTTCCATCTCCCGGCTTGGATGGCTCTGGAAGCAGGGAACAGCCAGCAGCAGCAAATAAGCAGAGATACAGCTCATAGCAGAGAGTGCCAGGTGTATAGTATGTGCTTAATGAATACATGGGAGTTGGTTTGGGAGACACTGGCAATCTTTAAGGTATTTCCTCCCAATCTTCTGTGAAGTTGAAAGTAAATATCTTAAAGTAAAAGGATTTTGGAGGGAAAAGATATCCACAGTCCTGAATGCATTTGAGCTGGGTATCAGGGAGAAGCCAAGATTTCCCTTTTTAAAAAAGATATTCACTTAATAAAACCATGTAAGTGTTTCTTTCCTATCCAATTCAAGGTTTAAGATCGTCTAATTCAGTTTTACAAACTAACTATCCAACTTGTTTAAAACTTAAGCAAATCATCTTGAACTGAGTAAAGAGAAGTAAAGAAGGGATATCCTGGGGAAGAGCTCCTCTTTGCTTGATTCAAAGTTTTAAGGTTCTATTAATCAAGTCTATAAACTAGTTAACCAATTACTTTATGAATGAAAGAAATTTGAAATTGCAAAGTAACAAAAGAAAAAAAGAGAAGACAGAAAGACAAAAAGAAAGAACGAAAGAAGAAAGAAAGCCAACCATCAGTCTCTTTGGCAGAAAATAACTTCGTTGCTTGACTTACATGTGAACTTCAGATGCAGAATCCTCAGTTTTCAGATTAAATAAACCTCTTTAGCGATGGACATCAGGTTTGTTACATGCCTAAAAACAATAAGCATTCCCGTTGAATCTCAACTTTCTCTCTCTCTAGACCTTCTTGGTTAAGAAGTCAGGTGGTTTATGTGAAGTAGGTGTTCTAAAGATACTTGATAATTTAACTTTTACCGCATAAGAAAGATCCATACATGTTTCCTGATTTTACATGTTTGAACATGTAAAGATTAAATACTCTTAGAAGTAATTAAATTTCCTTTTTAGGAAACTGATCTCAACTTGTAACTAGGATTCTTCCATAGTGGATACTGGGAAATTGAGGGTAATCAGATTTGACGGTGATAATTGGGAGCTTAACTGGGAGGAGGGCAGGAAACTTGGTCTTACTTAAGCCTAGAGTCAATACAATAAAAATTATCGAATGCCCATTTGGAAAGGATGTGACTATTGCTCCACGAGGCAGAAGATGGGAGAGGTATGATTAGCACACACAAAAAAACTACAATACAGGGCAGAATTTCATTTAGTCCTGCAACAGACCTACAACAGTGCAAAGGATGTGCAGAAGGCAGCGAAAATGATTCCACCAAGTAATCAAGCTTCAAGGAGAAGGTGGCATTGGAACCACTCTTTAAGGGATAGGTAAGACTCTGATAGGAAAAGATGAGCGTTGGGGAAGAAGATGTTTGTCTCACCAAACTGAGCTGCTGAATTACCCATGGCTGTGGCTGCTGCCACATTGTTCTCTTCTCTGAGGACAGATGTAGTCAAGTACAGGTGCTAGGGGGAAGGTACTGGTGACTTTAGTATAGGGTGATTTATAGGCAGGAAGGGGTATCCTGGAAACTAAGACTGGATTTGGTAGGCTGGAATTGGATCATGGAGGACCTTGAATGGTATTTATTTTGTTTTTGCAAGCAATGGTAAGTAAGACATAAAACTGTTTGAGCAGACAAATTATAGCATTCAGTCCAAGTTTTGGGGTGATGATTGGTTGCCGCTTGATTGACTGAAGAGGGGCCAGGTTAGTTACAGGAAGACCAGTTTGAAGATGATTTGATATAAAGCCACCATTTTTTTAAATGATATGAGTCTCTTTGTATGGAGAGCTGTCTCCCTTATCCTGTAGAAGCCAGAGGAAAAAGAATAAAGGAATACGAGGGTGTTTGAGTGAAGCAGAGAAGGAGGGCGGAAGAGGTAATGGTGGTGGCAGGGGAAGCCCACAGAAGTTAACAGCAGGGTTGCCTCAACCTGGAGAGGAAACGACCCGGTGCCCTCCGCTCTGTGGCTTCCTTCATCTAACAGCATCCCCATTCTATGACAGTAATGCTAGAGAAGGGGTGACCAGCACAGTGAGCCATGGCTCAGCTGTTACTCATGGGTGATAGAGGTACAGGACCCGTTGAAGAAATACGCAGAGGTACAGGAAGTATGCTTTGAGGGTTAAGGCAAGATTCTGTACTTCAACATCCAGAACTCCCCCTGAAAATGCTCTATTATATTTTTACAATACCAGAGTGGAAGACACTTTGATATGAATCCCCACTCACTACACAGGAGAACAAGGAAGGCCAGAGGAGAGGTGTGACTTTCCTAAATCATATGTTTCATGGCAGAGCCAGGTCTTCCATTTGTCACATCAGTATCCTTCCTGCCACAACCATCTGCCTTCAAGAAATTATTTCCCAATAAGGAAACACTTTTTTCCAGAGTTTCTGGAAGACAACTAATAGAACGCCTTGGGGAGAAGAGATGGAGAGGGCGGGTGGAGAGGGGATGTGATAAGGAAGGGTGATGGAGTTGTTGAAGAGGGAGAGAAGGGCTGGGAGGTGAAGATGGAGGATACCCATCAAAGATAAACCTTCCCTGGCTCGAGGTTTTGCCTGGGCTGGGCCATGGATGACAGTGAGTTCATGGAATTCCCTTTGGCTTTTCTCTGTTAGCGCTGGACGTGTCCCAGCCTGCAGTGGTGCTGGCCAGCAACCGGGGTGTCGCCAGCTTTGTGTGTGAGTATGAATCCTTACACAAAGTCAAAGAGGTCCGGGTGACAGTGCTGCGGCAGGCCAACAGCCAGATGACTGAAGTCTGTGCCTCCACGTTTGAGGTGGAGAATGAGCTGACCTTCCTAGATGATCCCACCTGCACTGGCACCTCCAGTGGAAACAAAGTGAACCTCACCATCCAAGGGCTGACGGCTATAGACATGGGGCTCTACATCTGCAAGGTGGAGCTCATGTACCCACCACCCTACTACGTGGGCATGGGCAACGGAACCCAGATTTTTGTCATTGGTGAGCAAAGCCATTTTACTAGGCTGACACCTTTCACATTACTGTCTCCTTTGGATGAGAACAGTTTTGCTCCTTAATTTTAGGTGGTTCATTGTTTAGTTCCATGGAGAGTCTCTTGGTCTCTTTAAGGGTGCACTGTCGTTCCACATAGTAGTGTTACTTATTATGGATGGTGACCTAAACAGAATTCTGAACATAAAATAAGATGGGTTGAGCAAAGTGTTTTTTCTACTGGCAAGTTGGGGCATTCCCTCCGGAATGTTAACCATCATGAAGTTTAACCTTGTGTCTTTGATATGACATTCCTGGGAAGTGGCCTCAGATTTACCTGTGGGCTAGCAATACTATTTAGGGGTGGACATCAAGGTCTGGGAGCTCCAATTTCTTCCTTTTTTCACCAGTAGGGGAGGAGGGCCTTAACATTTAAAGACTATCTCACAGAAACTGTGCTGTTTTCTGTTGCAGATCCAGAACCATGTCCGGATTCTGAATTCCTCCTCTGGATTCTTGCAGCAGTCAGTTCAGGATTGTTTTTTTACAGCTTCCTCATCACAGCTGTTTCTTTGAGCAAAATGGTAAGTGTGATGCTGGCAACCCACCATGTTTGGTGGGGATACTTTTAGTGATATCAACTGACCAAATGATGGTACTGAGTTTAGTTTTCTTCAAATGAAGCAATATATGCCAAAGAGGAAGGACATGGCAGAGAATACACTAGACCCCTTGGCATTGGCCTTTGAGGTTTCAGGATGACTAATATTTTAGATGAGTGTGTTTGACATTGAATGTTTGTGTGCTTCTGAACAGGGTTTCAGTTTGAGTAACTGTTTGAACAACATGGGGCAGCTGTTTTCCTCTATATCTTCATGACAAATGTGCTTCAGTTAGTAACCCTGAAACATAAATTAGGTTGGACAAAATGCTAATAGAAATGATCACCTGGATGGATTTTATTTTCCCCTTAATGTTCCTTCATTTTATCTGGAAGACATCTCTTAGTGCCTCCCTGCTTGTGCCTTCCTTATCCAAACTGTCACCTGTCATGAACACAGCATCTGACCAGGGCTCCCTATTACCCAGTCTGCTTACCTGGGATATCTTGCCCAATTTTCCAGCCCTGTTTGTTAGATTTTTTTTTACTACATCTGTTGATGGTGAAAGAGGCAGAGGTATGGAATCGTGCTTCCTGTCAAGATTTCTTTCTGACTGTCCCTCTCCGCTCCCTCTACCTAAAGCCGCCTTTGCCAACACGAGGACTCTCTAGCTTGATCTCTCTTTTTCAATCTCTCTCTTTCTGTCTTGCTCTCAACTTACATGCAAAGACATAATCTGTTCCAAGATCATCTCCTCAGCTTGACAGCGACATTTACTTGCTCTAGGTTCTTTCTACTTTATTTACTGCAAACTGCCACACAGACTAGTAGACTAGACCTCAATTTACTGAGGTAGTAAAAACTGGGGACTAATATAGACGGAGAAAAAATAATAAAAGGAATATGAAGAGTGGAGCTGAGAAACACAGTTCTCAAACAGGGTAAAGTGTGTTATTACCTTATCATGCTCATTCTGTCACAAACTCCAGTCAATTATCATAGACATTTTGTGTTATTTCTGAAGATTTCTCCAAGTCTCTGTCTCCTATCTTCCAGTCAGGGAAAACAATTGCTATTTTACATCAATAGCACAGTTATTTACCCAAAATGAATTTTAATAGCTGAATCAAGAAAATATCCTGGGGCTTATAATCCTGTATGTTGTGAACATTCATTTTTGAGCAGGCAGGGACCCAATCGGTATTGAGTTTCTATTATGGTTAGAAGTGGCTTCTGTATTCTTCAATAATAATTACTGTTTCTTTTTGTGTTTGGCAGCTAAAGAAAAGAAGCCTTCTTACTACCGGGGTCTATGTGAAAATGCCCCCAACAGAGCCAGAATGTGAAAAGCAATTTCAGCCTTATTTTATTCCCATCAATTGAGAGATCATTATGAAGAAGAAAGACCATTTTCCAATATCTAAGAACTGGGGCAATTCTAAATTTTGATATCCAGCTATTTTTGTTTGTTTGTATATTTTGGGGGAAATCCTTCTCTCTTTAACATAAAGCTGGATGTGCGACCCAAATTAAGTATACTACAATTTAAAGCAAAAGAACCAGAAAACAGAGCTGGGACTTTTCTGTCCCATCAGATCCAATTTTAGTAAAAGCATCACTTGAGAGCAATATGGGGACGCAGCATTACAATGTGGATCAAGTAATTAAGTTAGGGGATGGTCAAGGCCAAAGAAAGGAAAGGAGGTCGTGAAGAAGAGGAATATATTGTACACACCTTGCATTTACATATAAGAAGTTTATAACTGAAACGATCTTTTCCAGTTATATTTGTATACTGTACTATTTTTCTTAACAAATGTATAATGACATGAAGACTTTGAAAATACTCATATGGCTATATTTTAGCCAGTGATAGCAAAGGTTGTATTGTACCAATATGTATTCTTTTATTTGATAGTATTGTGCATGGGGCCACATGTACTTTTGTGTATTTGCCGATGATTTGAATATAAACACTATATGGCAGTGTCTTCCCATCATGGGTTCCAAGGAGGTTTGGTGGAGGGGCTCAGGACACTAATATGCAGGCATAACAAGGTCACTTGCTGAGTGGCTCAGAAACTGGGTGAGGCCGTAGTGGTGCTCCAGATTCTTGCAGACCGGTTGGACTGAATTGGTGTGGTCACGAAGGTGCTTTGGGCTTTTATGTCAGCTCCTTTCAGTGGCTTGCAAGGAAGCTGAAGCTGGTGGTATCTGAGCTAACTTGACAGAAGAGCATGGAGGAAATGGTTTACTCCAGGAGTTTTGAAGACGTGAGCTTCAAGGAAGTTCCAGGGAGCCCCAATTCCTTACCATGGTTAATAGCACTGACAAAAGAAAGCAGCAGGTGGCAGAATGGGGTGCAAGAATGTTTCTGAAAACTAACACTGTTGGTGTTTTTTAACTCACTATTTTCCATGAAAATGCAACAACATGTATAATATTTTTAATTAAATAAAAGTCTGTGGTGGTCGTTCTATGGTGTTGTCTTTATCTTCCTTTTATTTGAGGATTGTATTTGCATTTGTTTTTGATTCATTCTTTCGGCACTTGACAGAGTCTCCAATATCAGAAATACTGGGAACAAAGTGGAAGAACACAAAAGGGCAAACAATGCTTCACGAGTCACCTGTCTACCAGTCCATTATCTGCAAACTATTCTTGGAAGGAATCCATCTTGTCTTTCCTTCCCTTTGATTCCTTCACAACTACTGTGGGATATAAAGTGGGTTAGCACAGACATAGCAATCCTTTATAAACACACAGCATGCTCTTTAGCACAGTTTCTTCACCTCTGCTTTCTTACCCATGGATTTCTCAGCTCAGTTCTCGGCACTGATTACAGTTGTCACAGCAACTCCAGTGTTGTCAGCCATGCTCCTTTCAGCCATTTTGTTCTGCCTTTGAGACAAATGGAACTTTCTCTTGCGGCTTCCACATGGACTTTTTGCAAATGTGTGGAAAACACACCTATGGCCCTATGTTGTTATTAGTTGGCAGACTTGGGCCTGGCCCACTGAACCCTCTGTGATTCTTGGGTAACCAATGTGTAGCCTCAGCCTCCTTGGTTTCCCCTCAAGGTTTCTTAGTTTGACTTCCACATCCTGTTATTGTCTTCTGCAACGAGGGACCACCAGTAGCGGAATTAACTGGATCACTTATTTAAAATGCTGATTCTAGGTGCTCAGCCCTAGATGTGCTGATTTAGAATCTTTAGGTGGTAGGGCCAGGAGTTTGCACTTCCATCAAGCTCCCCAGTGCTTCTTACGTCCATCAAGTTTGAGAACTGCTGCTTAGGCAGAGCTCCTGAGGTATTTTTCTCTCCCTCTCTATCCCAGTCTCTCTCTCTTTTTTCCCCCAACAAGTGCTCACCAACAGATGAGAGAGTGCATAGTAAGTATTCCATAAAGGTTTATTAAATAAAATGAATAGATTTTTCAAAATACGGTAATAGGTATTACCTAGAATGGGCTCCTACTATGTGGCAGACTATGCCTCTTGCTTCCTTGGTCTTGGGTTGGAAGCCATGAAGAAACACACAGAAGGAGCCCCAATGGATAGTGTGGTACTAGTTTTACTGCTCCAAATGTCTTTAGAGAGATTACTCTATTCCATAACTGATGGCAGATTTAAATTACAGGACCTTAATCAAGGAACTTTCCAGGTAACTTTCAGACACCATTCAACAATGGACTTGATATAAGCTTAATATCTCCTCTAGGAGTCCCTGGGTGATGTAAATGTTTGATTAGCTCTACCAATAACTGAAAGGTTGGAGGTTGGAGTCCACTTAGAATTGCCTTGGTACAAAGCCTTGGTGATTTACTTCTGAAAAATCAGCCATAGAAAATTCTATGGAGCACAATTCTGTATTGACACACATGGAATTGCTATGAGTTGGAATCAACTCGACAATCACTGTACTGGTAAATATTTCCCCTGCTATTATTTGAATTTCTACTATTAGTAATTGAGTTAAATATTGCCCTCTTCACTCAATAATCTTTAAAAAATAAAATACGCCTCAGCTCTAAAAATTTATCAGATCACTTTTGCCTATGGCAGAAGAAATGGGCAAGAAATGTGCACCTGGCTTTCTGCTGAAAAGGGAGAAAGCAAATACAACGGGGGCCTCTGAGTGCCAAATGGAAGCCTCTTCTAATTCCTTAGTTTGTTTGTGAGGGCAGACCCTTTGCCTGCAATACTCAGAGAGGTGCATTGCCCCTAAATCAGAGGACGAATAATCTCATGGATCACCATTTCCATCTTTGTGATCAGGTTCCTGGGGAAGCCCAAAAGTTCCAGTGATCTAAATGGAGCTTGGCCACCATGGAGGCGGAACCTGGGCATGTAACCTTCCTCCCTGGGGCTACTCATTCCAGGCAGGAGAGGGGATGGCAAGGGGGAGCAGGATAGAGATTACGGAGGCTGCCTGGGCCATGTGTTCTTCCAGCAGCCTCCAGCACATACCTCTGCTCATCTCCTTTCCCCTAGTATGGTGCCCTGGTTTCTACTATTTTCCATGTTCCTATCTCTTACCTCCAAATATCTTTATTCCTTATTTTCACATCCATTAAGATGCATCTCAAATTCTGCCTCCTCTGTCAGATTCTCTGACACTCCCAGCCCACATGAACTTCTTCCCTTCTGTCTTAGAGCTATACTTGGTTTCATCTCTAACAGTTTCAAATAAGTATGTCTTTTCTCCCTAGTTTGACTGGAAATTTCTCCAAGACTGCAGTTATCACTGCTTTAGGCATATAGATGCCTAAATAAATGTATCAAAGAGTTGAGGAGCTAGTCCATTGGTACTGTGGCTGTTTTCTTAGAGGTGGCTTCAGCTTAATCTCTTTCCCCTCTGATCAGCAAAACTGTGTGGAGGTCAAGCTACCACTTGGATCGAATCTTTCAGACTCTGAAAGGTGACTTCTAGCTGCCTGCTCTGCCCTGCGTATTCTGCTCATATCTCAATCCAGCCTTAATTCCAATCTTTCTTGGGAGGTAACGTCTCAATTTGCGTTGTCTTTTGCATTTTAATTTTTTGTACTATGATTGTTGTCGAAACTGTCTATATTTTTATACCTTTTCCATATTCAGAACTGACATACATTGATTTACTTGGAACCAAACTTGCAAAATATTGATGTCAGTGCGCTATTAATTGGAGCAATTGAGAATTTATAAATTTGCATTACTGTTTTGGGAGTTCTCAAAGCAAAAGAGAAAATGTCTTCCTTCAGAAACTGTTCCTCTTGCCTGACTTCTTTGCACTTAGTTAGAGCCATGTGCCTTCATATCTCAGGCTCCTTAGAGGTCTAATTTTGTTTTATACATTTTTATAACTTTTTTTTTCCTCATCTCAGTTCAATTCTCCCTGTTTAGTCCAGAAAGATGACATACCCTATTGATGCAGAGTGAAGAAAGATTCTTTCCTTCTTTTCATGTTTCTTTGGCTATAGGCTGGGATAGAGGTTAGTAGATAGGCTTGGTAGGTTTAGGTAAATTAAAAATAACGAAAATACAGGATGCCCTGATTTGATCTGCCAACCCTACGACAGTGAAGTTTGTAACTCTACTGCGGTGCAAACATAAAGGTGCTGGACCTCATCCTCAGAAGTTTCTGTGCAAGAACAACCTGCGACTACAGCTGTTGTTCCAATTCTGACGTAATTGCTTGTTCCCATTCCTGGGCACATATGGTATTGATGCTCAGTGTTTCTGGGGCCAAGCGCTCCAGTAAAGGAGGCAGCTAGTTATCTTCTAAGCTATTTGTCTTAGAAGTCAAGCCCCTTCGGTCTGTATTGCGAGGAGTCTGACACTTGACCCTTCTTGGAAACCTTTGCTTTTATAGATATACTCTGTTTTGGTTGTTCTTACATTTATTGTGCACAACAATTATCTGGAGCATTTGGAAACAATGCAGATTGAGGGGCCACAGACCCAGAGCTTCTCATCTGCAAGATATGAGACAGGGCTTGGGAATTCTGATTCTGATTCAGTGGGTCCTTTTGCAAGCCCTGGTCTAACTCAGGGTCTTACCATCATAGACGATGAAGGCTAGAGAAGGCACCTTGAAAATTATCTTCACGATTTAGAAGAAAATGAGGCTCAGAGGCATTAGGAAACTTGTCCAAGGTCAGAGAGCAGGATTTAAACCAGGAAGAAAAGCAGGTTTTCCAGGTGTCACCTCAGGGCTCTGCAGTAGGTGACACTGTGAACCTTTCTGCCGTGGGTCTCCTTTACAAGGCTGCTCCTGCAGCTTCCCTGCAACCACTCTAGGCTACCCCAGAAAACTTGCTTTCATCCTCACCTCCATCCTAGCTGTCCCTGTAAAGCCTCGGTGTGATCGTTATCATCATTTATGGTCTGATGTTGGTGCCATCTTTTCTCTCTCCCTTAACGTTCTAAAAAACCCTTCTAAGGCACTAGCAAAAGAGTCTCGGTTGACCCATCCTGTCATTAACAGCCTGCATAAGAATGCCACAGGGAAAAAGCACAGAACAAAACACTGATGAGAGCTGGTTGGCAGAGTCTGCAATATGTTGAGAAAACTGCTAAATTCTGATGGAAGTCATGCAACAGCCCAGGGAAACGAAACATGCTCTTTTTTTAATCACATACAATCAGGTTACCATAGCAATCAACAGAGTTTTAAAAACACGATACTAGTTACACAAAGTGATATTATTTATTAAAACAAAAAGAAGACGCTCTCCCTGGAAGGAATTGTAGGAAATACATTTCAGGAGCTGATTTCAATTTTAGAAGGCAACAAAAATGGTTTCTCATGTACAACACATTTCTGAAGGACATTTCCTTTTCTTCTTGCTTCATCTTGACAGCATTTTAGTTCCTGCTACTTTCACCCGACTGTTGGCTTATTTTTTTCAACTTGTTGAAAATGAGTTTTTCTTTCCTTCTTTGCAGTTAAGTAGCAACTCAAACATAGTCTCTAGTCTCCTTTCAGGGTCCTTTAGCCCTTGGCATTTCAAAGTTGCATGTGACTACAGCTGGACTTTGAGGGCAGGAAGTTTGCTTTTTTTTTAATTAGTACTAGCATCCTATTGTATACCTTTTCTATTGAGGAAACTGTTATGCTGGATACAGTTTGTAAGCTCCTTATTCTGAACGAAGAGGGAAAGGAAACCGACTTGTGGAGCCTCAGGCACCGCATGGGCGTGTACATTAGCTAGAGCAATTCTCACAACATCCGCACAAACAGGTACTATCATCATTCCCATTTTACAGATGAGGAAACAGGTTCAGTTGCCCAAATCACACAGGTAATAAGTGGCAGAGTCAGGCTTAGCACTGATGCTTAATTCCAAAGCCCAAGTTCTCTTCAAATGACCATTTCTGAATTCAGGGGGCTACATGCAGAAGGAAAAGAGCAAACTGGGAAGTGAAAGGAGATTTGAGTGCTACAGAAATAACGCATGTGTCATAGTAGTTACAAATGCATGCAGGGATAAGCACATATAAGCCTCTCTTTTGGACAAATCCCTTTGAAGCTTCTCTGAGTCCCAGCAGCTGGGAGTTGTTACCACAGGGAGAGGAAAACAGGAAGTTGAAGAAATTTAAAAATGGGTCACTGGTTTCAATCCACAGTTTTAGCAGTAGCTGTTTTCCCATCCAATGGCCCCCAAATCAGCACAGCAACACTGCTGGCTGGCACACCTTTCTGGCCCTTGGGTATTACAGCTTCTTGCACTGATAGCAGGACTCAGAGATGGGAGAAATGGAAATCTTTTGTATAGCCAGTGGGAAGCTTTGATTCTCATCTAACCTGTAGCATTGTCCCTGCAAACCCAGGGTTATTCCCTATTTAAAACAGGTTGGGGGTAATGTAACAGCTTATAGAAGCAATGGGAGTCACCTTGCCTATATATCTCGGCAGAGGGGTATTTTATAAAGGGATAATCATTAGCCTGAAGAGGAAGGTGAGGTGAGTGGTGAAGAGAAGAGAGAAGCTCTGAGCTGAGGTTGAGGGATGCTGGGAAATAGAAATGAATCCTTTGAAAGAGAGAGAAAGAAAAAAGAAATAGAGAAAAAAAGCAAAAGATAGAGGTCTGAAGATACCTCCAAATGGTAAATAAGGTAGATTGGTCTATGAACAAAATTCCTAGAGCAGGGTCCAATGCTATAGGCCATATGAAGACTGAGAGAAGCCTGAGTCAGAACCAGGGGAATAGTTGGTTAAAATGGTGGTAGAGGTAGTTATAAAGAGGTAGTTTCTGCTGGAAGTTGAAATGTGAGGATATCCAGGACAAAAACAGAAAAAGACTGGAATGGGCATTAAAGACAATGGTTCCTTCTGGCCTGGTGATGGTGGAAGCAGGTCTGTGTGTGTGGGCGGGGTGGGTGGGTAGGCACTGCACAGGTATGCAAGCGTAGTAGAGTGGCGGGAGGGAAGAGTCTGGTGATTATGCAGAACAGTGTCAGGAAGCATCACAAAGGAACTGTGAGTGCTGTAAGCCTGTGTACAGCTGAGTAGCTCGAACTATACTTGTGCCAATTTGAGTGTTTATAGTGTTTGTGATCTGTGCCTGAGAAAAGAAGATTCAAGGATGGCATGATATCTCTAGTCTTAGGTTGTGTTCTCTAGAGAAGTAAAATCAGTAAAGCATATAAACATGTATATAGAAAGAGTTATGTCAAGGAAATGGCTTCTCCTGATTCACGTAGCTACAGGGGCTGGTGAACTCAAGGTCATCAGGTCGGAGAGTAGGGCTGTTTCTCACAGGCTATGAAGATCGATGATTCCCAAGACAGGCAGGTATGCTGCCAGGTCAAGTCCCAAGAGCTGGAGGTCAGATGAACAGGAACCAGCTGCAGGATCCAAAGCAGGCAAAAGCCAGAACATCTGCTTTTATTTGGATGCAGGCCACATGCTCAAGGAAACTCCCTTTCAACTGTTCGGTTGCTCACAGCAGATCCCATCATGGGAGTGATCACATATAAACACTGAGATCATGGTCCAGCCAAGTTGACACATAATCTTAACCATCACAGCTCTGTTCAAGATATGAAGGGCTGCCGTATGAAAAATGGATTGGATTTATTTTGTAGGCTTTGCGGAGCACTCATCCTTGGTGATCTGCAGCAGTGCATGCTGGAAGGCAGGAGTAACAACTTTTTTTCTTCTTCCCCTATGTGCAGGCTTGGATTCAGGGTCAGGATGAGTGGAGACTTGCTGGTGCTTTAGAGTCTGTCACATCACAAACCACTGGGTTCGGGATTAACCACTTGACCACTGATCCCAGGGACAGCCTCAGAATCCTTTTCAACACAATTCTCTAGGGAACCGTTGATAGCCATCATAGTTGGCATTCAAGTGTCATTGATAACCCCAGGATTTTAACCATTTCCTACTTTTTCCAAGACCCATCTCAAATGTTCCTTCCTCTGTAAGGTCTTCCAAAGCCTTTGCATGTGGTCACTATCACCGCACTTGGATTTGCATATGGCCTTGTTTCCCCTCTAGATTGAGCTCACTGTGTAGAGTGACACGAGGGTAGACGCCTTCTCACATTTGTCTACCCAGACTTTAAATAAGAAGACAGCTTTGTACTTATTAGAAAACTTGCCCAAGACCTCACCACTAGTAAGTGGCAGCAGTGGAGTTGAAGTTAGGTCAGTCTGATTTCAAACCCTGTGTTCCTTTCCTTAAACCCTGTACTGCTCAGTGAGCCCCTCAGCATTTTGGCACAAGCTTAGGTAGGAGGAGAATAAGTCTTCATTTGTGGGCAGAGACAGACATAGAAGAAACTTCATGGTTGCTCTGGAAATGGAGTTCCACGGCTCCACCCTCAGAAACTTCATCTTCTGTGTGCATTATACGCGCTGGGATCAAACCGGCCTTGATGAATCTGACTTTTGACAAAAGTTCCAACACTACTGCTTTTATTCAGTTGTGGCTGAGCTATTTCTGTCTAACTTGGCTGCCTAACCTACAAACTGTTTCAAATCAGATGTCTTTTTGCCTAGTGAAACTGAGAGAATAATTTTTATAATCATACTCTCTGGAAAAAAAAAAGTCAATGGAAATTTTTAATAAAAAAGAATGCGGTAGAAACAGGATTTTAAGTCACAAATTGAAAAACATATTGCAAAATTTTTATCCACTAGACTATACAGTGTTCTGCGACCATCTGTGGAAATTTAAAAGTATTAAATTAGATACAGACTGGTTTTTCTGTTTGCAGAACATAACAGAAACCTAAATGAAAACCGCACAGCAACATCATAAAACCAAATCTGTTGTCTATGCCCTTCAAGGTCAAAACGCATACACAAGATAATGAAAATGACTTGCTGTGGTCATTGAATAAAAACACCTCTATAAATATTTTTCTTAAATGCTGCATGTTTCTAAGGGGCAGATAGTTAAGAAAGTAAATATAATTATCTGCCCTAAGAGTCTAAATTACATTCAGTAGTGATTATAATAAGGACATATGTGTAATATACAAGGTTAGTTTTACTTTACATATAGTCTATTGTTTGTTTTCCTGTACATAGATTTTTAAAAATATTTTATTGTGTTTTTTGTGAAAGTTTACACAAGAAATTAGGTACTCATTTAACAATTTCTACACACAATGTTCAGTGACACTGGTTACATTCTTCACAACATATCAGCATTCTTGTTATTTCCATTTCGGTTGTTTTGTTTCCATTAATCTAACTTCCATGTCTCCCCTTGCTGTCTTATCTTTGGTCTAGGGTAAATGTTAACCATTTGGTTTCATTTAGATGATTAGTTTGAGAACCACAATACTCATGGGTGATGTTGTTGTTGTTGTTAGGTGCCGTTCAGTCGGTTCCAGCTCACAGCGACCTTAATGTGCAACAGTAGGAAACACTGCCTGGTCCTGTGCCACACTTAAAATGCTTGTTATGCTTAAGCCCATTGTTGCAGCCACTGTGTCAATCCATCTTGTTGACGGTCTTTCTCTTTTTTGCTGACCTTCTACTTTACCAAACATGATGTCCTTCTCCAGGCATTGGTCCCTCCTGATTACACATTCAAAGTATGTGAGATGAAGTCTTGCCGTCCTTGCTTTTAAGGAGCATTCTGGCCGTACTTCTTCCAAAACAGATTTGCTCATTCTTCTGGCAGTCCGTGGTATATTCAATAATCTTTGTCAGCACTCGAATTTGAAGGCATCAATTCTTCTTTGGTCTTCTTTATTCATTGTCCAGCTTTCACATGCATGGGAGGTGATTGAAAACACCATGGCTTGGGTCAGGCACACCTTAGTCCTCGAAGTGACATCTCTGCTTTTTAATACTTAAAGAGGTCTTTTGCAGCAGATTTGCCCAATGCAGTAAGTGGTTTGATTTCTTGACGGGTGCTTCCATGGGTGTTGATTGTTGATTCAAGTAAAACGAAATCCTTGACAACTTCAATCTTTTCTGTTTTTATCATGATTTTGCTTATTGGTACAGTTGTGAGGATTTTTGTTTTCTTTATGTTGAAGCGTAGTCCATACTAAAGACTGTGGTCTTTGATCTTCATCAGTAAATGCTTCAAGTCCTCTTCACTTTCACCAAGCAAGGTTGTGTCATCTGCATATTGCAGGTTGTTAATGAGTCTTCCACCAATCCTGATGCCACGTTCTTCTTCATATAGTCCAGCTTCTTGGATTATTTGCTCAGCATACAGATTGAATAAGTACGCTGAAAAATACAACCCTGACACACAACTTACCTGATTTTAAACCATGCAGTATCCTCAAGTCTTGTTCTAATGACTGCCTGTTGGTGTATGTACAGGTTCTGCATGAACACAATGACGTGCTCAGGAATCCCCATTCTTCGTAATGTCATCCATAATTTTTTATGATCCTCACAGTTGAATGCCTTTGCATAGGTAATAAAACAAAGGTAAACACTTTCTGGTATTCTCTGCTTTCAACCAAGAGCCACCCAGCATCAGCAATGGTATCACTTGTTCCCTGTTCCCTTTTGAATGCAGTTTGAATTTCTGGCAGTTCCCCGTCAAGGTAATGCTGCAACTGATTTTAAATGATCTTCAGCAAAATTTTACTTGTGTGTGACATTAATGATATTGTTTGATAATTTCTGCATTCCATTGGATCACCTTTCTTTGGAATGGGCACAAATATGGATCTCTTTCAGTCAATTGGCCAGGTAGCCGCTTTCTAAATTTCTTGACATAGACAAGTGGGTGCTTCCAGCACTGCATCTGTTTGTTGAAACATCTCAATTGGTATTCCGTCAATTCATGGAGCCTTGTTTCTTTGACAATGCCCTTCAGTGCAGCTTGGTCTTCGACTGTCAGTGCCATTGGTTCTTATCATATGCTACCTCCTGAAATGGTTGAACACCAACCAATTCTTTTTGGTACAGTGACCCTGTGTATTCCTTTCATTTGCTTTTGATTCCTCCTGCGTCATTCAATATTTTGCCCATAGGCTCCTTCAAAATTGCAACTGGAAGCTTGAATTTTTTCTTCAGTTCTTTCAGCTTGAGAACTGCCAAGCCTGTTCTTCCCTTCTGTTTTTCTAACTCTAGATCTTTCCACATTTCATTATAATACTTTACTTTGTTTTCTTGAGCTGCCTATGATTCTGTTCAACTCTTTTACTTCATCATTTCTTCCTTTCACTTTAGCTACTCTGTGTTCAAAAGAAACTTTCAGAGTCTCTTCTGATATTCATTTTAGTCTTTTCTCCCTTTCCTGTCTTTTTTTTCATTCTAACCCAGGTCAAGCTTTATTGGAACTGAAATTCTAGATGGGTAAAAAATGCCTGACTTGACTTTTTTTTTTTATTGTACTTTAGATGAAAGTTTACAGAACAAGCTAGCTCCTCTTAAACAGATATCATAAAACACTTATTGTTTTACGACATCGGTTAACAACTCCATGACATGTTAACACTCTCCCTTCTCGACCTTGGGTTTCTCATTATCAGCTTTCCTATTCCCTCCTGCCTTCTAGTCCTTGCCCCTGGGCTGGTGTGCCCATTTAGTCTCGTTTTGTTTTATGGGCCTGTCCAATTTTTGGCTGAAGGGTGAACCTCAGGAGTGACTTCATTACTGAGCTAAAAGGGGCCATACTCTCGGGATTTCTCCAGTCTCTGTCAGGCCAGTAAGTCTGGTCTTTTTTTTTTGTGACTTAAAAATTTGTTCTACATTCTTCTCCATCTCTGTTCAGGACCCTCTATTTTGATCTCTGTCAGAGCAGTCAGTGTTGGTAGCCTGGCACCATCTAGTTGTGCTGGACTCAGTCTGGTGGAGGCTGTGGTAGTTGTGGTCCATTAGTCCTTTGGACTAATCTTTCCCTTGTGTCTTTGGTTTTCTTCATTCTTCCTTGCTCCTGAAGGGGTGAGGCCAGGGGGGTATCTTAGATAGACCCCTCACAAGCTTTTAAGACCTCAGATGCTACTCGCCAAAGTGGAATGTAGAACATTTTCTTTATAAACTATGTTATGTCAGTTTAGTTAGATGTTCCTTGAGACCACGGTCCCCACAGCCCTCAGCTCAGCAATTCAGTCCCTGAGGAAGTTTGGATGTGTCTAAGGAGTTTCCCTGACCTTGTCTTGTACAAGCTGTGCTGGCTTCGCCAGCATTATGTACTGTCTTACCCTTCACCAAAGTTACCACTTATCTATTGTTTATTTAGTGTTTTTCCGTCCCCACCCCTCCCCTCCCTGGTAACCATAAAGATTGTTTCTTTTTGTGTGTAAACCTCTTCATGAGTTTTTATAGTAGTGGCCACATATAATATTTGTCCTTTTGTGATTGACTTATTCCACTCAGCATAATGTCCTTCAGATTCATCCATGTTGTGAGATGCTTCCCAGATTCATCGTTGTTCTTTATTGTTGCATGGTACTCCATTGTGTGTATATACCATAGTTTGTTTTTCCATTCATCTGTTGGTGGGCTTCCAGGTTGTTTTCATCTTTTTGTTATTGTGAACAATGCTGCAGTGAACATGGGTGTGCATATGTCTATTTGTTTGACTGCTCTTATTTCTCTAGACTACATTCCTAGGAGTGGAATTGTTAGATCACATGGTATTCCTATTTCTTGTTTTTTAAGGAAGCACCATATAATTTTCCAAAGTTGTTGTACCATTTTGCACTCCCATCAGCAGTGCATAAGAGTTCCAATCTCCCCGCAGCCTCTCCAACATTTGTTATTTTGTGTGTGTGTGTGTGTGTGTGTGTGTGTGTCAGTAATGCTGGAGTGAGATGGTATCTCATTGTGGTTTTTATTTGGTTAGTGATCACGAGCCTTTCTTCATGTGTCAGCTGCTTGAATGTCTGTTCATTTCCTTTGCCCATTTTTTAATTGGATTTTTTTGTCTTTTTGTTGTAGAGGTGTTGCATTTTCCTGTACATTTTAGAGATTAAGCCTTTGTCCGAGTTGTAATAGCCAAAGATTTTTTTCCCCAGTCTGTAGCTCTCTTTTTACTCTTTTGGTGAAGTCTCTTTTTTTGATGAGCATAAGTGTTTAATTTTTAGAAGATCCCAGTTACTAGTTTATCTTCTGAAGTTTGTGTGTTGTTAGTTATTGTTTGTATCCTGCTAATGCCGTGTATTAGGGCCTCTAGCATCCGTCTATTTTGTCTTCTATGATCTTTATAGTTTTGGTTTTATATTTAGGTCCTTGATCCATTTCAAGTTAGTTTTTGTGTATGGTGTGAGATATGGATCCTGTTTCATTTTTTTGCAGATGGACATCCAGACTGTCTTTTCCCCATTTGATGGATTTTGGACCCTTATCGAAGATCAAATGACCATAGATAAATGGTTTTACATGTGGGTTCTCAATTCTGTTCCATTGGTCAACATATCTGTCTTTGTACCCGTACCAGGCTGTTTGATTACCATAGCTGCATAGTAGGTTCTGAGGTCAGGTAGTGAGAGTCCTCCTACTTTATTCTTCAATAGTGCTTTACTTATTCTGTGTTTCTTCTCTTTCCATTTAAGTTAATGATTAGTTTTTCTACCTCTTTAAAGAATGTTGGTGGTATTTTGATCAGGATTGCAATGCATTTGTAGATTATTTTGTGTAGGATTGTCATTTTCACAATGTTGAGTCTACCTATCCATGGGCATGGTATGTTTTTCCATTTATGTAGGTCTCTTGGATTCTTGGAGTAGTGTTTTGTAGTCTTCTTTGTATAGGCCTTCTACATCCCTGGTTAGATTTATTCCTATGTATTTTTTTTTTTTTTAGAGGCTATTATAAATGGTATTGTTTTCCTGATTTCCTTCTTGTCATTCTCTTTATTGGTGTATAGGAATCTAACTGATTTTTGTATGTTTATCTTGTATCCTGCTAATGTGCTGAATCTTTCTATTATTTCCAGTAGTTTTCTTGTGGAGTCTTTGGGGTTTTCTATGTATAATATCATACCATTCTCAAAAAGGGACATTTTTACTTCTTCATTACAAATTTGGATGCCCTTTATTTCTTTTTCTTGCCTTATTGCTCTAGCTAGGACTTCCAGCACAACGTTACACAGGAGTGGTGAAAAAGGGCATCCTTGTCTTGTTTCTGTTCTCAAGGGGAATATTTTCAGCCTCACTCTGTTAAGAATGATTTTGGCTGTTGGTTTTGCCTAGATGACCTTTACTGTGTTGAGAAATTTCCTTTCTGTACCTATTTTATTCAGAGTTTTTACCAGGAATTGGTGTTGGACTTTGTTGAAAGCCTCTTCTGTGTTGATTGACATGATCATATGATTTTTTTCTTTTATTCATGTAGTGGGTTATGTTGATTGATTTTCTATTGTTGAACCATCCTTGTATGCCTGGTATGAATCCTACTTGGTCATGATGCATTATTTTTTTTTTTTGATATGATGCTGAATTCTATTGGCTAGGATTTTGTTGAGAATTTTTGCATCTATATTCATGAGAGATATTGGTCTGCAATTTTCTTTTTTTTTTTGTATCTTTGCCTTGTTTTGGTATCAGGGTTATGCTGGTTTCATATAATGAATTCAGAAGCACCCCTTCCTTTTCTATATTCTGAAATAATTTGAGTAGTACTGGTGTAAGCTCTTCTCTGAATGTTTGGTAGAATTCTCCAGTGAAGCCATCTGGGCAAGGGCTTTTTTTTTTTTTTCCAATCTCTTCTCTTGTTATGAGTCTGTTCAGATTTTCAACATCATTTTGTGTTAGTTTGGCTAGGCAATGTGTTTCTAGAAATTTGTCCATTTGCTCTTGGTTTTCCAATTTGTTGAAGTGTAGTTTTTCATAATACTCTGTTACTATCTTTTTTATTTCAGTTTGGCCTGTTGTAATGTTCCCCATTTCATTCCTTATTTGGGTTATTTGCATCCTCTCCTGTTTTTCTTTTGTCAACTTGTCCAGTGATTTATCAATTTTGTTGATCTTTTCAAAGAACCAACTTTTGGTTTTTTTAATTGTTTCTATTGCTTTTCTATTTTCTATTTCATTTATTTCTGTTCTGATCTTTACTATTTACTTCCTTCCGGTGGCTGTGGGCTTCCTTTGCTGTCCTGTTTCTATTTGTTCAAGTTGTGTAGCTAATGTTTTGATTTTGTCCCTTCTTTTTTGATGCGTGCGTCTACTGCTATAAATTGACCTCTGAGCACCGCCTTTGCTGTGTCCCAAAGGTTTTGGTATGATGCATTTTCATTGTAGTTTGATTCTAGGAATTTTTTTATTCCATCTTTGATTTCTTCTTTTACCTAGTGGTTTTTAAGCAGGGTGTTATTTTGTTTCCATGTAATTGATTTTTCTCCTTGGTCTTCCTGTTGTTAACTTCTACTTTGATGGCTTGTGGTCAGAGAAGATACTTTGTATTATCTCATTGTTTTGGATTTTGTTGAGGGGAGGTTTGTGGCTTAAGATGTGGTCTATTCTGAGGAGAATGTTCCATGTGCTTTGGAAAAGAATGTGTACTTTGCAGCTGTTGGGTGTTCTATATATGTTTATGGGTTCAAGTTGGCTAATTGTGGCCTTTAGATCTTCTGTATTTTTGCTGAGTTTCTTTCTAGATGATCTGTCCTTTACCGAGAGTGGTGTGTTGCAGTCTCCTAGTATTATTGTGGAACTGTCAGTTTCTCTTTTCAATGCTGTTAGAGTTTGTTTTATGCATTTTGGTTATGTCTTCATGATGGATTGTCAGTTTAATCATTATATATTGCCCTTCTTTGTCTTTTATGGTGGATTTAGTTTAAAGTTTATTTTATTTGAGATTAGTATTGCCACTTCTGCTCTTTTTTGGTGGCTGTTTGCTTGATATATTATTTTTCCATCCTTTGATTTGTAATAAATTTATGTCTTTGTTTTTAAGGTGTGTCTCTTGTATACAGCATATTGAAGGAACTTTTTTTTTTAATCCATTCTGTCACTGTCTGTCTCTTTATGGGTGCATTTAGGCCATTTACATCCAGTGTAATTATTCATAGGTGTGAGTTTGTTGCTGCAATTTTGTAGTGCTTTTTTTTTTTTTTTTTGATGGTCCTGATGTTTTCTTTGTTCCTTTTACTCTCTTGCACTGAATTCCTTTTGTTTGTGGATTTTTTTTTCATTTCTTTTGTTTTTTTTTTTTACTAAGACTTTATGCTTTACTTCTTTATTTTCATGAATAGTTTTGTTAACTTTCTTTATTGTTACCTTGAAATTTACCTTTATCTTCCTAGTTTTGAACCAGTGTATCATCACTTGGCATTGCCTTGCCTTCCACTCCATTAGAAAGTTCTATACCTATACTGTTTATTCCTTTTTTTATTGTTCTGACATTGTTGTCATTTTCAGATTATCCTCTCTGTTTCCCTGTTGTAAATCTTTTGGTTTTGAATAGTCCTTGTGAGTTGATTTCCTAGGTTGGTACCTGACTGATGTGATCTTGCATCCTAGATTCAGGCTGTCATCTGATGTTGTTTGTTCTCAAATTGAAGGACTCCTTTTAATAATTCTTTTAAGTTTGGTTTGCTGTTTACATATTCCCTTAACTTCTGCTCATCTGGAAATGTCCTAATTTCACCACCATGTTCAAATGAGAGTTTTACAGGGTATATTGTTATTTTCTTTCAAGTAATCGGAGCTTAGTCTTTCTGTTTCCCCTCTGTATGTGACTTTTTGTTTTTCTCGAACTGCTTTCAGGATTCTTTCTTTGTCTTTGATTTTAGTGAGTGTGATTGTGATATGCCATGGTGATTTTGTTTGGGGGTCTAGCCTATATGGGGT
Organism: Elephas maximus indicus; assembly: GCF_024166365.1. Lineage (NCBI taxonomy): Eukaryota > Metazoa > Chordata > Mammalia > Proboscidea > Elephantidae > Elephas > Elephas maximus. The sequence goes on from NC_064824.1 coordinate 102,474,727, forward strand.
TCATTGAGCTTCTTGGATGGTCACTTTTCATCTTCACAATATTAGGGACGTTTTCTGTCAGCAATTCTTCAATGATCCTGTCTGTGACTCCTGTTTTCTCCCCTGTTCTGGAACTCCAATTACTCACAAATTTTTGCTTTTGATTGTATCCCATATCATTCTCAGCCTTTCTTCATTCTTTTTTTCTGATTTTTCCTCCAACAAAGTGGTATCTGAGTATTTGTCTTCAATTTTGCCAACACTGTCTTCCATTGTTTCAAACCTGCTCCTCAGACCTTCTATGTCATTGTCCATTTCTGAAATCTTGTTATTTTTTGGATTTCTAATTGTTGTTTTTGTATGATTTCTAGTTGTGAATTTATTTTGACGTTTTGTTCCTGTATTATTTTTCTGAATTCTTCCATTTTTTTGTCTGTATTTTCCAAGAATTTGTCTATTTTTTTCTCACTTTTGCCTGCTTTTTGTTTCAATTCTTGGACAGCTCTGAATATGAGATTTGAATTCCCTGTAGTTCCAGTTCCTTTTCTTCTACAGTAAAGCCATGTGGTTTTTTTATTTTGGGTGCCTACTGGAACCACACTGTCCTATTTTTTTTTTTTTAATATCTTTTAGTATTGTCTGCTGTCTTCAGGACATTCACTAGTTATTTTCTTCATTTATTGATTGCAGATTTGTTTGTTTCATCCTGCTTTTTTGTTTTACTTGGTTATGTCTGAGTAGGCAAGGTGTGCCTTCTTTGTTGTTTGCTCATCTGTAGGCATGATATTTTTGCCTCCTTGTTCGATGGGGGGGCAGTCTCTCAGCTATGGTGCAGCAGGGTAGGTTCCAGTAGGCTATGCCTGTGCTGCTCAGGGGTGTGATGTTCAGCACACAATGCAGATAGGCAGGAGGGAGGTTTTGATGTGTGGAGCTAGGTTGGGTATGGGAAAGAAGAAAGAGAGGAGAGAGAAACAGGAGCCAAAAATTTAAACAAACAAAAAAGTGTTGAGCGAGACTACCATTGGAATGGAGAGACAAGAAACCAAGAAATGAAGGAAAATGAAAAGGGAAAAATAAAATTAAAAAATAAATAAGCCCCCAGAGATCCCACTGGCTTAACCGTGCAGACCAGGGAAGTGGCTCCCAAGCTGTGCAGTACAGCCCAGCTAGAAGGGGTGGAGATGGTGTACAACATCAAGTATTCAGGAGACAGGAAAGGAAGGTAAGTAGAAAGAGATGAGAAACTGAGAAATGAAGAAAAATAAAAAGGAAAAAAGAAAGAGAAAACAAAAAAGAAAAAAAAAATCAAAAAGCCCCCAGGGATTCCACCAGTGTGGCGGTGCTGATTGGGGAAGCAGTTTCCCAGGTGAGCTGTGCTTCACAGCCTGTTAAGAAGAAGCAAAGATGGCACATGGAGACAGGTGCTTGAGAGAAAGGAGTGGGACGAGGTGAGAGGCAGGGAAAAAAACAAAAAACAAAAAGCCAAAAAAAGCAACATCAGTAACAAAGGAATGGGACCGAAGGAAGCAGCAGATGTGGGCAGGGCGAATCTGCATGCATGGAGGCAGCACCTTTGGGGCTTGGTTGCTTGGCCTGCCAGGAAGTGGCAGATTGGCCCCACTGGGAAGGGAGGAAAGGTGGTAGGTGGGAAAGTGTGTCTCTGCCTCCAGCTGAGATATCCATGAAATGGCTTTCCTGTACTCCCTGTCTGCTGATCTCTGACAGGAGTTCAAGGTGGTGAATCCCTGTTGCATTAGCTGATAGTGGACTCTGCTTGTATCTTCCCTCACTCTCTTCTCTGTCAGTTTCTTATTCCATTCAGGGCTTGGTTGAGTTCCTTAGCTCCTCATTTCATGCTTAGGGTTCCAGGATTGATGTTTGTCTTTGTTTTACTTAGTTTTTCAGGTCTTTGCTGTGGAGGGATGGTGTGGTGCTTCTGTCTACAGTGCTGTGTTGGCTCCCTCTTTCCTGCCTTCTTAACGATCTCTTGCTTTCTTTGTGTATGATGTCCTTGATGTCATTCCGCAACTTGTCTGGTCTTCAGTTAATAATGTTTAATTAGTCAAATCTATTCTTGAGATGATCTCTAAATTCTAAATATACTCAAGGTTATACTTTGGCTCTCGTGGACTTGTAATTTTCTTCAGCTTCAACTTGAACTTGCATATAGTCAATTTGATTCCTGGGTATTCCATCTGGCAAGATCCATGTGTATAGTTGGCCATTTATGTTGTTGAAAAAAGGTATTTGCAATGAAGAAATTGTTTGTCTTGCAAAATTCTATCATGTGATCTCTGGTGTCATTTCTATCACCAGTGCCATATTTTCCAACTACTGTTCCTTCTTGGTTTCTAACTTTTGCATTTTATTGCCAGTAATTACCAAAGCATGTTGATTGCCTGTTTGAACGATTTTGGACTGCAGAAGTTGGTAAAAACTTCAATTTCTTCATCTTTGGCCTTAGTGGTTGGTGAATAAATTTGAATAATAGTCTTATTAACTAGTCTTCCTTGTAAGTGTATGGGTATTATCCTATCACTGACAGCATTGTACTTTAGGATAGATCTTGAAATGTTGTTTTTGACAATGAATACAACCTCATTCTTCTTCAATTTTTCATTCCTAGCATAGTATACCATGTGATTGTATGATTCAAAATGGCCAATACTAGTCCATTTCAGCTCACTAATACCTAGGATATTGATGTTTATGCATTCCATTTCATTTTTGATAATTTCCAGTTTCCTAGATTCATACTTCATACATTCCATGTTCCTGTTATTAATGGATGTTTGCAGCTGTTTCTTCTCATTTTGAGTCATGCCACATCAGCAAATAAAGGTCCTGAAAGCTTGACTCCATCCACATTCATTAAGGTTGACTCTACTTTGAGGAGGCTGCTCTTCCCCAGTCGTCTTTTAAGTACCTTCCTACCTGAGGGGCTCATCTTCTGGCACTATATCAGACAATGTTCTGTTGCTATTCATAAGGTTTTCACTGGCCAATTCTTTTCAGAAGTAGACCACCAGTTCCTTCTTCCTAGCCTTAGTCTGGAAGCTCAGCTGAAACTTGTCCACCATGTGTGACCCTGCTGGTATTTGAAATATTGGTGGTATAGCTTTCAGCATCATAGCAACATGCAAGCCACCACAGTACGACAAACTGACATATGTGTGGGGTGGGGGCATGGGTGATATTATTTATTTTATGGAACAGTATGTTGTCTGGCTGAAAGGTGACCTCTGGGAGTGGTTTGAGTTCAAAGTTAAAGAGCATTTCAGGGCCATAGTCTTGGGAATTCATCTAGTCTCCACTGGTCCAGTAAGTCTGACCTCTTTTTTAGGAATTTGAATTTTGTTCTACATTTTTCTCCCATTTTATCTGGGACCATCTATCAAGCCCCTGATTAGAACCTTTTTAGTGGTAGTTGAGAGTTTTAGTTTAGAGTTTAGTTCTAGCTCTTCTGGTCTCAAGGTAGATGATGCCATTGTTTGTGTAGACTATTGGTTCTGTGCACCAGCTTCTTCTTCAAGTCTGTGTTTTCTTCTTTTTTAAGGATTTTTTTAGCTTCTTTTGCAACAACCAATAGTTGTTTCTTAGATGGTCGCTCCCAAGCTTTCAAGACACCAGAAACTACTCACCAAACTAAGATGTAGAACGTTGTCTTTATGGACTGTTTTATGCCAATTGGCTGAGTTGCCCCATGAGACTATGGTCCTAAACCCTCAAATTCAGAAGCCCAATCCCATAAGGTATTTGGTTGTGTCTAGGAAGTATCTATAACCGTGCCCCCATGTGCTTTATTTTATACTTAAAAATATATGCAGCACACATAAACTTGTATATACCTATGCCTAATAGTTATTCATCTATGCCTCCCTGTACATATTTATGCATACTTATATATCTATCTAGCCAAACATGTATTTTTCAGTTGTTATTGCTGTCATTGTAAAATTGTATATCCCCCAATTAATTTTTTTACAAGTTTTCACATAAATTGTTTATTGACATGAGTTACATTTATCACAATTTGTCAGCGTCCTCTTTAATTGTGCCTATACCCTTCAATTTGTGCTCAAACAATTGTCTTTGCTATGGTTCTGCTGTGTTCACTACTTCCATGCTTGAATCTCCTGTACATAGATTTACAAGTCTGTGTTCAGGTCTAATAAAACTGGACACAGTTTTGCTTTCCCACAGAATCTCGAAAATGAGCACAGAAGAATTGGTTCATTCGATAAAAGAGCACAGAAGTATTTCCTGGCCTGAGAGTAGGAGACTGGCCAAGGTGATCTCCATGACATGCTCTGAATTGAGGTACCAAACCTAATTTGGAACCTTGTCTCCGAAGGTACTTCCGTGGAGTCCCATAAAGTGAATTGTCAAGGACAAGGGAACTAGTCACCCTTATTCAAAGAGTTAGGAGTCAGGGTTCCACCTTTGGCTCTGCCCTAAGAAGTTTACAGTTGCCTGAAGCCATTTCTGGGTTAAAACAAAAAACAGTTGCCTTGAGTTGACTCTGGTTCATGGCAACCCCATGTCTGTTAGAGTAGAACCGTGCTCCCTAAGGCTTTCAATGGCTAATTTTTTAAAAGTAAATCACCAGGCATTTCTTCCAAGGCAGCTCTGGGTGGACTCAAACCACCAAACTTTTGGTTAGCAGCCTAGCGTATTAACCATTAGCACCACCCAGGGACCCCATTTCTGGGTCACATATTGTTTAATAATCACTCTGGTCTCTTTTCTGATTGCTCCAGCCCAGCTGAACTCCCCATGTCTGGACTCATTATGTGCAGCCTTGTAATGACATAATTTGTTGTTCAACTCTCCTAATTAAGTTTTCTTGCATTGTTATTACTATCTCCCCAAATAAATAATGAATTCCCTGATGGCAAGTAGGATTTCTTTTACTTTACAGAGGCTGTATGGAGTTAAAGCATGACCTCTGCAGTAAGAGTATCCATGCTTCTCCTGCGCAAGACTTGTGCCTGTGTCCTCATTTGTAAAATGAGGTTGAGCATCAAATGAGTTAGTATAAAGTGCTAAGAATGGGCCTGCTGTGGGGTAAACACTATATTATGCAGTAATATGCATGGTAAGTATATTACTATACCCGTTGATGTTGAGTAGATTCCGACTCACAGTGACCCTATAGGATAGAGTGGAACTACTCCATAGGGTTTCCAAGGAGAAGCTAGTGGATTCAAACTGTTGACCTTTTGGTTAGCAGCCAAGCTTTTTACCCCTGTGCCATCTGGGCACCAAGAACATTACTATAGTATACTTTCATCATTTCTTGGTGGTCCTTTATAGCACTTGGTGTAGTTTTTCCTTTTCCCTGCTTGCCTTTGCTTCATTTCCCCTTCTGTGATATTTGTTAGACGAATAACAGCCTTTGTAGCTAGATTGATACTGGCTAAAATGAAGGTGCACAGTAAGGCTGGGGATAGAATTCACTGTATACTCCAGTTATTCTTCCTTCGCTCCTCCAAATCTATTCTCTCCCTGCTCTGTTCTGTGCCTGAGGAAGATGACCTGAAAGGACCATGTCATTGACCTTTCCTACACTCTGGCAGCCGCCTGGGTTCAGCAATGGGAGGAACTAGCAGGAGCTGGACGAGTGAGAAGACAGAGGGACTGGATATTCCATCTGTTCTGTTTCCAAGGATCCCTGATGGTACAGTGGTTAAATGCTCAGCTGCTAACAGAAAGGTTGAAGGTTTGAACCCACCAACTGGCCCATGGGAGAAAGATGCGGCAGCCTTCCATAAAGATTTATGGCCTTGGAAACCCTATGAGGCAGTTCTACTCTGTCTTACAGGGTCACTATGAATTGAAATTGACTCAATGGCAGTAAGTTTTGGTTTGGTTCTGCTTCCACACAGCATCCAGGGCAAGTGTCGTGTCCTTCCTTGACTAAAGCTCTGGTTGGATGGCTCCTTCCCTGGTTTCCCACTCTCCCTGGGTTCTGGTCACACTATTTTCTCCCCTTCTCCTTTAGCCCTAAGGAAAGTAATGGACTTCTTGTGTTGTTGATATCTGGGTGTATCAGCATCCACTGCTTTCCCTTAACCCTGTTCACTCCTCTGTAAGTCCCTTTATTCAAGTTTATTTATCCAGTTGAACTCTCTGAGATGAATTCTGTTTTCTGCTGGAATCCTGATGGCTACATCACATATCCTCAGATACCCTATAATGTCTCTGAATTTTCATTTTTGCCCCTATAGCATATACTTTCAGGCCCCTTCTAGGTCTGAAAACCTACAAAGCTATCATTAGAATTCATAGTGACCTTGATCAAGTACAGAAGTTTTCAGATATAAGCAAAACAAATTTCAATTGAGACCAAGTGTGGAGTAGTGTACTTGGGGAGGAAAAAAAAAAAATTACAGAGATACCAGGTGACAAAAGCCTGGCTGTGTATGAGTACATCATTAAAAGACCCAGAAACAAGTAAGCAGTGCAAGACGTTGTTAAAAGAATTGAGCAAAATTTGGGGGTATGAACAGCATGATCTGTAGGAAGTGCAAGACAATCCTCTGGAGAAAGAAAAACCCCCAAAAGATTGTAGGACATTTACTTATTAGGTATGGATCTGCAACTTTCTTCCCAGGAAATGATACAAGGCAAAACTGTGGTCTGGAATTCATCATTTTTTAAGAACAAATCTCAAGCACAAAAGTCACTAAAGAAGTCTTTGAAGTGCCTGAAAGCAGATCTGGTTTGTGGTCCGTGACAGAGCAGAGGGTTGGGTCAAGAGGAGAGTGGGTAGAAATTCACATGCCTCTTTGATTTGGTGAGGAGAAGGTGTCACTCACGGAAGGTCAACCTAGAGTTTTGTCTACATTTTTCCAAAACATTGGACCCAAAGCAGAATATTGTAATTTTAGTCAGTGACAACCACTCAGTTAAGTCTATCCCACATTTTGATGTTACACTCTTTCAATTCCTTTTGGGTGGTAAAGGCCTGAGGCGTTGCTTAGTATTTCTAAAACATGTCTTTGAAAGTTGCTATCTTGGTTTCATAATTGGTTCACAGAGAGAAACTGGGAAGGTAATAGGGCCTAGAGAGGAAAGACTGCTGGAAAACCGACAAAGACAGCCAGCTCAGAGTCCCAATCCTATCACTCATTAGCTGCCAGTTTCATGAAGCCATTCAGCTTCTCTAGGTCCAAATTTTCTCAGTACCTTCCACTTGAGGAACACGTTTCAGTTTTAGAAGTATTTTAGTGCATATCGCTGTAGTTCCTTTGATCATCATAACTGGCCGAAGAAGTGGATAATGTCAGACAGGTATTATCTATCAGTCATGATTTATAGTCCAGAAGCTCAAGGTTTAGGGATGTCAACTGCTTAGTAAGATATAGACTCATAGTAGGTCCAAACTTTCTTATAGGATATTTTCACTTGCTCAGCCTATTTTCAACTTCATTTTATTGTGGTAATATCTCTGTGGTTTATTTGATAAGGACCACAAGTATTGATATAATTATTGTACTATAAGTTTTGAAATGAACAAGTAATACTGATCCAACACAGGTTGTTTCCTAGGTCCTGCTTGCTAGAACATTAACTTCATTATTCAACAAAGTACAAGTCATTTGATTTTTTAATAGACTCTTTTCTCTCCCTTTCTCTGCCTAAACTGAAGCACCTTGTTATCTGAAAAGACTCAATACATAAGCTGCACAACAAATAAGACTCAAGACAGCACATTTGGTACAGTCAGAATCGGTTTGGTGAGGCATGCTAATCAAGAGAGGAAAGGTGCACAATTCATTTCTGAATTGGTTATCAAATTCTTCTTGTAAGTGACATGATTGAAACCACCAATTGGCTTTGCAATCTGCTGAGTCCATATTTCTTCATCTGTGAAAGCTCAGCAAATGAGCACTTCTCAGCAAAGAAAGAGGGTTTCGCCAGCAAGAAATTTGATGAGGTGTTGCACCCTGCGGCCAACCATTTTTTAAGAGATCTCTTTCTGTTTCACCCATTGAATTACTTCATGATTGACAGGCAGCTTTTCTCATTACTCAGATTTTCCTTCCTGTTATCTCCTTAGCAAATCTGGTCACTAAAATCTTCTTTTTTTACAAAAAAAAAAAATACAGTTACAGAATCATTGAACGATAGAGCTTGGTGGGACTCTAGAGGCCATTTAGTTAAAAAGTTCCTTCTCCCAAGAGTAGCCAACTAACTTTTCCTTGTTCGCCCATTAGGGAGATCTCTCTGATTGCTTTCCATACTGTCATCCATCATCTTAGGGTTTCTGCCCTACAAAATGTTGTCTTAAATCAGATGCTGTTGACGTGATATGATAACACAAAATTAGGATACCAAAAAACTTCATTTTTTTTTCAAGTGGGAGGATTTGTTTTGCCATTTTGAGCATTATAATATAATCAGAAGCTTATCTGTCTTCTATAAGGACAAGGGCATTTTGCAGAAACCTATCCATGTTTGAGCATTGAGAAATTGGAACTTGTTCACTTAGCCTCAATCTAGAGCTAGTCTTTTACTTTTTTGGTAACTATAGCTTCTATAAAGATGTTCTGAGGAGTACAATGAGTTTGATATTTGTGTAAGGGGCAAAAAGCATTAAAACAAAAATCTATATATGCTCATCTTTTTTTCTTCTAGGTATTTTTTCTTCCTTCCAGACATTATAAATCCATTTCAGACACACACTTCCAGTAACAGAACAGCTACAACTATTTGAATAAACACATTGTCCGGCTGAGAGAACACCATCCAGACTGCTGAAAATAGAGCCAAGTTAAACAATAGATGCATAGAACTAGTAGAGTGGTATTTTGCCACTTAATGAATTACAAGAAACAGATGTGAGGGTTTTTTGTTTTTTGTTTTTTTAAAGACATAGACCAAGCTTGACCCATTTGTCAAGCTCTGAGGCACTTATTCACAAAAGAACTTCAGATGTATGACTCAGAGAAAAAAACATTAATTATGGCCATGCATTTGATGACCCTGTCATGTGATTTGATGGCTTTTCTCATTCAGAGACCCACTTAATTTTGGAGAGACTTAATGCTTTTGTTGGAGGGGGGGTGTTGTGGAAAAGGGAATTTGGCATTCACTTATTGTCACCATAACATTGGTCACCTCAGTTGGAATTTATTAATCATTTTCTTAGAACCTGGTAGAGCAGGAGTTGTGCATTAGATAAGATTAAATAATAACTATAAGTTTCATAAATTCAAGGTCTATGCCTTATATTTCTGTGGTATCTCCTATAGTATCTAGCACAGTGCTAGCTAGGTATTACAAGCATTAATAAGAACTTGTTGCACCAACATATTGTTGGTAACATCTCTCCTTTAAGAAGCTTGCACAGGATCTGACCACCTACCACCACATAGCCATTAAGTAATGACAGATTTCGGACTGGGTAGGATAGATGAGAAGCAGAGACGTCAGAATTTGCAAGGAGGAAGAAAAGAACTGAGATGGGGCTGGTGGGGTAAGGAATATTGAAAAGAGTAAGCAAGGGGAGATCATTTGGTAGTTCATGGCTGCTTAAGAAGAAGTCCAAATGAAGTATATATTTACGATCCAGAAACACTACAATTTAGCCTAATTCCAGAGCTATAAGGTGCTTTGATTTCAGGATCTGAAAAGCATGGACTGGGAACTATCGGGGATCCCTTCAATGTCCTACCAGTCATTTTTAAGTTAGAAAAAGCTTGATTCTGTAGTTGCCCTTCAGCTGTGATATCTGCCTCAGCTTTATAAATTTTCTGTTTATATGAACAAACACATTTAACTGAGAATTATAGCCTCCTTGGTTTTTGGTATAGAAATGCACTGCTGGTTATAACCCTTTGCAGTCGGTCTTGTCTAAAATCCTAGTCTAAGAGGAAAGGGCAAAGGGAGAGGAGAGAAGATGTTTTGAGCTTCTCTGGGACAGGTTCTACTAGCCAAGATACACTGAAGAATCTTCAGCCATCTCCTCTTTCTTTATGCATCCAGTGTAACAGTCCCCAGCAGTTTCTGCCCAGCTGCAGAGTCAGCATTTTCTTCTGTTGCTGGTAGGTTGGCAGAGAGAACTTTCTCAGACTGAAAAAGTAAGGATGGCTTCTGGGTCAATGGGGCTAATCTTAGATTCACATGTGATGCCTGCAAGTTTCTTATTGACTGCTTGATGAAGAAGTTATAAGTGATGTGACTCACAAAGGTCACCTTGTTCAAGGAACCTTGTTCAAGGAAGTGTTGGTGAACACACCACACTATGAGAAAACTCAAGCAAAAAACATGCAATTAACTTACTGCTTCTAGGATAATCACGACACATCCACGAATAACCGCATTTCTGTAATATTAGCAAGCAGAGGGTATGTGTGTGTTTTAGGAAAAAAACTCTTCAGAGTCCTCAAGTCTAATGATTACAAACAGCACTTGCTATGCACCAAAAATTATTTTAAACCCTTAAAATCGAATTATTCAGGTTTTCCTTTATAAGAACATTACCTTCACTTGTAAAATGAGAAAACTGAGGCACAGAGTAGTCAAGTACTGTGTCCACTATCAACTGGCTAATAAGTAGAGGGGCTAGATAAGATGGCTCCATACTAGAGGTGATTGTGGAGACTGGTTAAAGAGATCAGGCAAGGGAAAAAAGTGTGGGAGGATTTTTACTTTGCAGTAGAAGTTCAGAATTGGGGGCTATCACACGGTTAAGACCTGAGTGATTGTGTGGGTGGTCAGAGAAAATGGGGTATTTCAGAGACTGGACAGTTTAATTTCACGGGTTCAGCTAAGCTTGTGGAAGAGTATCTAGGCTAGGCTGAGAGCATGTCTATCCTTACCCTATAACTTATCTGTAGGTTTCATACTTGCTAGAAAATCTTGAATCTGCTGCTTCGCCTTTTCTAGTTGCTGTTTTTAAAATGTAGAGGCACAAGGCTCTTGTTAGTCACTTCATGTCTGCATAGCCCTTGGCATTCTACTAGGAGTGGGTAGTGAAAATTGATTTTACTGCTTCATTCTTTTTGCTTTGGGTTCAACAGCTACAGCAAACAGTAAAATCATCTTCTCAGCTAAATATAGCTAGGGCTTGAAGCATCAGTAAGTGAAGTATTCCCATCAGGCATCAGGACTGATATTGAAATAAGCCCCAGTATCACAACTCTGCTCCTTGTGAGTGAGAGTTTAAATAGAGTTTCTTTCCTGCATTCTTGCTTTATACTCCAATTTTCAAGTTCATTTCAAAAATATTTTTTAAGAGAAGGAAAGTGACAAAGCCTTATTTGTGGGTGAGCGATGAGTTAATACCTTCAAACAGTGACAGCTAAAGATTTAGAATATGAAACCATATCACTTTCCAGCAAGAAGAGATGTACAAGCTGTTGTTTCAAGTGTGTTTTAACAGGGAGGAGGGAGACTTCCACTGCAACAGACGGAATCCAATATGGCTGCCACTCAGAGGCGTCGTGCCCTTGCTAGGGTTTACTCTGAACTTTTAGTAGGAATGTGATTATTATCCAGCTATTTCTCAATATAAAACCGTAATCCTTCCAAAGTATGAAAAGAGAGAGGTTTAGAAATATTTTTAGCAACGTGACCTGTGATGTGCAAAATAACGAGGACCAAGCTGCTGCAGAGCTGTTCTCAATTTCAGTTATGTTCTTGGTATGCCTGGTTACATTCAGCTCAGCCGCCAAGGGCAAACTTCTTATTTCAGAACACAGTATCCTAGATTTCACAGTGGTCCTAGGGCTTCAAGCTGTTAGAACCTTTACAGTCCTTATAAAACCACATATAGCAGCTGTCTGCCTTCCAGGGTCAGCTCTGTGGTGAAAATGATTGAACTATTTCAGTATAGACCTTTGGACTAATCTGATGAAATAGATCTGAAAAAAACTATTATTAAGGGGCTGCTCTTATCTCACATTTTACTGATGGGGATAGTTTTCAGTCTTTCCGTATTCAAACTATCACAATAAAATAAAGGAATGGAGTTGTTTTAGTGCATCACTAAGTATGCTGGTCATTTAGACAATGGGCCAGCCAGCCATATTTATAGAGGCTACTGTGTGCCATGCATGACTCTAGGTGATTCAAAGACACATAGCTCTTAGTTTACAAGAAATACTCAAAAAAAAAAAAAAAAAAATCGATCATTGGATTTCCCTTATTTTGAAGAGTAGATTCCAACTGGGGTTGCTCAAGCGGGGCAATGCCAACATAAAACCGAATAGATGTATCCAAAAAAAACCAAACTCAGTGCTGCCGAGTCAATTCCGACTCATAGTGACCCTATAGGACAGGGTAGAACTGCCCCATAGAGTTTCCAAAGAGTGCCTGGGGGATTCGAACTGCCGACACTTGGATTAGCAGCCGTAGCACTTAACCACTACGCCACCAGGGTTTCCAATAGATGTATAGCAGGTATAAATCTTACCAAAAAAAAAAAAATCAAACCCATTGTTGTGGAGTCAATTCTGGCTCAAAGAGCCCTGCTTGGCTGCTAACAGAAAGGTCAGTGGTTCAAGCCCACCAGCCACTCCGTGGGAGAAAAATATGACAGTCTGCTTCCTTAAAGATTTACAGCCTTAGAAACCCTATGTGGCATTTTTACTCTGTCTTATAGGGTTACTATGAGTATGAATCTTAGGAGGGAATAATATATCTAACAATTTTCTTTATTTTAGTAACTCAACTTCAGATTTTGATTTCTGACACCAAACTTCATTCTGCTAAGCTAGTGGAAAGATACCTTAACCTCAGTTCTTTTGGGGTTTCCCCATCTCTCCCCAGGGCTGTGTGTAAATTCTGGATTTTTGGCAATGCTGAGGCTCTATGGTAGGGTGCTATCAGGTCTTTCCACATCTGTCTACTTCCACTGTTTCTGTCTTTTTCACCCTCTAGGAAAGGTGACTCTTTTATGACTTTCATGCTCCACTTGGGCAGGGATATCTTGGGTGAGGCTGTCTCTGGTCCCATCAGCCTGTGTGCACACTATAGACACTCCCTTCCTTCTCTGAGGTCTTGCTCTCTTCCAGGTGGTAGCACCAAGGAGTGGAGCATAGGTCCGCTCTGCTCCCATGACCTACCTCTCTCTCCCCTGACATCTGAGGGAGTCTCTTTAGAAGTTGAGGGGAATCTTTTTTCCCTCAGTTTTCTTTGAAAGCCTCATTTACCCTAAGGACCTTTGCTAACAGATGGCAGAAAGAGTAGTGAGGGTAGTTCTGCCTTTTTCTCTGGCACTTTCCTCCTCTAACACAATGAAAAGCAGTGGCAGGTTATGGGAACATGGGGAGGAGAGTGGGGAGAAGAAACAAAAGGAGATAATACTGAGAATGAAAAATAAGTAATTCTTTCAAAATATTATCCCTTAATATCTCTATGGATCTAAATGTTTATGCTCATCAAAATGCCAGCAAAGGAAGGGGATGAAGGAGACTAGGAAGAAAGGAGAATCCAACTAATATGTGGTTGAGACTTGGCTGTGCATTCTCAATGGTGCCTCTTTAAAACTGGATACAAATGAGCAGCTTTTAAAAATTACTGCTTAGGATTGGATGACCTTATAGCACAGTGGACAATAACCAAATGACCTGGGGAGATTGGAATGTGGGATTCTTTTTTGGGGTAAGAGGTGAGTGGAAGGAAGAGAAATAAAAATTCTCTAAAATTATTTTTCCTATTGCTTTGTGAGGAGCCCTGGTGGCGTACATTAAGCGCTCCACTGCTAACTGAGTTAGCAGTTCGAACCCAGCAGGACTCCATGGGAGAAAGATGTGGCAGTCTTCTTCCGTAAAGATTTACAGCCATGGAAACCCTATGGGGGCAGTTCTGCTCTGTCCTATAGGGTCACAATGAGTTGGAATCAACTCGATGACAAGGGGTTTTTTTTTTTTTTTCCTGTTTTGTAAAGGTAGAACAACTGACTTAAAGAATATTAGTGCTTTGTTGGGGAGCATTAAGTATTATTTTTCAAAGTGTGAAAAGATTAAAAGATTTGCTTCAAATTTTCTAGTTTATGCAGGAATAGAACTGAACTCAAGTGTTTCGGGTCCCTGTCCCTTGTGCTCTCCAGGAAGTTTTCTATATGCTGCACAGGTATTTAACACTGGTTATAAAAAAAAAAAAAAAAAAAATTTTTTTTTTTATACCTTGGTGGTGTAGTGGTTAAGTGCTACTGCTGTTAACCAAAAGGTTGACAGTTCGAATCTACCAGGTGCTCCTTGGAAATTCTATGGGGCAGTTCTACTCTGTCCTATGGTGTTGTTCTGAGTTGGAATCAACTTGACAGCAACGGGTTTGGTTTTTTTTTTTTTTAAGGATAAGAACAAACTGAAAAAGGACTTCTTCCTCAATACCAATACAAAACTATTTTAAGGGGCTTCCAAGACAAAATTCTTGGTTAATATGACTAGTCCCTGGCAGTTTATTTCCAGGAACTGAAGATGTCATCTAAAGACTTGGATTGCATGCAGTTAATCACCATTGTGTTCCCACACTTGGAAGCCCAGACCAGATGCATGGCCAGATGGCCGAGTGGCCCCAGAAGGCCACTGCTGCTGGCCTGAGAAAACTAGAAGCAGAGAGAAAGAGGAATTACAGCCAGTGGCTGCTGCAACTCCAGCTGTTGATCTGATTCCAGACGTGAGCACAGTGATGATCTGGCTGCTGAAAGAATGACACGTGCTCTAGCCAGAGAGAGAACTGCCAAGGATTTGCTTCAATAAATATTTGTTGTCTCATGCGTATCCAGAAGACAAGTGAAGCCCAGCTTAATTTTTTCCTTCAGTATTATTTGAAATGATGCATCTTGTGGTTTTGTCATGATTTTGGTATTCAAAGTATGGTTCATCGGTCAGCAGCATCATTTGGAGCAGGTTAGAAATGCAGAATCTCAGATTCTACCCAGCTCAGTGACTCCGAATCTGCATTTTAACAAGGTCCCAGGTAATTCACATTAAGATTGAGAGCATGGTAAAGAACAAAAAATGTTAGGCCATAGTACTGAGTCAATAGGACTGGGTAGAAAACTTGGCTGTGGGCAACATTGGGTAATGCGAGCAGGACAAGATTCTGAGATAGGAGACGTGGGTTCTAGACCAACCTCTGCCACTTCCCCTCTGTGTGACCCTGGGGAAATCACTTCCTTTCTTCAGGCATGAATCTCCTCATTTTTAAAAAGAAAGGATACTATATGACTTATTTACCTCAGGGTTGGTGAGGATCATATTAGATATTGCATCAGAAAATAATTAAATATAATGTACTCTTCAAATGCAAGGAGACAAAAATTGTAATTGTTCAGATCTACCTAAAATGGAATTTGGGCTTTTTTGACTTTTGAAATGAGTCATAGCCCCATTCTAAGTCAACTAGATAGAAGGTTACATGACAGGCGACAGCAGCCCATGACTCCAGGAAACATCTCCTCCTAGCCACTCTCCTCAGAGATGAAGATAGAATTCTTACTAGTAAAAATGAATAAGGTACTGTTTATGAAGTTAGCAGTGGTTCCCAACTGGAGCTATTTATTACAACTCTCTGAGGGTCTTTTAGAAAACACTGTTGTTTGGGTCCCAACTCAGACCAATTTAATTAGAATCACGAGAGGTGGGGCACACATTATTTTTTAAAAGCTTCCCAGGTGATTGTAAAGCATCGGGAGGGTTGAGAACCACAGGTAAAGTGCTAGATCAGAACACGTTGCTATGGACAATCGAATATTTCTTATCATTGCAAACTGTGGAATAAAACTAGGACCGGGAAATACTTCTGCTTCCCGCATATACCTACCCCATGTTTCAAGAATTCCTCTGAAAGTAATTCATTTTAGAATTTAAACTTAGAGAGTTGATAAAGAATTCATACAGCACCAGAATCTCTGAACACAAGAAATTCTCTAGATTGCCATTACGAAGTGATATGTTGAAGTGGGGCATTATAGCCCCAGTTTATTAGGCTTTATAAATGAGACTGGTCAAAAGAGGGATGCAGAGAACTGAGGAATAGGCACTGGAACTCAAACTCAAGGGAAATTCAGGCAAAAGAGAAAATTTATTGTTTAGGGAAAGACTGATAACTGAATCAGGAAGGAAGACTCAGGAGCTTGAAGCAACAGTTTCCACGTGCATGCTGTTTCTTTGGACCTTGATAAGTCTTCTGTCTTTGTTCTGGGTCACTGAGGATGTCGTCACTCATACTGGATTCTTGTCTCTTCACCTCAGGGTCCACATCTTCCATGAATAGGGCTCCAGCTTTTTTTAGCTGAGGATGTGGCTGTCTTCTCTGATACCATTTCTGAGGAATGTGATCAGAAAGCCTACATCTTTGTGGTATAAACAAAGTTCCTTAAGTTCCTTAAGACGGGGAATGGTCTGCCAAGAAGGGAAACCAGACCCTCCTAAATTACCATAATTTTATGCAATTAATGCATGCCTTCTACATTTGTTTGCCAACCTTGCCCTCCCTCTGTAAAGTATTTTTGTAAGTGTGCTAGGCTAACTTTTTATAGTAACATGTAAAAAAAAAAAAAAAATTGGCATAGTGGTGCTTATGAAAATACCTCACTGATGAGGGCATGGTTGGCAAATAAATGTAGAAGGTGCATGTTATTGGCATAAAAATATGGTATATATATATATTTATATATTATGAATTGTAAACATTATTTATGTATATATATATATATATATATATATATATATATATATATATATATATATATATATAACAACAAAAAAAAAATCCATTGCCTTTGAGTGGATTCTAACTCATAGTGACCCTATAGGACAGAGTAGAACTGCCCCATAGGGTTTCCAAGGCTGTAATCTTTAGTGAAGCAAGGTGCCACATCTTTCTCCCTTGGAGTAGCTGGTGGGTTCCAACTGCTGACCTTTTGGTTAGCAATCAAACACTTAACCACTGCGCCACCAGGATTCATATATATATATCCCCCACGTGCCTGTCAGTTTGATTTTGGGGGCTTGCGTGTTGCTGTGATGCTGGAAGCCATACCACCACTATTTAAATACCAGCAGGGTTGCCCACAGCTGACTGGTTTCAGCTGAGCTTGCAGACTAAGACAGACTAGGAAAAAGGACATGGTGGTCCACTTCTGAAAGGAATTAACCAGTGAAAACCTTATGAATAGCACTGAAACATTGTCTGCTATAGTGCTGGAAGATGAGCCCTTCAGGGAGGAAGGCAGTCAAAAGATGACTGGGGAAGTGCTGCCTCCTCAAAGTAGCGCTGACCTTAATGATGTGGATGGAGCCAAGCTTTTGGGTCCTTCATTTACTGATGTGGCATGACTCAAATTGAGAAGAAACAGCTGCAAATATACATTAATAATCAGAATGTGGAATATGGGAAGTATGAATCTAGGAAAATTCGAAATCGTCAAAAATGAAATGGAACGCATAAACATCAATATCCTAGGATTAGTGAGCTGAAATGGACTGGTATCGACCATTTTGAATCAAACAATCATATGATCTACTGTTCAAGAATGACAAATTGAAGAGGAATGGCATTGCATTCATCATCAAAAAGAGCACTTCAAGAACTATCTTGAAGTACAACGCTGTCAGTGATAGGATAATATCCATATGCCTACAAGGAAGACCAGTCAATATGATTATTATTCAAATTTCCACACCAACCGCTAAGGCCAAAGGTGAAGAAATTGAAGATTTTTACCAATTTCTGCAGTCTGAAATTGATCAAACATGCAATCAGGATGCGTTGATAATTACTGGTGATTGGAATGCAGAAGTTGGAATCAAAGAAGAAAGATTGGTAGTTGGAAAATATGGCCTTGGTGATAGAAACTATGTTAGAGATCACATGACAGAATTTTACAAGACCAACAACTTCTTCATTGCAAAACCTTTTTTCAACAACACAAATGGCAATTATACACATGCACTTTGCTGGATGGAATACAAAGGAATCAAATCAACTATATCTGTTGAAAGAGTGAAAAAGCTCAATATCATCAGTCAGAACAAGACCAGGGGCCGACTGCAGAACAGAGCATCAATTGCTCATATGCAATTTCAAAATGAACCTGAAGAAAATTAGAACGAGTCCATAAGAGCCAAAGTATGACCTTGAGTATATCACACCTGAATTTAGAGACCATCTCAAAGATAGATTTGACATGGTGAACACTAATGACCAAAGACCAGACAAGATGTGGAATGACATCAAGGATATCACACATGAAGAAAGCAAGAGGTCATTGAAAAGAAAGGAAAGACCAAAATAGATATCAGAAGAGACTCTGAAACTTGCTTTTGAACATCGAATAGCTAAAGCAAAAGGAAGAAATGATGAAGTAAAAGAGCTGAATGGAAGATTTCAAAGGGTGACCTGAGAAGACAAAGTAAAGTATTATAACAAAATGTGCAAAGACTTAGAAAACTGAAAGGGAAGAATATGCTCGGCATTTCTCAAGCTGAAAAAAACTGAAGAAAAAAATCAAGGCCCGAATTCCAATTCTGAAGGATTCTACAGGAAAAATATTAAATGACACAGGAAGCATCAAAAGAAGATGAAAGGAATACACAGAGTCACTGTACCAAAAAGAACTGGTTGACATTCATCCATTTCAGGAGGTAGCATAAGATCAAGAACTGATGATACTGAAGAAGAGCTCCAAGCTGCAATGAGGGCTTTGGTGAAAAACAAGGCTCCAGGAATTGACATAATACCGATTGAGATATTTCAGCAAACAGATGCAGCACTGGAAGTGCTCACTTGTCTGTGTCAAGAAATTTGGAAGACTGCTACCTGGCCATCTGACTGGAAGAGATCCATATTTATGCCTATTCCCAAGAAAGGTGATCAAATCAAATGTGGAAATTATTGAGAAGTATCATTAATATCACATGCAAGTAAAATTTTGCTGAAGATCATTCAAAAGTGGCTACAGCAGTATATCAACAAGGAACGGGCAGAAACTCAAGTTGGGTTCAGAAGAGGACATGCAAGGAGGAATATCATTGCTAATGTCAAATGAATCCTGGCTGAAAGTGGAGAATACCAGAAAGATGTTTACCTATGTTTTATTGGCTATGTAAAGGCATTGGATTGTGTGGATCATAACAAATTATGGATAACATTTCAAAAAATGGGGATTCCAGAATACTAAATTGTGCTTACGAGGAACCTGTACACAGATCAAGAGTCAGTTGTTGGAACAGACCTAGGAGATACTGCATGGTTTAAAGTCAGCAAAGGTGTTCATCAGGGTTGTATCCTTTCTCCATACTTATTCAATTTGTATGCTGAGCAAATAATCCAAGAACCTGGACTATATGAAGAAGAAGGCGGCTTCAGGATTGGAGGAAGGCTCATTAACAATCAGCAATACGCCGATGACATAACCTTGCTTGCAGAAAGAGAAGAGGACCCAGAGTGCTTATTGATGAAGATCAGAGACCACAGGCTTCAGTATGGCTTACACCTCAACATAAAGAAAACAAAATCCTTACACCCTGACCGATAAGTAACATCTTGAAAAACAGAGAAAAAATTGAAGTTGTCAAGGATTTCATTTTACTTGGATCTGTAATCGACACCCATGGAAGCAGCGGTCAAGAAATCAAACAACGCATTGCCATTGGGCAAATCTTCTGCACAAGATCTTTTTAAAGTGAAAAGCAATGATGTCACTTTGAGGATCAAGATGTGCCTGACGCAAGCCATGATATTTTCAATCGCCTCATATGCATGCAAAAGCTGGACAATGAATAAGGAAGACTGAAGAAGAATTGGTGCCTTTGAATTACGATGTTGGCAAAGAATATTGAATACACCACAGACTGCCAGAAGAATGAACAAATCTATCTTGGAAGAAGTACATCCACAATGCTCCTTAGAAACAAGGATGGCGAGACTTTGTCTCATGTACTTTGGGCGTGTTATCAGGAGAGACTAGTCCCTGGAGAAGGACATCGTGCTCGGTAAAGTAGAGGGTCAGCGAAAAAGAGGAAGATCCTCAATGAGATGAATTGACAAAGTGGCTGCAACAATGGTCTAGAGCAAAGCAATGATTGTGAGAATGGCACAGGACTGGGCAGGGTTTTGTTTTGTTGTACATAGGGTCACTTTGAGTTGGAACCGACTTGATGGCACTTGACAACAACATATATATGTAGAGAGAGAGAGAAAGAGAGAGTGAATCCGTCAGTGTAATTGACCTACCTGAAATCCTTCGCGTTCTGAAACATGGGGATGTTGACTGTGAAATGCCATCCCCTCGTCTCACGTAATCACGAACAGATACCTCGTTTAGTTTCCTTTTCCTGAGCAGCCTTAGTCTGATCCTCCAAGTACCCAGTTAACTCTAAGTGCCTAGTTGGCCATGCTTTTCAACTAGCATTAGTTTGTCCTGATGGCAGAGGATCCCATCCCCCTTGTCCATCAACTGAAACTTACTGGTCAAGAATCAGACACCTTATCTTGACCCTTTTAGAGCTGGAAGTGGCTCCAGGCACAGAACACCCTAGACTGAGTCTGTCCAAAGCAGAGGTACCCCAAGAATCTTTCTCTGCTAAGGGTTATTAACTCAACCTCTACCACATGTCTTTTCTAATGGTAATATTCCTCCCAGCTGTTGTAAAAACCAATGGGATTTAGATTTATTTAAGAGAAATTTCCTATAAAGTCAACTTTGATAGAACTCATTTATTTAGTAAAGCAAAAGTAAAGCTACATTTTTATTTCCTCTGTAATTTTTACCCTGAAAAGAGAGAAAAAAAGAAAACTTGATAGACAAGCAGCTATTTTAGGGGTTATTTATAGAAAGTTACATCATTACTACTCTGTAACTACTTCTATGGAAACCCTGGTGGCATAGTGGTAAAGAGTTTGGCTGCTAACCAGAGGCTGGCAGTTCAAATCCACCAGATATTCCTTGGAGACCCTGTGGGGAAATTCTACTCTGTCCTATAGGGTCGCTATGAGTCAGAATTGACTCCAAGGCAATTTTTTTTTTTTTAACTGCTTATACATACGGTCATACACCACATAACGTCCATTCAGGCAACATCCCATCCCATAAGCGTTAGTGGTCCCATAAGTTTATAATAGAGTATATATAACGGAAACCCCGATCGGAGAACGGGACATAGTGGATGTAACTGGACCTAGAGAACACAACAGCTTCCCGCACACGACAGGTATATCTTATGTCTCTTGTATACAAATCGATTGTGCTGCCAGGCATATAATGGTACACTATATTTGTTGTTAGATGCCATGGAGTTGGTTCTGAC
This sequence comes from Elephas maximus indicus, assembly GCF_024166365.1. NCBI lineage: Eukaryota > Metazoa > Chordata > Mammalia > Proboscidea > Elephantidae > Elephas > Elephas maximus. The sequence continues at coordinate 102,495,975 of NC_064824.1, forward strand.
TCAGCAACCCAGTGTACAACAGAAGGAAACATTGCTTGGTCCTGTGCCATCCTCACATTTTTTGCTGTTTGAGTCCATTGTTGCAGCCGCAGTGTCAATTCATCTCATTGAGGGCCTTCCTCTTTTATACGGACCCTCTACTTTATTACGCATGCTGTCCTGATCCCTCCTGATAACATGTTCAAAGTACATAAGATGAAGTCTCACCATCCTCACTTACAAGGAGAATTCTGGCTGTACTTCTTCCAAGACAGATTTGTTTGTTCTTTTGGCGGTCCATGGTATATTCAATTTTCTTCACCAACACTGTAATTCAAAGTCATCAATCCTTCTTCGGTTTTCCTTATTCATTGCCTAACTTTCACACGCATATTATCCAATTGAAAATATCGTGGCTTGGGTCAGGTGCACCTTGGTCCTCAAAGTGACATCTTTGCTTTTCAACACTTTAAAGTTAAGAGATCTTTTGCAGCAGATTTGCCCAATGCAATATGTCATTAGGTTTCTTGCCTGCTGCTTCCATGGGTGTTGATTGTGGATCCAAGTTGATTGCAACTCTTGGCAACCTCAATATTTTCTCCATTTATCATGATGTTGCTTATTGGTCCAGTTGTGAGGAATTTTGTTTTCTTTATGTTGAGATGCAATCCATACTGAAGGCTGTAGTCTCTGATCTTCATCAGTAAGTGCTTCAAGTCTTCTTCACTTTCAGCATGCAAGGTTGTGTCGTCTGCATAATGCAGGTTGTTAATGAGTCTTCCTCCAACCCTGATGCTGCGTTCTTCTTCACATAGTTCAGCTTCTCGAATTATTTGCTCAGCATACAGACTGAATAAGTATAGTGAAAGGATACAACCCTGACATACATCTTTCCTGATTTTAAACTACGCAGTATCCCCTTGTTCTTTTCTAACTACTGCCTCTTGGTGTACGTACAGGTTCTGCATGAGCGCAATTAAGTGTTGCAGAATTCCCATTTTTTTCCAATGTTACCCACAATTTGTTATGATCCATACAGTTGAATGCCTTTGCATAGTCAATAAAACACACATAGTTAATAAAACACAACTATGTTCTCTGATATTTTCTGCTTTCAACCAAGATCCATTTGACATCAGCAATGATATCCTTTGTACCATGTCATCTTCAGAACCCAGCTTGAATTTCTGCAGGTTCCCTGCCGATGTATTGCTGAAGCTGCTTTTGAATGACCTTCCGCAAAATTTTACTTGTGTGTGATATTAATGATATTGTTTGATAATTTTCACATTCCGTTGGATCACCTTTCTTTGGAATGGGCACAAATATGGCTCTCTTTAAGTTGGTTGTCCAGGTAGCTCTCTTCCAAGTTTCTTGGCGTAGACGAATGAGCACCTCCAGTGCTGCATCCATTTGTTGAAATGTCTTAATTGTTATTCCATCAATTCCTGGAGACTTTTTTTTCTCCAATGTCTTCAGTGCAACTTGGACTTCTTCCTTCAATATCATTGGTTCCTGATCATATGCTACCTCCTGAAATGGTTGAACATCAACCATTTTTTTTTTTTGGTACAGTGACTCTGTGTATTCCATCTTCTTTTGGTGCTTCCTCTGTCGTTCAATATTTTGTCCATTTGCTGTTGTTGTTGTGTGCTGTCGAGTCTATAGAATCCTTCAAAATTGCAACTCTAGGCTTGAATTTTTTCTTCAGTTCTTTCAGTTTGAGAAATCTGAATGTGTTCTTCCCTTTTGGTTCTCTAACTCCAGGTCTTTGCACATTTTGTTATAATACTTTACTTTGCCTTCTCGAGCTTCCCTTTGAAATTTTCTGCTCAGCTGTTTTATTTCATCATTTCTTTCATTCACTTTAACTACCGTACTTTCAAGAGCAAGTTTGAGTCTCTTCTAGCATCCATTTTGGTCTTTTCTTTCTTTCTTGACTTTTCAATGGCCTTTTGCTTTCTTCATATATGATGTCTTTTATGTCATCCAACAACTCGTGTGGTCTTTGGTCACTGGTGTTCAATACGTCAAATCTGTTCTTGAGATAGTCTCTAAAATCAGGTGGAATATACTCAGGGTTGTACTTTGGCTCTCATGAACTTGTTTTAATTTTCTTCGGCTTCATGTATACAGTGCATATATTACCTATAATATATGTCTTGATAGTCTTAATAAACACCTATGTTACTGGCTTATGAATGTACTGTACTTTTTATCATTATTTCATTATGAACTTTCTGTACTTACAAATAAAAAGTTTACTGTATAACAGTGTATGTTTCAACTTGTAGGCAATAACATCCAATCTCACGTACTGCATGTCTCTCGAGTGTTGTAGCATTATTTCTCATTAATTTTCTTTTGAAAATATTACTGTGAAGTACATCATGGCTTCTAAACACAGCAAAACCAGTGTTAGTGATAGAAGCAACAAGAGACAAAGGAAAAGGATCAATTCGGAAGTGAAAGCAAAGTTTATTAAACAACGTGCAGGTGGAAAATCAGTGAATGCTGTTGCTTGTGATTTAGGCATGTTCACATAACGTCCAAATCACATGACGTTCTACTTCACAGAATGTGTTGGGGACGTTAAGCAATGCATGACTGTATATGCATATTATTCAAACCAAACCTAACCAAACCAGTTGCTGTTGAATTGATTTTGACTCATAGTGACCCCACGTGTGTAGAGTAGAAAAGCTCCATAGCATTTTCAAGGATGTGGCCTTTTGGAAGCAGATCACCAGGCCTGTCTTCTGAGGTGCCTCTGGGTGGGTGCAAATCACCAATATTTTGGTTAGTAGTTGAGTGCTATATATATGCATATTAGCTGTTTCCAAGTATACAGGGAGATTTAAAAAGATATTGTACAAAAAATGGAAAGAAAAAAAGGTTAAAAGAAACAAACGCCTTTAAAATTTTTCCTATATATATTTTTTCTTCCTTTCCCCTCACCTTTCTCAGTTTAGAAGAAATGTTTCATTATAAACTAGAAAGGATAAACCCTCTGAAATCAGAAGGTCAGGCTTAAATCCCAGGCAGGCTTCTTAGTTACCGCTAGGCAGGTTGTTTTATTTGTTTAAGTCCCACTTTCTTCTCTTTTATAAAAGATAGAGGAATTGATCACATCTACCAACCAATGTTGTTGTGAGGCCTAAATATAATAATGTCTTTGGCCTCTTCAGTTTAAGTGTTTTAAGTAGTCAGGACTCAGAGGATACTTTATTTTGTCGCTAAACTGTTTATACTATCATGTCTCCAAATCCCACAGCATTTATTTTTTGTAAAACAACAACAAAAAACAAATAAACAAAAATAAAACACTTCTTCTCTTTGGTTAAAATATATATTATATATATTTTAATGTAATAATCTGGCTTGGAAAACCATCAGTCAAGGTTCCTGATCCCCTTACCATCCTCTCTTCCCCTTCCTAGGGTCTGCATCACTCCTTGTGAGCCTTGGTGTTATGGTGGTGGTAAGAAGGCACTCTGCATTGAAGGATCTTGAGAAGCTAACCCTGCTGAGGTGGTAATAATTCAGTTTCTTGCAATGGCCTGGACTGTAAGCAAACACTGAGCATTTTTACTTGGGTCTCTTAATTTGCAACCCAATTTCAGATATTTTACTTCCAATCTTTCTATGCCTTGCCACAGTTCTGACGGAGGTCAGGCAAACAAGGTGACACTTCTGTGGCCTTGAGAATGAGAACCACATCTCACTTTTTTTGGTCTGGCAGGAGGTGAGAAGATGAGTTGTCAGGTAGGATGGGGGTCACATGACCCTCTTTGGAGGGTTTCCAGGTACATTCTTTGGTTAGAAGAATGCTGTCAGCCTCAGAAGGGTGTAACCAGATCTGATATCTGAAGAGTGGTAATTAACCGACCTCTGTTAATGTAATTTTTAAAAAACAGGATATTGCTGCTCAGGTGTGTTACACTTTCGATATGGTTGGGTGCTCTCCCTAACATTGGTGTTAGCATGAGCCATAGCATCGCATTCTCAAATAATGGTTAAGTCTCCTTCCTTCCTGTGTATGGACTCCCTAGGCTGTGTTATCCATAGGCTATGTAATCCATTTGATGGTCTGAATATTGACCGAAAATGCAGTCCAGGCAGTGAAATTGCAAAATGTACTTTACCTAAAAATAATTCCTGCTCGACACCCAAAAGTTCCAGAGGACATTTCATCAAAGTCCATAAATAGAACCTTCATTACCAAGAACCCTTTCTTAATATATTTAAAGAGCAAGTTCCTCATCTGTCTTTCATTTCCCATTAGAATGTGCTGACATTACTTCTAATTTCTGGAAATCTTAATACTTTATGTGAGTTCCATAGAGCTCCTTCTCATTTTTTTCTTCCCGTTACTTTTTACTTTTGAAAACTTACAAGAATATTAGGTTGTTGGTGCCAATGAACCTCAACCATGCATCTTTAATGGTGAAACTCTAACATCTTACAACTACCAGCAGAGAGCTATGTTGTTCGCCAAAAATTCCAATCAGCAAGGAAAAGCTTCCTTCCCCCCAATTTTCAATTACAGCTTTTCTCCCTCCTTGCTCCACTCTACTTGTAAGCACAAGACGCTGGGGGAATGAAAAGTGGCTCCTTGTCACCAAAACTTGGGGACTCCTGCTTTCTAGAAAAACCACAAAGACTGCTCACAAATACTCTGAATTTTCATAATCCTCTTTATGATTTAAGAGTAAATTTCTCTAAGCCATCTCTTACCTTTTTACTCTTTTTTCCATTATATTCTTAAATGCCAGAATTTATATTTCAGATTTTGCTATAAATGAGGTTGTCATTTTACCTTTAATTTACCCACCTTCTTTCCTAACTCCCAAAACTGTCTGAGCAAAGAGACCTTGGCAGCTCTTTTCCCCTGGCATCACAATCCCCATAGCTCTGAGCCAGGGGCAGTTGTCAAAGACATTGCATTGGAGGTCGTGCCTGCACCCCTGCCTCCTTTTTACTTAGATCCAGAAATCCTAGAAATACGGTGATGACAGACGTAGTGATTTTATGCCCAGACATCACAAAATCTCTTGATGTTCAAAGGGAAACCTTGCTCTCTAGGTTTTCTTGATAAGCATTGTTGGGAGACCATGTGTGTAGGCCTTGGATCATTTTTTCTAGTGTGTAGACACTAGATCACTTGTTCTAGTGTATATACTTGAATTATAGGCCCGGTTTCTAAAAGCATCTCTGCCATCAAGAAGCTGTTTTCTTAGGGACAAATTACTTCTCTCTGGGCTCCGTATTCTCATCCCCCGTGTGAAGGAATTGCAATGAAACCAAAAAAACCAAACCCACTGCCATTGAGTCGATTCTACTCATACTGAGTAGAACTGCCCGATAGAGAGCCTGGCGGATTCGAACTGCCAACCTCTTGGTTAGCAGCCGTCGCACTTATCTCTACTGTCTTGTTCAACTCTAAAGTCCTATGGTTTTCAAAACTAAAATAATTAACATTCATTCATATTATTCTTTAAAAATTGAAATCTGAGATATGAGAAGAAGAAGATAAAGGGAAGCCCAGGGTATCTAAGAGTGTGAGGAAACATCTGCCATCTTATCTTTCCAATTATTCTCTTTGTCTCCTCCTCTCATCAGCCCTGAACTCCTCACTATTTGGACCAATTAGAATGCTTTCAGCTGCAGGTAACTGAAAATACTGATTCAAACTGACTTAAACAGTGACAAAAGTTATTATCTCACATATCAGTATGTTCAGAGGTGGGTGTCAGGGGTGGATTAATCATTAAGCAAGGTGCACATGGGCTTACAGTAAGCAAGTTACACACTGGCTTATTGTGTTTACTTATTAATCTGTAGCGCACTACTTCACATGGGTTTCTTCACATCTTTGTGTACCTTGCATATTGGGTAATCCATCCCTGGGTGGGCTACAGGCATGGTGCGGTTATGGCTCTGGTTTTACTTCTCCTGGCTCTGCCTCGTCTGAGCATGGGTTCGTATTCAGACTGGTGGCAAAATGGCGAAAGTAGTTTCTTGCAGAGATGAGAGAATTTCTCCCAAGAATCCTCAGCAGATTTCCCTTCATATCTCATTGGCTGGAAATGGTTAACATGCCCCCTTTCACAGCAATTACTGACAAGGGGAATGGAGTTATTATGATTGGTTATTAAAGGTGTTGGGTAAACTACGTCCTGTGGGCCAAATGCAGCCTGTGGCCTATTTTTGTATGGCTCATAAGTTAAGAAAAGTTTTTACATTTTTAAAGAATATAAAAAACAAAAACAAACAACAACAAAAGAAACAATATGTGAAGGGGCACATGTAGCCTGCAAACACTAAAATATTCACTATCTAACCCTTTACAGAAAACGTTTGCCAATTTCTGCCTTAAATGAGTCACAATCCACCTCTAGAGCTGAGAATGGGGTCAACTTTTCCCTGAGTTGCCTGAAGGGCAGGGTTGGGTATCCAAACAAAAACTGAGTTTTGTTAGAAGGAAGAAGGGGAAAATGGATATTGAGTAGGCGGTCAGCTGGGTCCATGCTATGACCTGTCTTTATCCTCTGTACTTCTCTAAGATGTGAGAGGTGGCTCTACACTGCTAAATTAAAGTGTTGACAATGATCTGCCAAAGAGTTTCTCTGAAGTTCAGTTCCTAGATGGGAAGTATATTTTCTCCTGAAGGTTCCGCTTTGTCTGTTTACAAATAGGTCAACTGGTAATGATCAGCTTTTCTTTTTCCTCCGGAGATCTGAACAAAGTATTTTCAGAACCTAGACACAAGCATGCTTTCTTGTCACAAACTCACACACACAGAAGTACACTGCCACACAGAAAAACACACAAAGAGCCACTCACCTTGAGCTGCTCACTCAGAGACATTTCAACAAACACACCCAAGAAATTAAATTCCTTCACACAGCATGGTTTTAAAGAGGAAAAGCTAATTGTACTTCCTGGCCCAATTTTGGGCAAGCACAGGTTGTATTAGGGCTAAGAGAGCCTGCATTGAACTGATAACACTTCTAATTAGACACATGTACCCAAGTGCCCCACTGAGTGTAACTGATTGTTAACTATACCTGGAAGCAAAGCAGGCCCTGTAAACACCTTTTGGAAGTGCTGCTAGTCTTTGAGCATTGTTATGGCCATAAAAGCTGGATAGGGTTTTTGGGGGGGATTAGAATTCAGACATGAGGAGCTGAATACTAATAAGCAAGCATTTCCTTTAAGCCTGTTATTGACATTGGCATATCATTACATATTCTGCAGTGTTATAAATTCTTAAATCATCTCAGAACATTGTCATCATCACCTGTGCATATCTGGCCAAGAGTAATGAGAGTGAAACACAGCTTGGCTGTGCCACAAGGAACTTATAATTGAAATTTATTGTGCATATGCTTGATGCGCTGAGCAAGGATATGGATTTTCCTTGCCCTGTAGTAAGACTTTCAAGGGGAAGGTAAATACTAAGTACTTAAAAAAGATTATTTATGAAGTAAAGCAACTTCCAGTTATTTATTCATTCATTCAACGGATGTTAATTTGCTGCGCTGATATGTGGCAAGCTCAGTTCTAGGCCCCGGAAATGTAGCAGAGAAGAAGCAGACAATGATCCCTGCCACATGGGACTTATGCTCTAGGGGGCTGGAAATACAAGTTTGGAAGTTGTAGTATCTGGATGGGATTTGAAGCCATAGACTGGATGAGAGGTATTGCCAAGGAAGTGAATGGAGATAGAAAAAAGCTTTCCAAGGACTCAGGAGCACTTTAATAACCCAAGTTAGGGGAGATGAAGAGGAGACTGGAAAGAGCAGCTGCACAGGATAGAGGAAGTCCAGGAGAATGAGGAGTTCTGTAAACCAAGTGAAGTGTTTCGAAGAGGAGAAAATATACAAGTATGTCAGATGTTGACAGGCCAAGTACAAGGGCTGAGAATTAACCATTGAATTTAGTTACATGTAGGTGATTGTTGATCCTGATAAAAGCAATTCTGGTGAAGGAATGGGAAGTGTGCTCAAGGATGAGTGAGAAGAGAGAAATAAGTGGCAGAAACAAACCCTTTAAAAGCAGTGTTAAAGGAACGTTTGTGGTGCAACAGTTAATTGCTTGTCTGCTAAGTGGAAGGTTGGTGGTTTAAACCCAACATGCAACTTGAACTCACCCAGCCACTCTGCTGGAGAAAGACCTGGTGATCTGCCCCATAAAGATTACAGACGAAGAAAACCCCATGGGGCAATTCTATTCCGTCACATGGGGCCCCTATGAGACAGAATCAACTTGACAGCACCTAACAACAATAATAAGGCAATGCTCTATAAAGGATATTACTTATCTGCTTTTTTTGTTCATTCGTTTTGTAGTATCAAAATGGTGACAATTGAAGGTTGCAGGCTGTTAGATAAAAATATCTGTCTTCAACGATATCTGGAGGAGGATTTTTTTTGTTGTTGTTAGTTTGGTTGTTTTTTTAATGAGGAATTTAAGACAAAGATTGTATTAGTTATGATACTAGTTTGTCTGCTGTAACAAAGGGCAAAATAGTAGTGGCTGAAACAAGATGAAAATTTATTTCTCTCTCGCTTAATGGTCAGCACGAAACGGTCCAAGAAGCTCTATTATGTTGGGTTTGTTGGGTTCTGGAGTTCTTGGGCTGCCGTCCTTTACATGTGCTTCTGTCTTGTGATCTGAGATGGCTACTCTAACTTCCACCATCGCTTCCGTATTTCAACTAGCAAGAAGTGGAAAGAGGGAAGGGAAGATCATATTCCTATCTTTTTATGGATATGACCTGTAAGTTACATGTCACTTTCTATGGGCCAGAACCTAGTCATATGGCCACTCACAGTTACAAGGGTGGCTGAGAAATGTAGTCTGTGGCTGGGTAGTTATATGTTCAGGCACACTTTCTATTACTGGAAAAGAAGAGAGAACAGGTAATGGAGAGACATTTACATTGACTGGAAACAACTGAACTGTGACTATAGAATAAAAGTTTTAAACATTTTTTTCCTATGCAGCTAACTCATAATTATATTGAACAAATAATAAATAGTATGCATTGGGGCTGTGATATTAAACTTGAATTTCTCCCCATTAGGAATTAATAAGACTTTTAGCCATCAGGTTGCAGTGGACGTTTTCTGCGCTAGGATTGTCATTTCCTTGTATCTAGGCCCTTCTAGCCAACTGCACAAAATTCTTATTTTCTGAAAATACATTTGTTTATAGTATAGTGTGCAAAATACCTGCTGCCATTAGTTGTTCAATGAGGCACAACTTCTCTTTATTTTTCTGTCTCATTTTGGGAGTTTTGTGTTGCTCTGTCCATTGTTTCTTGCCTCTATCTCCCCAAATGGTGCTTCCAAATTGATTCTATGAGGCTAATATTACCCTGATATCAAAACCAAAGACACCACAAGAAAACTATAGACCAACATCCCTTATGGATATATACGCAAAAATTTTCAACAAAATACATGCAAACTGAATCCAGCAACATATAAAAAGGATTACACAGCACGACCAAATGGGATGTGTTATGGGAATACAAGGTTGGGACAACATACAAGAGTAAATCAATGTAATGCACCATATTAATAGAATAAAGCATCATCTCAATAGATCATCTCAAAGAACTAGGAATAGAAGGAACTTCCTCAACCTGATAAAGTCATCTAAGAAAAATCTACAGCCAAGAACATACTTAACGGTAGGACAATGTTCGCCCCCTCCCATGATCAGGAACAAGACAAGGATGTCTGCTTTCAACATTGTGCTGGAGGTTCTATCCAGTACAACATTCTATTTGCAAATGATATGATTTTATATAGAAAACCCTAAAGAATTGACAGAAAATGATTAGAGCTGATACACAAGCTCTGAAAGGCTACAGGATACAAGATCAATATGTGAAAATCAATTGTATCACCCCAGAAGCGTGGTGAAGATTGGTCATTTGGTCCTTTTGGCAAAAACAATAGCTTTCTGATGGGAGTTCATCTAAGATGGCTCCTCACTGTGCAGAGCTACAGGTGCCAGCAGCTCCTTGGGCCCTTCTGTTTGATTTAGTGCTCACAATGGAGAAATCTTGTGGGTCTCAAACACCAGGCTTAGGAGGAAGAGTATTTTCCTTTGACAAAATCTCACTGATCTGTAGTGAACTGAGAACAATATGGCGATGTAGTGCATTTTAAAATTCAATTTAAAGAATTGTCATTACTTTAAGAATACAGCCTTTCTGCCTTTTTGGTGTCAAATAGGTCCTTTCTTTCTACAAATTTGTTACTCCAGGTTATACCAGGATCTTTTTTGAAAAAATTAAAGTTATTACTTGGTGAAATGAAAAGCTAAGAAAGCCCTTCATTGATTAAATTTATTTTTTTGAAAATTCACTTTGAAATGCAAACATAGGTGAAAGCTATACTAGAGGATTTTACCATGTTTTGGGGGCTCTACCCTGGTGGCATAGTGGTTAAGTGCTATTGCTGCTAACCAAAAGGTCAGCAGTTCAAATCCACCAGGTGCTCTTTGGAAATTCTATGGGGCAGTTCTGCCCTGTCCTATAGGGTCAGTGTGAGTCAAAATTAACTCAATGGCAACGGGTTTGGTTTGGTTTTTTTGCTCTAGCTTGACCTTACCTGTATCTCTACTCTTTTCTAGTCTCATCTACCATTTACTCTTCCTGTAGCTCCATGTTTAGTTTATCTGATGAGCTTGTCTCCTTAACTCCTTTATCTGTTAGGAATTAGAAAACTGTTGGGGTGGTGAAAGATGTTGAAAATAGTTTGAAAGACTTGGATTGCTTATCTTGGAGTCTTAACATCAAGCCACAGAAATAAAGAGGTTATAATGTAAAGGGCATGAAACTTAAATATTTTTGGTGGCCAAAATAAGAAGAACTGGGTTAAAATCACAGAGGATTTGGTTCAACAACAAGAAAGAATGCCTGAAACTGAACAGTTATTAGTCCTGAAAGAGCCTACTGAGACCCAGATTGGGGTTTTTGTCCCCGTGGAACATTGGGCCGGTCGGCACATATCTTCCACATTTTAGACATTGAGGCTGGGCTACGTAACCTTTGGAGAATCATTCCAATTATCTATTACAAACATTTTGATGACTTTTGAAGTTCAAGTGTGATTTTTAAATCACCGTGTGTGCCCTTGAAATTTCTAAACCCTGGTGGCGTGGTGGTTAAGAGCTATGGCTGGTAACCAAAATGTTGGCAGTTCAAATCCATCAGGCGCTCCTTGGAAACCCTATGGAACATTTCTACTCTGTCCTATAGGGTTGCTATGAGTCGGAATTGACTGGACAGTAACGGGTTTTTTTGGGGGGGGTTTATAAATTAGCAGTGACCCCATGGACTTATAAGAATGTGTTTAGAACATACAAAAGAATGCCACTACCTATAGATTGAGCTTGTTGTTGTTGTTAGGTACCGTCGAGTCAGTTCAAATTCATAGTGACCCTATGTACAACAGAACGAAACACTGCCAGGTTCTGTACCATTCTCACAATCATTTGAGCCCATTGTTGCAGCCACTGTGTTAATCCATCTCGTTGAGGGTCTTCCTCTTTTTTCGCTGACCCTCTACTTTACCAAGCTTGATGTCCTCCAGGGACTGGTCTTTCCTGATAGCATGTCCAAAATACGTGAAATGAAGTCTTGACATCTCGCTCCCAAGGAACACTCTGGCTGTATTGCTTTCAAGACAGACTTGTTTGTTCTTCTGGCAGTCCATGGTATATTCAATATTCTTCACCAACACCATAATTCAAAGGCATCATATTCTTCTTCGATCTTCCTTATTCATTGTCAATCTTTCACATGCACTTGAGGCCATTGAAAATATGGCTTGGTCAGGTACACCTTAGTCCTCAAAGTGTCGTCTTTGCTTTTGAACACTTTAAAGAGGTCTTTTGCAGCAGATTTGCCCAGTGCAATACATCATTTGATTTCCTGACTGCTACTTCTATAGGTTTTGATTATGGATCCAAGTAAAACGAAATCCTTGACATCAATCTTTTCTCCGTTTATTATTTATTAGTAGATTGTGCTACTGCATTTTAAATGTTTCATTGACTTGAGTTATTTCATGATTACTTTGTTCATCCTAATACAAACTGGCAAATATTCTGCAGGCAGGCCAGCCACAGCTGTGGAGAACCCGGAGTTTTCTTTTTCCTTATTTTCAGTAGAGTGAAGTACCTAATATTATTACTTAAAAATTATACAGTTTCACAATGTTGGACTTAGAATCATAGCAGGGTTTCTCTTGCTCTCAATGACATTCTGTTTTGTTCTTTTTTGAGTCAAAAATGTTCTCCAACTTTCCATTTGTGCAAGTAAAGAAATGAAGGTCTACGTAGGTTAACTGTCTCTTTTAAAATAATGCAATTAGAATTAGAAACCAGGTTTCCTGATTCCTACATGTCTTAGTTATCTAGTGCTCCTATAACAGAAATACCACAAGCGGGTGGCTTTAATAAACAGAAATTTATTTTCTCACAGCTTAGGAGGCTAGAAGTCCTAACCAGGGCTCTGGCTCTAGGGGAAAGCTTTCTCTTTCTGTTGGCCCTAGGGGAAGGTGCAGTCTCTTCTCAGCTTCTATTTCTTGGTTCCTTGGAGATCTCATATGTTTTAGCATCTATCTTCCCCATCTCTGCTTGCTTGCTGGTTGCTTAATCTGCTTTTCTGAAGCTCAAAAGAGATTGATTTAAGACATACCCTACACTAATATTTCCTCTTTAACACAAAAAAGAAAACTCTGTTTTCAAATGGAATTCCCAAAACCTTGCCCCATAGGTTTCCAAGGCTATAATCTTCATGGAAGCAGACTACTCTTTTTCCTGCGGAGTGACTGGTGGGTTTCCACCACCTATCTTTTGGTTAGCAGCTGAGACTTAACCACTGTGCAGCCAGGGCTCCTTAACCACAGGTATAGGGTTAGGGTTAAGATTTACAACACATATTTTGGGGGGACCCGATTCAATCCATAACACTACCTATTGTTCTTTCCTGTCTTTCAGAAGATTTCAGCTCTCAGAAAGTAAACTCTAAAGAGAAAGACTCAAGTTGAGCTGAGAGAAATTGTGGCCCATCTCTGAAAGCTTTTTCCGTCTTGATGAAGGGTGCTATGATACAGTCAGCAGAAACGGAGCTTTGGCATTGCACATTTCAACAAATGGCATTGTTTGATCAGACTTGCCTGTGTTCATGGGCTCATGGAGTGTTGTCCAATTGGAGGTTCCAAATGCTTCAAAGCTGCAGAATCCCTTCTTCAACTGAAGCCTTCCACGGAAACCACAATAAAAAGCAGTTCCAAGTGGAGCGTCCCTCTTTGAAATGAGGACAGTAGTTGCAATTTCACCCACTCTATTGTCATCGCTCACCGCTGGGAGCCCTGGCAGTTGTGTCAGAGCTTTGGGCTCTGTAGGGAGTAATTTCAGGACCCAGAGCCTGATCTTTGACTCTCATGCTACCTCTGAGGAAATTAAGGACACATTTTTATTTTCCTAGGGCATATCTTTGGAAACGCTGGTGGCTTAGTGGTTGAGAGCTATGGCTGCTAACCAAAAGGTTGGCAGTTTGAATCCATCAGGTGCTCCTTGGAAACCCTATGGGGCAGTTCTACTCTGTCCTATAGGGTTGCCATGAGTCGGAATTGACTCAATGGCAAAGGGTAATGGGTTAGGGCATATCTTCAAGCAAATTCTTAAGAAAGGGTGTGTGGGAGGCAATAATTTAGTCCCTTGCAAGACTGAACGTGTCTTTGCTTAGGCCTCACACTTGACTAAGGATTGTTGTTGTTAGTTGCCACCAAGTTGGCTCTAACAGAATGAAATGTTGCCTGGTCCTGTGCCATCTTCATGATCATTGGTAACTGGACAAGACAATATTCTATTGTGATCCATAGGGTTTTCACTGACTAATTTTTGGAAGTGTAATTAGTCAGGTCTTTCTTCCTAGTCTGTCTTCCTCTGGAAGATTTTCTGAAACCTGTCAACCATGGGTGACCCTGCTAGTATTTGAAATATCAGCAGCATAGCTTCTAGCATCATAGCAACACACAAGGCACTGCAGTATGACAAATGGGTGGTGGTGCCTAAGGCTATGTAAGCTGAAAAGAACTTTCTTTCAGAAGTTTGAAAGTGTATCTCCGCTGACAAGTCTGATTCTCTCATACTTCTTATGGGGAAGGTACTTTTTTTTTTTTTCTCTCCGGAAGATTAGAATCTGATTGTAATTTTTAAATTTTCTTTAGCTACATGCTTGACTTTTTATACTTGTAATTATTTGTGTTATGTGTAGCATACACACACAGACCTTGTGCATATGTGTGAGAATATATATTTTCCTTATCACCCTCAACACCTGGTGTGTTAAAGTTCCACATCTTCCTTACTTTTTGAATCTCCTTTCACCTATATATTTCTGCAGAGAAACGATCCACTCCCACGGCCCCCGTCATTGTCAACCCTAGTCTCCCTAGTCACTGCTTCCTGCTGCTGCTGCTGCCCCAGAACTCACTTTTAAAAATTACCTGAAACTTTTAGAGAATCTGTGGGTTCAGAGGCAAAGGAAGAGCAGAAGGTACGAAAACAGGAATTACCCGGAACTGACTCTGAAGCCAGACTTTTTAGCAAGGACAATTCCTCCTGTCTGGTGTCCAACCTGACTTTTAGCTGTATATTTGAAAATTCATTTTGTTTCATTGACTAAAATTTTATTAATTAACACCTAATCAAGTTTAGCAAGCATTTTGTTTAAAAACATAAATTAACACATTTGGAACAGTTTGAGGATTTTAATGGTTATCCATCCCCGTGAGGAAGAAGGGTGTCCCTGGGTCGTGCAAATGGTTAAGCTCTGGATTCAAAGCCAGGGCACCTCGGAAGATGGGCTTGGAGATCTGCTTCCAAAGGTCACAGCGTTGAGAACCCTGTGGAGCAATTCTACTTTGCACACATGGGGTTGCCATGAGTCAGAATCAACTCCATAGCAACTAGTAATATCAGTGGAGAGGAGAGCTTTGGCTACGGGTAGGGAAGGAAAGAAGACGGTTATAATTTGGGGGTTTAAGGAAATGTAATAGCACGAGGCATGAGGAGACGTAAACTAGTAGATGGTAGGTAGTCGGGGAGGTAAATGGTCCCAGTGGTACATTTCACCCATTTAAAAGTGGTATTCAGGGGTGGTCCTGTGTTGTGTGGAGGCAGTGTTGTGTTGATGTATAGATACATGTTTTTCTTTTATATCACAGTCATCTGTAATTTTGTCTTTCTAAAGTGTTCACTTCTTAACTATTTTTCTTGTCTTATTGCATTAATCAGGACTTCTAAAATGATGTTAACTAAATAGAGAATGATAGGTAGATTCCCAGGCTTGTTCTTGAGTTTAATTTGCACCCACCTAGAGGTTTAATCTTAAAAATAATGCTACTTCTCACTAGGAGGACACAATCCATAATTTGAAAAAGAGTGCTGAAAGCTTTTATTAGAAATAGATATTGCATTTTACCAAATGTCCATTAATTAATTTTTTAAAATTTTCTGTAAGTTTTGTAAGGTTTTTATATGCACGTATACTTACAGAGGAGCCCTGGTGGCGAAGTGGTTAACAGCTTAGCTGCTAACAGAAAGGTCAGCAGTTCAAATCCACCAGCCGCTTCTTGGAAACCCTATGGGGCAGTTCTACTATAGGGTCACCATGAGTCGAAATTGACAGCAATGGGTTTGGTTTTTTTTTGGTTGTTGTTGTTTGTTTATACTTACAGAAACGCCTAATTTCATAGATGTATAAATGTGTGATGTTTATACGTTTTCCATCCTTATGACCCCTTCCCCTATGATCCAGACTAACAACATAATATGTATCCTTCTATATTTGTCTCTACAATAATGTAATTCTAGCCATATGCACATTGTATATATGTTTTGCTTTTTGTTTTTCTCATTCAATGACACTTTGTGGAAATCCCTGTAAGTTAAACAGATGTTATGTTTCAGTCCTGCCTATGCTGCTTATTAATTGTTTGTCCTCGGATTAAGTATGCTTTCTGTCACAAGTCTTCCCACTTAAGCATGA
The DNA here is from genome assembly GCF_024166365.1 of Elephas maximus indicus. Lineage (NCBI taxonomy): Eukaryota > Metazoa > Chordata > Mammalia > Proboscidea > Elephantidae > Elephas > Elephas maximus. The sequence continues at coordinate 102,512,038 of NC_064824.1, forward strand.
CAATAATTACAGCTCTCTTCCTATCCTGAGGGACATACATAAAGCACTAAACATTGCCCCTGGCTCACAGTTCCAAACAAGTGTTACTTAATCTCATGTCCCATACAGGGAGAGCAAACCCTTTTCCTCTTTGCAATCAAGATCTTTGGTCTGAGGTTTTGTAACTTGGCCAGTGCCCGAAAACCTGCTCAGGGGTCGTGAGGGTCACTTGTATAGCCATTTGTTTAACAGCAACAGTTCTGGGATCCCATGATGTGGCTTTGAATCCATGTTCCATCACTTCCCAGCTATGTGACCTTGAGTAAGTTTCTTAACCTCTCTGTGTTTCAGTTGCCTCATCTTTAAAATGGAATAATAACAGTACCCATCTCTACAGGATGGACTATCATGGGCTGTAAATGAGATGATGCTTTTGATGCACACAGAATTGTAGCGGGTACACTAAAAGTCCCCAATAAACACAACTGGGTAAAGCCAAAAGAATACCATATTTTTGCATAAATAATGCACGTATTTTGTGTTTATTTGCCAGCCCCTCCCACCCTCCCCTACCCCCCCAGGCACCCTCACTCGTTGTCATGCCAATCCTCTTTCACACGTTGTTATAAAAAAATTGGCATAGCTGCTTACAAAAATACCTGCTGTGGCAAACAAACACAGAAGGTGCATGTTATTTGCTTAAAAATATGATGCAGGCTTTGAATTCAGCAGGCCTAGCTTTGAATTCTTGTTCCACCATACCACACTAGCTGTGTGACTTTGGGCACGTTATTACAAACTCTCTAGACACTAATTTTTATCCGTAAAATGGGCGTAGTAATTCTCACCTTAAAGGGTTGCTGTGGAGTGAAAAATTAACCTTATCCAAAGAATGTGGTCTTTGTCCCTGGTTTCTGAGAACTAGCTTCTAAACCCTTAGAATTTCCCAAGTAAGCAGTGATTACAGTGTCTTTGTCTTTGTTATTTATGGAGGGCTCTAGACCACACCTGATAGTTTTGTGTTAATAAGACTCATGGTCAGGCAGACCATTCCAGAAAGACCCACCTAGAGTGGAACAGGGCTGGAGATTGAGTTCAGTCAAATGGCTACTGATTAAATCAGTCATGCCTAAGCAATAAAACCCCAGTGACTAATGATTAAATCAATCTTACCTACGTAATGAAACCCCAATAAAAAGTCTGGACACCGAAGCTCAGGCAAGTTTCTCTGATTGGTGGTACACTGATGTGTTGAAGGGTGACGTGTCCTAACTGAATGGAGAGGGGACATGGAAACTTAGCACTTGAGACCCTCCAGAAACCCTGGTGGCCTAGTGGTTAAGTGCTATGGCTGCTAACCAAAAGGTTGGCAGTTCAAATCTGCCAGGAGCTCCTTGGAAACTCCATGGGGCAGTTCTACTCTGACCTATAGGGTCGCTATGAGTCGAGATCAACTCAAAGGCAACTGGTTTGGTTTAGACCTCACTTTGTGGGTCTCTTTTGGCTGGTTCTAATTTGTGTCCTTTTTTTGCTACAATAAAACTTTAATCATAAGTATAGTGCTTTCCTGAGTTCTGTGAGTCATTCTAGTTACCTATGGAACCTGAGGGGGTAGTGGCTCAAGGCTGGCATCTGAAGTTAGGATATTCTTGAGGAGGGCTGTGCCCTCCTTAATCTGTGAAGCTTGGCGTAACTGGGTAATTCTTGAAGAAGTGATTTTGCAGCTGCTTCAAGAGTAAAATAAGGTAACGTATGGAAGGAACTTCTCCAAGAGACTGGTACGTAGCAAGTGCTCCGTGCCAGCTAGTTTTCTCTGCCAGTGCTACAGTCCAGCCTATGGATTGAAAGAGCTTTGGTTGGCTGGCCTAGCACTCTAACCACCCTTAATGGCTGTCAACTGCAAACATGTGCACTTTGAGAACATAAGTTCACAACAGATTGGGGCATACCTGCATCCTGACTGTCCATTCTCTTCAGGTGGTTCATGACCTATTCCAGTAGGTGGGGGTGGGGGTGGGGGCCACACAGATGTTGCTTTGTTCTCATTATCGTTTGCCAACTCTTTTTGTTTCCTTCCTGTATGTGGAGATAAACAATTTTGTTTCCAGTTCCTTAACTTGCTCTTTGGAGCAGAGATCCACTGTTGGCCAGGCAAGATTTGCAGGATGGAAGTGATGAGTGTTTGCCATTTGGGGATGTGGGAATGGGGCCAAGGTGGGCCTGGAAGACACACAGCAATTTCCGCTGCCTTTCTTGCCCTCACTGGGATACTGCCATCCTCCAGGGCTATCTTGGTTTCCCTCTCAAACCTCTGTATGAAAGCTTTCCCACAGCCCTCCAAAATAAAACAATACAAAAATGGACATTTTAAGTTTTTCAGGTAGTCATCATCAATCTGAACACAAAATTCTTTCAAAAGAACAATTCAAGGGACAAGAATCACACAATTTGTCCTCTTCTTGGTGAAGTTGTTTGCTTCTGTGACAATATGGGAATTCACTAGTGTTTTAAAAATCCACATAGAGATTAGTGGGTATGTTTGTTCTCCGGGCCTGTACAACAAACTGTTCAAAAAAAAAAAAAAAAAAATCCTGCCCCTTACTTCATGTTGCATGCATGCCTATGGAGTCAGTTCATAGTTTTTCTGCAGAAAAGGAACGAAAGCTCTTGCACAGCCGTGGGTTTTGTGAGTTAAGCATAATTCAGCAGCACCCCCTAGTGGCGATGTTCAGGAACTGTAGAAGACTGAGATGTAAAGGAATCTTGGGACAGAGAAGAAAACACTTAGAAATAATTTATTTTTCCTTTTTAATACCTATTAATATGAGACACCTCCAATTTCTGCAAGGATATTTAACTTCTTATGCCTCTTTTCAATGGCCTTATTTTTTTTTTGAGGCAACTCAATTGAACAAATAGAAAAAATTGCATATCTATGTAGAATTATGGAATATTCCATTTGGGCCACGCTTCTGCCTGCCTTCACTAAGCAGCTCATCCTTGGGAAGTGAAGTGAAGTTCTACTCTCTTGTTAAAGAAGAAAATCCACTGGAGTGGGTATTGGCTAACACGATGGAAGCGATGGAATGTGTTTCCAGCAACATGCACCTCCATTTTGATATCACTTCCTTTGCTATGAATGTCAAGTATTTGTACTACTTGATAAGGGAATTAGCCCAGATGATTACAAACAGTTAAAATGCTTCATTTTCTGTATTAGATGTCTGGGATAACTAAGACTTACCCTATATCCCTTACGCAGATGATTAAGTTTTCCACATTTGGAACCTAACCAATATTGTACTTTATACTTAAATGATACTCTTTCCCTGAAAAGGTACATCAGGGCCGTTATCAATTACCTTAAAACCACTGATATGCTGAATTGCTGTCAATATATAATATATGTATACCTGAGCACTGATTTCTCAAAGTCAATAAATAATAAGAAGCTGCTAAAAGGAAACACTTATGCAGCTGAGCCAACTGGAGAATATGTGAGTATAATGAAAAAAATATGGAGTCAAATGTGTGAATCCCAGCCTCTGCCAGTTGCTATTTTTTTGAGACTCAGTTTTCTTATCTCTAAATTGGAACTGCTGTGAGGATTAAATGAGATAATGTATACTAAATTCTTAAAACAGTGTATAGAAGCTTAATAAATAAATGTCGATTCTCCTACTCTATGTAATGTAGGAAAAAAAAAGTTTAAAAAGAGAGCTTACAGTTGTGGAATTTGAATTAAATGATGCTGTAGCTTTAAAAGAAACCCTGGTGGCACAATGGTTAAGAACTCTGCTGCAAACCAAAAGATCAGCAGTTCGAATCCACCAGCTTAAAAAAAAGGATAGTGGTTATCCTTCAGCTTGAAGAACGCAGAGTGCATTCTTCCCTTTTTCTATCAAGCTGAAAGAACTGAATAAAAAATTCAAGCCTCGAGTTGCAAAAGTGAAGGATTCTATGGGGAAAATATTAAATGATGCAGGAAGTATCAAAAGAAGATGGGAGGAATACACAGAGTCAGTATACCAAAAAGAATTGGTCAACTTTCAACCATTTCAGAAGGAAGCATATGATCAGGAACCAATGATACTGAAGGAAGAAATCCAAGCTGCACTGAAGGCATTGGCGAAAAACAAGGCTGCAGGAATTGATGGAATACCAATTTAGATGTTTCTACAAACTGATGCAGTGTTGGAAGTGCCCGCTTACCTATGCCAAGAAATTTGACTGCTACCTGGCCAACTGACTGAAAGAGATCCATATTTATGCCTACTCCCAAGAAAGGTGGTCCAACCAAATGTGAAAATTATTGAACAATATCATTAATATCACACACTAGTAATATTTTGCTGAAGATCATTCAAAAGTGGCTGCAGCAGTATATCAACAGGAAACTGCCAAAAATTCAAGCCAGATTCAGAAGAGGATGTGGAACCAGGGATTTCATTGCTGATGTCAGATGGATCCTGAATGAAAGCAGAGAATACCAGAAAGGTGTTTACCTGTGTTTTATTGACTGTGCAAAGGCGTTCAACTGTGTGGATCATAACAAATTATGGATAACATTGTGAAGAATGGGATTTACAGAAGATTTAATTGTTCTCATGAGGAGCCTCTACATAGATCAACAGGCAGCCTTTCAAACAGAACAAGGGGATATTGCATGGTTTTAAGTCAGGAAAGTTGTCCGTCGGGGTTGTATTATTTCATCTACTTATTCAATCTGTATGCTGAGCAAATAATCCAAGAAGCTGGACTATATGAAGAAGAAGCCAATATTAGGATTGGAGGAAGACTCATTAACAACCCGTGTTATGCAGATAACACAACCTTGTTTGCTGAAAGTGAAGAGGACTTCAAGCATTTACTGATGAAGATCAAAAGCCACAGCCTTCAATATGGATTACACCTCAAGATAAATAAAACAAAAATCCTCACAACTAGACCAATAAGCAACATCATGACAAACAGAGAAAAGATTGAAGTTGTCAAGGATTTCATTTTACTTGGATCCACAATCAACAGCCATGGAAGCAGCAGTCAAGAAATCAAAAGACTCATTGCAACGAGCAAATCTGCAAAAGATCTCTTTAAAGTGTTGAAAAGCAAAGATGTCACCTTGAAGACTAAGGTGCACCTGACCCAAGCCATGGTGTTTTCAATCACCTCAAAAGCATGTGAAAGCTGAAAAATGAATAAGGAAGACTGAAGAAGAATTGACACCTTTGAATTGTAGTTTTGGAGAAGAATATCGAATATACCGTGGACTGCCAAAAGAATGAACAAATCTGTCTTGGAAGAAGTATAGCCAGAATGTTCCTTAGAAGCAAGGATGGCGAGGCTACATCTCACATATTTTGGACATGTTTTCATGAAGGATCAGTCCCTGGAGAAGGACATCATGCTTGGTAGAGGGTCAGCAAAAAAGAGGATGAGCCTCAACAAGATGGACTGACACAGTGATTGCAGCAATGGGCTTAAGCATAACGATTGTGAGGATGGCACAGGACCAGGCAATGTTTTGTTCTGTTGTATTTGGGGTTGCGATGAGTCAGAACCTACTTGACGGCACATAACAAAAACAACAATAGTGGTTATAAGGCCAAGGTCTGGAATTCTTTGGTTGTGCGCAATACCTGAATATGCTGCTTAAGAAAATTAGGAATCTTAGGGAACTTATAACCCTAGTTTCCTCAGCTGCAAAGCAGGGATAATAGGAGGATCTATGGGGAAGCTCTGATGGCGTAGTGATTAAGCCCCCAGCTGCTAACTCACAGGTCAATGATAGGAACCCACCAGCTGCTCCTGGGTGAAAAACGTGATAGTCTGCTTCTATAAAGATTACAGCCTTGGAAACTCTACTGTGTCATACAGAGTCTCTGTGAGTTGGAATCAACTCCACAGTAACAGATGGGTAGGTAGGTACCTTATTGGGTTATATAAGAATTAAATGATTTAACACATGTAAAATATCTAGAAAAGAGTCTGGCATTGAGTAAGTTCTCAATAAACATTAGCTATTATTAGTATTAAAAGATAAAGTACATCAAAAAGGATCTATAAAAACACAAAAATTTACATCCATATATTTCTATTGCAAACATGCTCTTTTTAAGCCACACACTTATTATTTTATCTGTGAATGATGTGGACCAGAGCTGACCGAAGGAAATATATTGTGAACCACATATGTTATTAAATATTTTGTTGTAGCCACAATAAATAAAAGTAAAAAGCACCAGTGATAAGACATATTGACATAATGAACCCCTCAATAGGATGCACTGAGAAAGACATATCACCTCTGTGATTTTCTTGCCCAAAATCCATAAACTCATTTCAATCATAAGAAAACATCAGACAAACCTGAATTGGGGGACATTGTAAAAAAAAAGATCATAAAGAAGCAGACCATGAGTGCTTCAACAAGCTCTCAAAACAGGGAATCAAGGGATCTTCTGGATGAAGGAGCCTTCCTGGAATTACTGGATGCAGAACACAAAAGATTAATATACAGAACTCTTCAAGACATCAGGAACAAGATCAGGCAATATGCAGAACAAACCAAGGAACACACAGATAAAGCATTTGAAGAAATTAAAAAGGTTATTCAAGAACATAATGAAAAATTTAATAAGCTGCAAGAATCCATAGAGAGACAACAACCAGAAATTCAGAAGATTAACAATAAAATTATGGAATTAGACAATTCACTAACAAGTCAGAGGAGCAGAACTGAGCAAGTGGAAGGCAGAATTTGTGAACTTGAAGATAAAGCACTTGCCACCAATATGCTTGAAGAAAAATCAGATAAAAGAATTAAAAAAACGAAGAAACCCTAAGAATCATGTGGGACTCTATCAAGAGGAATAACCTATGAGTGACTGGAGTACCAGAACAGGGAGGGATAACGGAAAATACAGTGAGAATTGTTGAAGATTTCTTAGCAGAAAACCTCCCTGATATCAGGAAAGATGAGAAGATATCTATCCAAGATGCTCATTGAACTCCACATAAGGTAGACATTAAAAGATAGCCACCAAGACATATTATAATCAAACTTGCCAAAACCAAAGACAAAGAGAATTTTAAGAGCAGCTAGGGATAAATGAAAAGTCACCTAAAAAAGAGTCAATAAGAATAAGCTCAGATTACTCAGCAGAAACCATGCAGGCAAAAAGGCACGGGGATGACTTATATAAAGCATTGAAGGAAAAAAAATTGCCAGCTAATAATCATATATCCAGCAAAACTGTCTCTCAAATATGAAGGTGAAATTAGGACATTTCCAGATAAACAGAAGTTTAGGGAATTCATAAAAACCAAACCAAAACTACAAGGAATACTAAAGGGAGTTCTCTTGTTAGAAAATCAATAATATCAGATATCAACCCAAGACTAGAACACCGGACAGAGCAATCAGAAGTGAACCCAGATACAGAAATCACAAAAATAAATCAAGATAAAAAAGCTCAAAACAGGAAAACAGCAGTGTCATTATGGAAAAGAAGACAACATTAAAACAATAAAGAGGGGTTAAGAAATGTAGTCATAGATCTTTCATATGGAGAAGAAGACAAGGCGATATAAAGAAATAAAAGTTAGATTTAAACTTAGAAAAACAGGGGTAAATATTAAGGTAACCACAAAGGAGACTAACAATCCTACTCATCAAAATAAAATACAAGAAAAAAATAGAGACTCAGCAGAAACAAATCAACTACAGTCAATAAGAGGAAAAGACAATATATAAAGATAAGCTACTCAGCACAAAAAATTCAGTGGGAAAAAGAAACTGTCAACAACACACACAAAAAGACATCAAAACGACAGCACTAAACTCATACCTATCCATAATTACACTGAATGTAAATAGACTAAATGCGCCAATAAAGAGACAGAGAGTGGGAGAACAGATAAAAAAAACACCATCCATCTATATGCTGCCTACAAGAGACACACCTTAGGCTTAGAGACACAAACAAACTAAAACTCAAAGAATGGAAAAAATATATCAAGCAAACAACAATCAAAAAAGAGGGGTGGCAATACTAATTTCTGACAAAATAGACTTTAAAGTTCAATCCACCACAAAGAATAAGGAAGGACACTATATAATGATTAAAGGAACAATACACCAGAAGGATACAACCATATTAAATATTTATGCACCCAATGACGGGGCTGCAAGATACATAAAACAAACTCTGTCAGCACTGACAGGTGAGATAGCTCCACAATTATACTAGCAGACTTCAACACACCACTTTTGATGAAGGACAGAACATCCAGAAAGAAGCTCAACAAAGACATGGAAGACCTAAATGGCACAATCAACCAACCTGACCTCATAGACATACACAGAACACTCCACCCAACAGCAGCTGAGTATACTTTCTTCTCCAACACACATGGAACATTCTCTAGAATAGACCACATATTAGGTCATAAAGCAAGCCTTAGCAGAATCCAAAACATTGAAATATTACAAAGCATCTTCTCTGACCATAAGGCCATAAAAGTGGAAATCAATAACAGGAAAAGTAGGGAAAAGAAATTGAACACTTGGAAACTGAACAATACCCTGCTCAAAAAAGACTGCATTTATTATAGAAGACATTAAGGATGGAATAAAGAAATTCAGAGAATCCAATGAGAATGAAAACACTTCCTATCAGAACCTTTGGGACACAGCAAAAGCAGTGCTCAGAGGTCAATTTATATCAATAAATGCACACATCCAAAAAGAAGAAAGGGCCCAAATCAAAGAATTATCCCTACAACTTGAACAAATAGAGAGCAACAAAAGAAACCCTCAGGCACCAGAAGAAACAAATAGTAAAAATTAGAGCCGAATTAAATGAAATAGATAACAAAAGAATAATTGAAAGAGTTAACAAGACCAAAAGCTGTGGTTCTTTGAAAAAATTAACAAAACTGGTAATCCACTGGCCAAACTGACAAAAGAAAAACAGGAGAGAAAGCAAATAACCTGAATAAGAAATGAGATGGGCAATATTACAACAGACCCAACTGAAATTAAAAGAACCATATCAGATTACTAAGAAAAATTGTACTCTAATTTGAAAACCTAGAAGAAATGGATGAATTTCTAGAAACACACTAGCTACCTAAACTAACACAAACAGAGGTAGAACAACTAAAATAGACCCATAACAAAAGAAGAGATTGAAAAGGCAATCAAAAACTCCCAACAAAATAAAACCCTGGTCCGGACAGCTTCACTGCAGAGTTCTACCAAACTTTCAGAGAAGAGTTAACACCACTACTACTAAAGGTATTTCAGAGCATAGAAAAGGACGGAATACTACTAAACTCATTCTGCGAGGCCAGCACACCGCTGATACCAAAACCAGGTAAAGACACCAAAAAAAAAAAGAAAATTACAGACCTATATCCCTCATGAACTTAGATGCAAAAATCCTCAACAAAATTCTAGCCAATAGCATTCAACAACATATCAAAAAAATAATTCACCATGACCAAGTGGGATTCATACCAGGTATGCAGGGATGGTTCAACATTAGAAAAACAATTAATATAATCCATCAAATAAATAAAACGAAAGAACCACATGATCTTATCAATTGATGCAGAAAAGGCATTTGACAAAGTTCAACACCCATTCATGATAAAAACTCTCAGCAAAATTGGAATAGAAGGAAAATCCCTCAACATAATAAAGGGCATTTATACAAAGTGAACAGCCAACATCATCCTAAATGGAGAGAGTCTAAAAACATTCCCCTTGAGATTGGGAACCAGACAAGTATGCCCTTTATCACCACTCCTGTTCAACATTGTGCTGGAGGTCCTAGCCAGAGCAACTGGGCTAGATAAAGAAATAAAGGGCATCTAGATTGGAAACCCTGGTGACATAGTGGTTAAGTGCTATAGCTCCTAACCAAAGGGTTGGGAGTTTGAATCCGCCAGGTGCTCCTTGGAAACTCTATGGGGCAGTTCTACTCTGTCCTATAGGGTCGCTATGAGTCCGAATTGACTCGACGGCACTGAGTTTTTAGATTGGTAAGGAAGAAGTAAAAGTATCTCTATTTGGAGATGAATGACATGATCGCATACACAGAATACCCTGAAGAATCCTCAAGAAAGCTACGGAAACTAATACAAGAGTTCAGCAGAGTATCAGGACCCAAGATAAACATACAAAAATCAGCTGGATTCCTCTACACCAACAAAAAGAACATCAAGAAGGAAATCACCAAATCAACACCATTTACAGTAGCACAAAAGAAGATAAAATACTTAGCAATAAATCTTACCAGAGAAGTAAAAGACCTATACAAAGAAACTACAAGACACTACTGCAAGAAACCAAAATAGACCTATATAAGTGGAAAAACATAACTTGCTCATGGATAGGAAGACTTAACATTGTAAAAATGTCTATTCTACCAAAAGCCATCTATAGATTCAATGCAATTCCGATCCAAATTCCAAAGACATTTTTTAATGAGATGGAGAACCAAATCACCAACTTCATATGGAAGGGAATGAGGCCCCAGATAAGTAAAGCATCACTGTAAAAGAAGAACAAAATGGGAGAGTTCACTCTACGTGGTTTTAGAACCTATTATACCGCCACAGCAGTCAAAACAGCCTGCTACTGGTACGACAACAGATACATAGACCAATGGAACAGAATTGAGAATCCGGACATAAATCTATCTACATATGAGCAACTGATATTTGACAAAGGCCCAAAGTCAGTTAAATGGGGAAAACACAGTCTCTTTAACAAATGGTGCTGGCATAACTGGATATCCATCTGCAAAAAAAATGAAACAAGATCCATACTTCAAACCATGCACAAAAATGAACTCAAAATGGATCAAAGACCTAAACATAAAATCTAAAATGATAAAGATCATGGAAGAAAAAATAGGGGCAATGCTAGGAGCCCTAATACATGGCATAAATAGTATGCAAAACATTACTAACAATGCTGAAGAGAAACTAGATAACTGGGAGCTCCTAAAAATCAAACACCCACGCTCATACAAAGCCTTCACCAAAAGAGTAAAAAGATTACCTACAGACTGAGACAAAGTTTTTAGCTATGACATTTCTGATCCACGTCTGATCTCTAAAATCTATATGATACTGTAAAAACTCAACTATAAAAAGACAAATAAGCCAATTAAAAAATGAGCAAAGGATATGAACAGGCACTTCACTAAAGAAGGCATTCAGGTAGCTAACAAATACATGAGGAAATGCTCATGGTCATTAGCCATTAGAGAAATGCAAATCAAAACTACAGTGAGACTCCATCTCACTCCAACGAGGCTGGCATTAATCCAAAAAACACAAAATAATAAATGTTGGCGAGGTTGTGGAGAGACTGGAACACTTATACACTGCTGGTGGGAATGTCAAATGGGACAACCACTTTGGAAATCGATTTGGCAGTTCCTTAAAAAGCTAGAAATAGAACTACCATATGATTCAGCAATCCCACTCCTTGGAATACGTCCTAGGTAAATAAGAGCCTTTACACAAACAGATATATGCACACCCATGTTCATTGCAGCATTGTTTACAATAGCAAAAAGATGGAAGCAACCAAGGTGCCCATGAAAGGATGAATGGATAAATAAATGATGGTATATTCACACAATGGAATACTACGCATCGGTAAAGAACAATGATGAATCTGTGAAACATTTCATAACACGGAGGAACCTGGAAGCCATTATGCTGAGTGAAATTAGTCAGCTGCAAAAGGACGAATATTATATGAGACCACTATTATAGAAAAAAAAATCAAACCCAGTACCATTGAGTCGATTCCAACTCATAGTGACCCTGTAGGACAGAGTGGAACTGCCCCATAGAGTTTCCAAGAAGCGCCTGGCAGATTCGAACTGCTGACCCTTTTGTTAGCAGCTGTAGCACTTAACCACTATGCCACCAGAGTTTCCTAAGAACTCGAAAAATAGTTTAAACAGAGAAGAAAATATTCTTTGATGGTTACGAGAGCACGGAGGGAGGGAGAAGGGTTTTCACTAATTATACAGTAGATAAGAAGTATTTCAGGTGAAGGGAAAGACAACACACAATACAGAAGAGGTCAGCACAACTGGACTAAACCAAAAGCAAAGAAATTTCCCGAATAAACTGAATGCTTCAAAGGCCAGCAGGGGTGGGAGTTTGGGGACCATGGTTTCAGGGAACATCTAAGTCAATTGACATAATAAAATCTATTAAGAAAACATTCTGCATCCCACTTTGGAGAGTGGCTTCTGGGGTCTTAAATGCTAGCAAGTGGCCATCTAAGATGCATCAATTGGTCTCAACACACCTAGAGCAAAGGAGAATGAAGAACACCAAGGACACAAGGTAATTATGAGCCCAAGAGACAGAAAGGGCCACTAAACCAGAGACTATATCAGCCTGAGACCAGAAGAACTAGATGGTGCCCGGCTACAACCTATGACTGCCCTGACAGGGAACACAACAGAGAGCCCCTGAGGGAGCAGGAGAGCAGTGGGATGCAGACTCCAAATTCTCATGAAAGGACCAGACTTAATGGTCTGACTGAGACTAGAAGGACCCTAGGGGTCATGGTAACCTTCTGTTACCCCAAGACAGGAACCATTCCCAAAGCCAACTCTTCAGACAGGGCTTGCACTGGACTATGATAGAAAATGATACTGGTGAAGAGTAAGCTCCTTGGATCCAGTAGACACAAGAGACTATGTGGGCAGCTCCTGTCTAGGGAAGAGATGAGAGGGCAGAGGGGGTCAGAAGCTGGCCAAATGGACAGAAAAATAGAGAGTGAAGGGAGGAGTGTGCAGTCTCATTAGATTGAGAGCAACTAGGAGTATATAGCAAGGTATATATAAGTTTTTGTATGATAGACTGACTTGGTTTGTAAACTTTCACTTAAAGCACAATAAAAATTAAAAAACAACAACAACAAGGATTTCATTTTGCTTAGATCCACAATCAATGCCCATGGAAGCAGCAGTCAAGAAATCAAAGGACGTATTGCCCTGGGCAAATCTCCTGCAAAAGACCTCTCTCAAGTGTCAAAAGCAAAGATGTCACTTTGAGGGCTAAGGTGAACCTGACTCAACCCATGGTATTTTCAATTGTCTCATATGCATGTTAAAGCTGAACAATGAATAAGGAAGACTGAAGAAGAATTGATGTCTTTGAATTATGGTGTTGATGAAGAATATTGAACATTCCATGGACTTTCGGAAGAATGAACACGTCTGTCCTGGAAGAAGGACAGTCAGAATGCTCCTTAGAAGCAAGGATGGTGAGGCTTCATCTCATGTACTTTGGACATGTTACCAGGAGGGACCAGTCCCTGGAAAAGGACATCATGCTTGGTAAGGTAGAGGGTGAGTGGAAAAGAGGAAGACCCTCAATGAGTTGGATTGATGCAGCGGCTGCAACAAAGGCCCTCAAATATAGCAACGATTGTGAAGGTGGTGCAGGACCTGGCAGTGTCTTTTTAGGGTGACTCCTAGCACATACAGTTGCTATGAGTCAGAACCGACTTGATGACACCTTACAACAACAACAACAACAACAACAACAACGGTTATATAAAAGGTTAACTTAAGGTGAAGCTTGGTGAAGAGTATGTGGAAACTACATTTTTTGTGACTTTTCCCTAAGCCAAAAATTAGTTCAAAATAAAACAATTAAAAAAAGTGAAAAGAAACAAATAGAATTAATTTTAATAATATACTTTATTTAACCCAATATGTCCAAAGTATTATTATCTCAATGTGTAATCAGCATAAAATACTATTAATGGGAGATTTTCCTTTTTTTTTTTATGTACTGAGTCTTTGAAATCCAGTTTGTATTTTCCCTTACAGTTCGTATCGCTTTGGGCTAGCCATGTTTCAAGTGCTCAGTATCCACATGTGGCCCATGGCCGCCATATTGAATAACACAGGTGTGATGCAATGATGGGATGTCACCCAGAGGCCATTGACTCCTTAACAGCTCTTCTCAGGGGAGGTACCCTCAGTCTTTCCACTACAAACTCTATTACCCCCAGAGGTGGTAAGGTATGGGACTGGGTTAACTAAATTCTGTTAATGTTGGAGGCTGATCTAAAGAGAAAATGAGTTGACATGGTGGAAACGCTGATTTGAACTTTTAGCTCCAGAGCTGTGAAAACAAATCAATTTCTGATCTCTAAAGCCATTCACCGGTGATATTTGTGTTACAGCAGCACGCACTAGGACACTAAGACACAGCCCTAGTTCAGAGTCCCTAAATAACAGCTCGAGCTGTTGACCAGCTGGCCACATAGGTGTCCCTTTGATTCACAAGGACACTCTTCAATCCTTCCACTGGTTGTTCTGAGTGATGTAGGAGGCAGGGCTGAAACATATGCCTTTGATAGATAAGGGGTGAGAAGGTATCTACAATTTCTCTACTACCTTAACGACAATAGCAGCAGCTGATATTTATACAGCAGCAAATAAAACACACCAAGTGCTCTTGGAAGTACTTGGTTAACTATTTAATTACCACAACAAACTAATAGGTACTGTCATTATCTTTATTTTATGGATGAGAAAACAGAATTCTGAGTTTAGTCACTTTCCCATGCGTGTGCAGCTAGTTTGAAAGCAACACCTGGATTCAAACCCAGAAGACCTGGCTACAAAAACAAAACAAATGAACAAAAAAGCCCAAACTCGTCGTCGTCTAGTCATCCAGCCGGTTCCAACTCATAGCGACCCTGTAGAAGTTCTTAATTTCCACACCAGGCAGCCTCGCTGAATGACGCAATGCCGCAACGTTGCACCACAGAGTTTATAGCCAAGTAGAGTCTGTGAAGGGAATCCAGTTTTTCTATTCTGAAGTCAAGTTGTATACCTCTGGAAAAATTCCTGGGCCCTGAATATAATAAGAATCACATTTAAAAGAAAAACTCACTCATATAAACTGTAGGTCAGGATACGGCACCTCACTAAATTATGTAAAAATGAATAGTTCTTAAACTTGAAACTAGGACAAGACAGAATAAAACAGATGCCTCTACGAACGGGATTCTGTCACATGTGGTGTTCCATTTTGGGGGCTGAAATCTCTAAAACGTTACCAGTTTGATTCTGATTTTCTTTGAGTTTGTTTCTTAATCAGTCCCAAACTTACTTGATGCTTTTACATTTATTTCCAAGGCAGTAGATTTCCAAGCACAAATACCTGAAGGGAACTCTATGACTTTTCAATAATTGCAATGGAAGCGGGAGATATTTGGGCAGTATTTATTCCTAGGAAGAGAATAAAATAATTGTGATTGCCTGGGGCTGTTTGTTTGCATTGCTTTCCATTGCTTTTTAGACTTTGCCTGTTTATTTTAGACATCGACCAACTAACTGAATAATCCTTAGCAAGCAAAACCTGCAAATGAAGGTGATTGGGTTGAGCTAGGGTATTGGTTCAAGGAGACTGACCCAATAATCTAAAGATGTTGTTGTTGTTAGGTGCCATCAAGTCGGTTCTGACTTGTAGCAACCCTATGTACAACAGAACAAAACACTATCCGATCCTACGCCATCCTCAAAATTGTTGCTGTGTTTGAGGCCATTGTTGCAGCCACTGTGTCAGTTTATCTCGTTGATGGTCTTCCTCTTTTTCACTGACCCTCTATCTTACCAAGCATGACGTCTTTCTCTAAGGACTTGTCCCTCCTGAGAACATGCCCAAAGTATGTGAGACAAAGTCTTACCATCCTTGCTTCTAAGGAGCATTCTGGCTGTACTTCTTCCAAGACAGGTTTGTTCATTCTTCTGGCAGCCCGTGGTATACTCACTGCCTTCGCCAACGTCATAATTCAAAGGCATCAATTCTTGTCTTCCTTATTCATTTGTCCAGTTTTCGCATGCATATGAGGCAATTGAAAATACCATGGCTTGGGTCAGGCACACCTTAGTTCTCAAAGTGACATCTTTGTTTTTTAACACTTTAAAGAGGTCTTTTGCAGGAGATTTGCCCTGTGCAATACGTCCTTTGATTTCTTGACTGCTGGTTCCATGGGCGTTGATTGTGGATCCAAGTAAAATGGAATCCTCCATTTATCACGATGTTGCTTATTGGTCTAGTTGTGAAGATTTTTGTTTTGTTTTGTTTTTTATGTTGATGTGTAATCCATTTTGAAAGCTGTAGTCTTCGATCTTCATAAGTAAATGCTTCATAAGTAAATCCATAAAAAAATCCTCTATCTTCATAAGTAAATGCTTCAAGTTCTCTTCATTCTCAGTAAGGCTGTGTCATCTGTATTATGCAGGTTGCTAATGAGTCCTCCTCCAATTCTGATGCTGATTTGTTCTTCATATATATAGTCCAGTTTCTTGGATTATTTGCTCAACATACAGATTGAATAAGTATGGTGAAAGGATACAACCCTGACATACATCTTTCCTGATTCTAAACTGTACAATATCCCCTTGTTCTGTTTGAACACCTGCCTCTTGGTCTATATACAGGTTCCACATGAAGCGCAATTAAGTGTTCTGGAAATCTCATTCTTTCAAATATTAGTCATAGTTTTTTATGATCCACACAGTTGAATGCCTTTGCATAGTCAATAAAACACAGGTAAATATCTTTCTAGTATTCTCTGCTTTCAATCAAGATTCATCTGACATCAGCAGTGATATCCCCTGTTCCATATGCCCTTCTGAATCTGGCTTGAATTTATGGCAGTTCCCTGTGGATAAACTGCTGCAACAGTTTCTGAATGATCTTCAGCAAAATTTTACTTGCGTGTGATATTAATGGAGCCCTGGTGGTGCAGTGGTTAAGAACTCAGCTGCTAACCAAAAGGTCGGCAGTTCAAATCCACCAGCCACTCCTTGGAAACCCCATGGGGTGGTTCTACTTTGCCCTATAGTGTCGCTATGAGTTGGAATCGACTCAATGGTGTCAGGTTTGGTTTATTTATTTATTTATTTATTGGTGATATTAATGATATTGTTTGGTAATTTATGCATTCAGGTGTATCACCCTTCTTTGGAATGGGCACAACTATGGATCTCTTCCAGTTGGTTGGACAGGTAGCTGTCTTCCAAATTTCTTGGCATAGGTGAGTGAGCCCCTCCAGCATTGCATTCGTGTGTTGAAACATCTCAATTGGTATTCTATTCACTCCTGGGACCTTGTTTTTCACCAATGCCTCCAGTGCAGCTTGGATTTCTTCCTTTAGTACCATCGGTTCTTGATCATATGTTACCTCTTGAAATTGTTGAACGTTGACCAATTCTTTTTGGTACTGTGACTCTAAATATTCCTTCTGTCTTCTTTTGATGCTTCCTGCATCATTCAGTATTTTGCTCACAGAATCCTTCAATATTGCAAGTCGAGGCTTGAACTTTTTCTTCAGTTCTTTCAGCCTGAGAAATGCCAGGTGTGTTCCTCCCTTTTGGTTTTCTAACTCCAGGTCTTTGCCCATTTCTTTCTAATACTTTTCTTCAACTTCTTGAGCTGTGCTTTGAAATCTTCTGTTCAGCTCTTTTACTTTAGCATTTCTTCCATTCACTTTAGCTACTCTATGTTCAAGAGCAAGTTTCAGAGTCTCTTCTGACATCCATTCTGGTCTTTTCTTTCTTTCCTATGTTTTTAATGGCTTTTTGCTTTCTTCATGTAGGTAGGATGTCCTTGATGTCACCCCATAACTCTTCTGGTCTTTGGTCACTAGTGTTCAATGCATCAAACCTATTCTTGACATGGTCTCTAAAATTCAGGCGGGATATATTCAAGGTCGTATTTTGGCCTTTGTGGACTTGTTTTAATTTTCTTCAGCTTCAAATTGAACTTTCATATGAGCATTTATGGTCTGTTTTGCAGTCAGCCCCTGGTCTTGTTCTGACTGATGGTATTGAGCTTCCCCACCATCTTTTTCCATAGATGTAGTCAATTTGATTCCTGCGTATTCCACCTGGTTAAGTCCATGTGTATAGCCACCATTTAGGTTGTTGAAAAAAGGTATTTCCAATGAACAGACCATTTGTCTTGCACAATTCTATCATGGAATCTCTGGTGTTTTTCTATCATTGAGGTCATATTTTCCAACTACCCATTCTCCTTTGTCCAGCTTCTGCATTCTAACCACCAGTAATTACCAATGCATCTTGATTGCATGTCTGATCAATTTCAGACTGCAGAAGTTGGTAAATATCTTCAATTTCTTCATCTTTGGCATTAGTGGTTGGTGCCTAAATTTGAATAATAGTCATATCAACTGGTCTTCCATACTATCCTATCATTCACAGTGCTGTGCTTCTGCCTAGATCTGGAGATGTTCTTTTTGACAGTGAATGTGAGGTTGTTCCTCCTCAATTTGTCATTCCCGGCATAGCAGACCATAGGATTGCTTCAATCAAAACGGCCAGCGTCAGTCCATTTCAGCTCACTAACGCCTCGGATACCTATCTTCAAGCATCCCATTTCATTTTTGACAACTTCCAATTTTCCTAGATTCATGCTTCATACATTCCATGTTCCGATTACTAATGGATGTTTGCAGCTGTTTCTTCTCATCTTGAGTCCGTGCATGTAGGTCCTGAAAGCTTGACTGCATCCACATCATTAAGGTGGGCTCGTGCTACTTTGAGGAGGCAGCTCTTCCGCGGTTATATTTTGAGTGCCTTCCAACCTGAGGGGCTCATCTTCTGGCACTATATCAGGCAATGTTCTGCTGCTACTCATAAGGTTTTTACCGGCCAATTTTTAAAAAATTAGGTCCCCAGATCTTTCTTCCTAGTCTGTCTTAGTCTGGAAGCTCCGCTGAAACCTGTCCACCATGGGTGACCCTGCTGTTATTTGAAATACCAGTGGCATAGCTTTCAGCCTCACAGCAACTCGAAAGCCACCACAGTAGGACAAACTGACAGACAAGTGGTAGAAAGCGCATTATTAAGATATAATAATTCAATCACTTTGGCACTTTGTGCTTTAGGTATACTGATTGCACATGCATAAGGTAATTTCATAAAACTCTTAAGAAAGAAAAAAACGCACACACACACGTACTGAAAATCATACAGGAAAAATAATCATTGTAATACTAGCAAATTAATTAATCAGCAAATTCATATTTTGGTGCTTATACTTTCAAATTTTCTATGTATAGTTTTTATACATTTTTTTCTTCATAAATTTTTTTTACAAAATTTCGAGTATTAAGCTCAGGTATATGTAATACTTGAAGCTTACTTTTTCCACTTAATGTATCCTGAACATTGTCTCAAAATTCCATGAAATTGTTCACTTGAGATTTCTACAGCGTTGGACTCTACTCCATGCTTCACTTTCTGGGCCTAACAGCTGAACATTTACTTTTCTTTTTAAAAAGAAAAAGCAGATTTCAGTTTATACCAGTAGGTGTCATCTATTCACATGAAGCACAACCCAAGACACCTAACATAAATTGACTCAAGCCTTAGTAATTTTTACCAAATTCCAGTGTTCTGTCCTAGCCTATCTGAGCCCTTTAGATGAAGTGTATTTAGACCTTAAATAAAATTTAGAGATGTTGCCACTTTGGCCCTCAAAGTGCATGCACAGAAAACAAAAGCAGCGTCAAGATAGAATTGAGCTTTGTAGGTTTGGAGTTAATATTTTACATCTTAAAAATATATCAACCATCGGGGAGAGATTATTAAAATCTTGCTCTGAATAGTCACCCAAAATAGGTCAAAGATGCTGCAAGCTGTCATGTTTTTTTTGAATTTTGTGTATAAAAACTCAAGGTGAGTCAGAAATGTTAAAAACAAAAAACCCAAAATGTTATGAGGTGTTTTTTAAGATATAAAAAAGCATTAAAAAGTCATGAGATAAAAAAATTAGAATTATTTTGTTAATCATCACAGCAAATTTCAGTGATAGCTATCACCTACACTTTACAAATAAATAAGGGAGGCCCAGAGGAGTAAATCACATTTCATAAGTTCATATAGCTTCTGATTTTTTTAAAAAAATTCTTATTGTACGCTGTTGAGTCAATTCCCACTCATAGCAACCCCACATGACAGAGTAGAACTGCCCCATAGGCTTTTCTAGGCTGTAATCTCTACAGGAGCAGATCACCAGGTCTTTTCTTCTGCGGGGCATCTGGGTGGGTTTGAGTGGCCAACCTTTCAGTTAGCAGTGGAGGACTGCATCACCAGGGCTCCTTAGTTAACAAGTGATATCTGCTTGATCCCTCGGGAACGAGTATATAGAATGAGGAAAGTAACTTCAACAGAATGGCTGTTAGTTCTCACAACTCAATTAGTATGGGATGGTACTGTCTCAACGGAAGGTGCTAAATTGGGGAGCACAGAATAATTAGATTTACTCTGAAGCAGGACAAGAGTGGGGACCGAAAGACCAGACAGGAGGCTGTCCAGGAGAGAGACAATCAAGGCCTGATGTAAGGAAGTGACCTTGGGGACAGAGGGAAGAAAAAAAGACCTGGAAGACAACTAGGAAGTAGCATAATTAGGGCTTTATTGATGAACTATCTGGAGAGGGAGAGCTGATACCCAGGTTCCCGGCTGGTGAGCTGGGAACATAGGAGCAGAAACACCTTGGTTCAGAAGAATCCTTCTTTTTGGATGTTTTCTCCTTTCAAATGGCAAACCAGGTTTAGGTGAAGCACAGGTACTTTTGGGGTGCTTTTTAACCCTATGTTTTGGACCCAGTGGCCCTGGTGTGTGGGCTCCTGCACACACAAATGTTGTTCTCTGTAGGTTTCAAGCAAAGCAATTGAAAACTACTTACCTGTGGACGTCAGAAAAGCAAGCATGACACGTTATGAACTCTGGTGCCTGTAAGGTAAGAAATAACATTCTACTTTTACTGTAACCAACTTTCCATTCCCCACCCTCACCCCAGGCCTCTGCACACACAAATCAAAACCCTCTTAAGTCATGGAATTAAGAAAGAAAAGCAAACAAAAAGGACTTCCTGTGGGGTGAATGGAAATTTTTGCCCACTTTGTTTGCCTGGCGCATGAAAAGTAGTTCTGAATATTTAAAACCACAAACAATCGTATTCTTAACAATTTTGGAGAAGGGAGAGGCACGTGAAGTGTTACATATAGGGGGTCTTTGACATAAGACACTATTTATATAGAAGCAAAGTCTGCTCCCGTTTAAGATCAGTTACCACCAAATGTCGTGCAGAGAAGCGTGCTGGTTGGAAGAAAGCAAACAGATTCATATCAAATAAAAACACGCATATGCAGTCGAACTAATGGCGAGGTCATCTATAACTTGTGGGACTTTTCTTCCCTTGAAGTGGAAACATTACACCTAAATTTTATTAGAAAATCTTTATTTTGCATTAAAATATTTTGAAACTTCATCTAGGACCTAAGTACTCTTACTTCTGCAAAATATGAGGCCAAATGATGATGCTGCAAATCATTTACAGCCAAACAAATGAGAATTAGTGTGAGGGTGTCCCTTGGAAATTTAGAGTGAGGGTTTCGAAGTTTCATCACTTGGGTTTGCCCCAGTTCGGACACTTCTCAGCTGTGTGACTCTCGTTTCCTCATCTATGAAGCTGGAATAATTTTTACCTCATAGGGTCGTTGTGAGAACTGAATGAGATAATTCATGTGAAGACAGTGTCTGGCACATAGTTTGTACCCAGTAAATGTTATTAGCTTCCTGCCTTCCTCTGTGTCACAGCAGCTGAGCTCTAGAATACATGGCAGCTTTTATCAATTGAAGTAGAAGTGCCCTATGTTTCGTTCCAGAGCCAGGCCACAACTAGGTTAGGAAAAGTGGATGATTCCCCACTGCCGTCTGTTTTCCAAAAGAGGACTCAGCACAGCAGTGGGTCTGGGAGCCTCTCCTCTTGATGCTGTCAAGGGGCAGAGTGGAAGGGAAGAGAACTGAAGGAAATCAGGGTAGCCGATGTTGGCGGGACCCAATCTTCACTGCTCAGGCAGCTCAGTACCTCAGCTAGCTTCTTTTTTTGAATTGTGCTTTAGGTGAAAGTTTACAGCTCAAGTTAGCTTCGCATACAAAAATTTATACACATATTGTTATGTGACCCTAGTTGCAATCCCTATAACGTGACAACACACTCCCCTGTCTACCCCAGGTTTCCTGTGTCCATTTCAATCAGCTCCTGTCCCTTTCTGCCTTCTCATCCTGCCTCTGGACAGGAGCTGCCCATTTAGTCTCGTGTACCCACCACCAACCTACTTGAACTAAGAAGCACACTCTTCACGAGAATTATTTTATGTTATATAATCCAGTCTAATCTTGGTCTGATGAGTTGGCTTCGGGAATGGTTTTAGTTCTGGGTTAACAGAGAGTCTGGGGGCCATGTCTTCTGGGGTTCCTCTAGTCTCAGTCAGACCATTAAGTCTGATCTTTTTACATGAATTTGAGTTCTGCAGCCCACTGTTCTCCTGCTCCATCAGGGAATCTCTGCTGTGTTCCCTGTCAGGGCTATCATTGGTGGTAGCCGGGCACCATATGGCTCTTCTGGTCTTACTCTGATGGAGTCTTTGCTTTATGTGGCCCTTTTGTCTCTTGGGCTAATATTTTCCTTGTGTTTTTAGGGCTCATCATTCTCCTTTGCTCCAGGTAGGTTGGGGCAAATTGATGTATCTTAGATGGCTGCTCACAAGCTTTTAAGACCCCAGGTGCCACTCACCAAAGTGGTATGCAGAACATTTTCTTAACAAACTTTGTTATGCCAATTGACCTAGATATCCCTCAAAACCATGGCCCCCAGACCCCTGCCCCTGCTACTCTGTCCCTCGAAGTGTCTGGTTGTGTTCTTAGCTTTTGGTTTAGTCCAGTCATGCCGATTTACCCTGTATTGTGTGTTGTCTTTCCCCTTAAAAAAAACCTACGATAATTCTTGTCTAGTGTCTACCTACTGGAAACCCTGGTGGCATAGTGGTTAAGTGCTACGGCTGCTAACCAAAATGTCGGCAGTTTGAGTCCACCAAAGTGCTCCTTGGAAACTCTATGGGAACAGTTCTACTGTTTTTTTTTTTTTTTTTTAAATCTAGTTAGTGAATTCCCTTCTCCCTCCCTCTCCACCCTCATAATCATTAAAGAATATTTTCTTCTGTGTTTAAAACTTTTCTTGAGTTCTTATAATAGTGGTCTCATATAATATTTGTCCTTTCGGGACTGACTGATTTCATGCAGAATAAAGACTTCCAGATTCATCCATGAGTTGTGAGATGTTTCGCAGATTCACCATTGCTCTTTATCGTTGGGTAGTATTCCATTGTGTGAATATTTCGTAATTTGTTTATCCATTTGTCCATTGATGGGCACCTAGTTTGTTCCCATCTTTTTGCTATTGTGAACAGTGCTGCAATGAAATGGGTGTGCATATATCTATTTGTGTGATGCCTCTTATTTCTCTAGGATATATTCCAAGGAGTGGGATTGCTGGATCATATGGTAGTCTATTTCTAGCTTTTTAAGGAAGCGCCAAATAGATTTCCGAAGTGGCTGTACTATTTTACATTCTCGCCAGCGGTGTATAAGTGCCCCAGTCTCTCCACAACCTCCCCAGCATTTATTACTTTGTGTTTTTTCAATTAATGCTAGCCTTGTTGGGGTGAGATGTAGTTTTGATTTGCGTTTCTGTAATTGCTAATGATTGTGAGCATTTCCTCATTTATCTCTTAGCTGCTTGAATGTCTTCTTTGGTGAAGTGCCCATTCATATCCTTTGCCCACTTTTTAATTGGGTTATTTGTCTTTTTGTTGTGGAAGTTTTGCAGTATCTTGTAAATTTTAGAGATTAGACCCTGATCAGATATGTCACGGCCAATTTTTTTTCCCAGTCTGTAGGTTGTTTAATTAGCTTCTTTTGCACCCACTGCTGAGGCCCAGGAGTCATAAAAAGGGTGCCTAGGGGAAGCCCCTGCAGCTTGGAGGAAATCACAGCAAGATCAAGCTCCTAACTTGCCTTTCAAATCCCTTGGCTCTGGCCAAGTCTCCGTAATCACTGTTTCTATTACTCCAGCCATGGCTTCTGCTTCAGGGCCTGGGCATTTTGCACTGACACCTTGACTGTGCTGCCTAACCTTTGATTTCATCTTCTCATCTGGATACCACCTCTGCAAACTGAGAGTCAGTCCCACCTGTCACTCCCTGGACCCAACCTGGATCCAGAATCCTGGAAGCTGGTTTAGGCCTCAGGAGGGCAGGATCAGCAGACCTTAGCATTGGTGATTCCACCTGCTTTGGTTGAGTGAGGACTCTGGAGCCAGACTCTGCAGATTCTAGCACTGCCACTTACTAACCATATGGCCTCGGTTCAGGTCCTTTACCACTCTGTGTCTCAGTTTTCCTTATCTGTGAAATGGGAAGAATAGTGGTCCCCGCCTCATGGGGTTGTTAACGGGATTAAAGGAGTTAATATATGCATAAAACATAATCTAAATATATAATACACTTAAATACATGTAAAACAATGTAAATATAATAATATTAGCTGTATTTATGGTGCCCAGTGCCCAAACCCAGTGCCATCGAGTTGATTCCTACTCATAGCGACCCTATAGGACAGAGTAGAACTGCCCAACAGAGTTTCGAAGGAGCGCCTGGCAGACTCAAACTGCCAAACCTTTGGTTAGCAGCCGTAGGTTGCACTTAACAACTACGCCACCAGGGTTTCCGTATTTATGATATTGTATATATTTATTTAGATATACTATATATTATTCGGAGCCCTGGTGGTGTAGTGGTTAAGAGCTCAGGCTGCTAACCAAAAGGTCACCACTTCGTATCAACCAGCCACTCCTTGGAAATCTTATGGGGCAGTTCTACTCTGTCCTATAGGGTCTCTAAGAGTCGGAATCCATTCGGGGACACACAACAATAACATATATTATTTTACAATTAATTTCATATATGCTTTCCATTAAGATGCATTATTTCATATAAAACATTTAAATATATATAAATATAATAAATAATAATATATTAATACTATTATTATTATTGTCTAGTCTATCTCCCTATGGGGATCTCCCTATGGGGACAGAGAGACCATGGGTAGGCTCTTCAACTTTCTTGCTTTCAACTGAGACTATAGGTGCACAATCCCTGGTTTCCCAGACTCTGCTGTGATATGCAGAGTAGGATTTATTAGTTTAAAGTTGACCCCATCGTTTGGAAAATTATAATTTACAGTAAATATCATGCAAATATTATTTCTCAGAATCCTATTATCTTAGTTATCTTAGTGCTGCTACAACAGAAATACCACAAATGGATTGCTTAAACAAACAGAATTTATTGTCATGGTCTGGTAGACTAGAAGTCCAAACAAACTCAGAGCGTCAGCTCCAGGGGAAGGCTTCCTCTCTCTGTTGGCTCTGGAGGAAGATCCTTGTCATCAATCTTCTCCTGGTCTAGGAGTTTCTTCTAGCAGGAACCCCGGGCCCAAAGGACACGCTCTGCTCCTGGCGCAGCTTTCTTGGTGGTACGAGGTACCCCTGTATCTCTGCTCACTTCTCTCTTTTATATCACAAAAGAGATTGACTTAAAAAAAAAAAATTTTTTTTTTTTGACTTAAGACACAACTAATCTTGTAGATCGAGTCCTGCCTCATTAACAAAACTGCCACTAATCCCATGTCATTAACATCATAGAGGTAGGATTTACAACACATAGGAAAATCACATCAAATGACAAAATGGTAGACAATCACACAATACTGGGAATCATAGACAGGCCAAGTTGACACACGTAATTTGGGGGGGTCACAATTCAATCTGTAACACTTAGTTGCTCCTCTTTTGAATTTCTTCATTTCAATTTATGTAATAATTTTCTTTATTTCTTGTCTTATTCTAAAACTTTCTCATCTCTGCAGCAAATAGCGTAAGATAGAAACGTGTCCAAATAAATGTATCATTCATTCTGTGGGTATTTTTAGATCCTGTTATTCCCAATATCGTCTCTTTAACTTGTTTTCTTGTAACTAGAATGAAGGTAAAGTTTTCCTCTGTCTTCCAAATCATCAACAATCCATGGACTAAGTGCTTTCACTCCATAAGCAATAAACCCCTTGCCATCAAGTCGATTCTGACTCAAGGCGACCCTATAGGGCAGAGTAGAACTGCCCCATAGGGTTTTCAAGGTAGCAGTCTTCACAGAAGCAGACTGCCACATCTTTCTCCTGTGGAGTGGCTGGTGGGTTCGAATGGCCAACTTTTTGGTTAGCAGTCAAGCACTTAACCACTGTGCCGCCAGTACTCCTTCCATAAGCAATAATGCCTCCCACATAGCCGTTGACATCAATTAAAAGACACCTCCTTGGCTTGATGGTAAATGTGATGTGACATCATCCTCCACAAAAACCACTTCCTTTCCAGCAAATAGAAACAATTGAGAGCATGAATTCACTGTCAGCTTTAAACACTGAAGGAGGAGACTGAACGTGTTTCTGGCAAACATGAAGTCAGACATCTGGTATTTCTTTCTCTTCTGCTTCCAACTTGAAGTTCTAAGAGGTAAGTGGCCTATTGAATATTTCTTAAGTTATAATTGAAGTGAATACTGAGAAAAATAAAAGGTAGAAAAATTGAACACCAAATAGAAAGACTTTTTTTTTTTCTTTTTAAAAGAAGATCCCAAGCACATGGCTAAGGGCACCATGTCATCCATGTCATTGTTAATGTCATTGTTTGCATTGCTGCCTTTGATATTATGTTTTAAGATGGTCAAAAAATTGTTTCATGAGATCATTACATTTTTGAATTGTTTCCTTGGAGTTACCTGTAAGTGGATAAAGTGGAAGAGTGGCCTACTGTTCTCTGAGAAAGATGAAAAGAAAAATGACTGTCTCAACAGAATAAAAATTAAATACTCCTGGCATTTGGGTTGGAAACGCTGGTGGCATAGTGGTTAAGCGCTACGGCTGCTAACCAAAAGGTTGGCAGTTCGAATCTGCCAGGCGCTCCTTGGAAACTCTATGGGGCAGTTCTACTCTGTCCTACAGGGTCGCTATGAGTCGGAATCGACTCAACGGCACTGGGTGGGTTTTTGGCATTTGGGTTGGGAATTTTTTTCTGTGGGAGAAAATAAAATGGGAGGGCTTGGAAAAGAAGGATTTTGATTTCAGTCTTATCTGGATGTTTTGTTGTCTGCAATGCCCAGGCAGCCACAGAGCTTTTATTGACACAAAACATCAGTGCCCCTCCAAAAGGTCGAGGAGATGTGGATGAGGTAAAAACACTCCCAGTTCTGTGGATGTTAAAAAAAAAAAAAAAAATTATTCTGGAGTCCTTGATTCTTTCTTTTGTAAACAGATATATATCAGCCTCTATATGAATAATTTAAATAATGCTACCTACTATTGAAGGTGTTTCTTTTGTTTCTTACTCTGTGCCTTTTTATATTGTTTTTATTTTCTTTTGAATTCTGAGCCATGTTCTTGTGGCTGGAAAAGCAAAGTGAAATATTAAATGGGGAAGTTCTATTACCACTAAAAGTAAAAGCAAAACATTTAGTAGCTCTAATCCCACCAAGAAATAAATTTTGTAGTAGTATGAAGAAATAGATTTTACCTTTCTCTCCAAAAAATTTTTCTTATAGCAGATTGATCAGACACTTGATTAGTGATAGCTCAAGGTGGCTTATACACTCTTAAGAGGAATAAGGAATGAGGATATAAAGTCTACTTACAATAAGTCCCAACAGCAGTTCTAGGTCACTGAAGTTACTTACTTGACTATGCCTTTTCTACAACCTAAAGAAATCCTTTAGCCATATGAATGGCATATGTATAGTGTTTTTGAATTGATATTCATTCATTCATTCATTCACTCATGTATTCAGTCTTGTGTCACTGAGTATCTTTCATGTAGGAGGCACTGTGCCAGCTGCTGTTGAGATTGAAAGACAAGTAGGAGTAAATGGGGAGAATGGTATGGAGGTGGGGAAGAACAGTCCATGTCAAGGGAAGAGCAAGTACAAAGGACTTACGGCAGGAGTGAATGAGGTGAGGTCAAGGGCCTTGAAGGAGGCAGATGTGTTTGGAAACAGAGAGGGACAGGGTTGGAGTGGTGCAAGATGAGGCTGGAAAGCGAAGCAGAGACTAGATCATTCAGAGTGCATGGGCCTTGTTAAAGACTTTGGTTTTTCTTCTCAGGTGAGTGGGACAAGTCATTGAAGGGTTTGTTTGTACTGCTAAAAAGCATCCCAGTATGCCATACTCGTTTGCATGGCTATGATGATACAGGAGATTCCTTTTCAGGAGATTTGAATTAGCACTGGCATTATTTCTGTGAGTTGATAAATCCAGTTGATGAATAAATTGTAATTCTAGAATGTTATTCATCTTAGATTTTAAATGAATAAAACCGGTGTTCACTCTCATCACACAGCAAACGCTATGTGGCATGCCATTTTCTTTAACAGGCATGAGAGCTACATGGTGATAATAAATATGGTAATGATCATATTCAAAACACCACAGAAATGGATTTACCCAGCAACTACAATTTTAAAAGCTCAAAATGCAGGAGCCAAACAGAAGTGAAGTAAGAACTTGCAGGTTCTTTTTATCGTCATATTTGTAATCCTCTCAACTAGAAAGGCTGCCTCCCACCTAGGTGTCCACCCTACTAAGAGAAAGGTATTATTACCTTCAGTTAATGTTTGAAGAAACTCAGATGAAGAAGACAGTAATTAGTGGCAGGATCAAGATTAGAACTCAAAAGTGTCTGACTCCATCATCGAACTCTTTGTACAGCATGTTGAAGTCGTAGAGGTATAGCATGAATCTCAAAGGAGAGAAATTTTCATCACTGTTGATATTTGGGTGGCAAGTAAGGTTTTCTATTGATCTCAATGTGAAATTTAGCAGTCTTGTTCTTTTAAATGATTCTGGAACAATGGGAAATTCCTCTTTGTACAAGGATCTGGGAAAGATGTGAACCTCTAACTACAATTAGAAGACACTCTTTCTAGACCTTAGAGACAATGGGGACCATGGGGGTGACTTGATGAATTCTGGTTTTAGAAAGATGGCTCTGGAAGCAGTGTGAAAAAGGCACTGGACTTATGAGACATGTGTATATTTCATGATGTGTTCTGTAAGGAAACTGGAAGGATACCTCTCGTGTCCACTTTAAACCTTACTTTCTAACCCAGGTATTCTTGATTCTTGAATTTCCCCACCTCAGGGAAAACAGTCCTTTGGTGTCTCCTGCACCTGCTTCTCCCCAAGAGTTAAGAGATTAAATTGTGTTGCTGAGCTGACCTTTGAGCCCCTCCCAGCCTCTCCAATAAAAAAAATCTTGTATAAATGCTGTCTCCTGGCATTGTCACCTGCCAGGACCCATGCTGAAGTTTTAAAAATCCAAATCTGTCAATCTTTTCTTTTTATAAACAAATTCAGGCCACTCTCATTCAGCATGATAATCCTATACTTGATTTTATTCCTTCTTCTTCTTTCTTTTTTTCTTATTTCTTATGAACTGTCTTTACCTACTGTGCTTTCATTTCTGTAAAATGAGAGGCTTGGACTAAGGTATTGGACTAAGATTTGTTAAAAGTATGAATTCTGGTGTCAGATCGTCTAGGTTCAAATCATGGCTTCAGCATATATTGACTGAAGACCTTGGGGAAGTTATTCCAGCCCCAGTTTCCTCATCTGTAAATAGGGTTGTTAACAAAAATCTGACTTTAAAGGCTGTTATGAGAATTAAATGTTATATTGTATGTAAAACACTTAACATAGTACCCAATGCATAATAAGCACTCACTACTTATAAGTTGTTGCTTTTGTTATTATTATTGTTATTATTTTATTTTTGGCAGCTACTGAAAGCTTAGATACTTAAGTAATTCTTAGACCTATTGGGTTTCATAGAATTGGCTGGGCATCATTCAGTTTGAGCCTTTGCCTTCATACTGAGAAATGAGTTTTTCTCCAATATAGGAGTAAATAGAATCCCTTGCTGTACTTTCTCATTCCTCTCTTAGGTCCATTATAGGGATATTTCCCAACCATGTTCAGCCTCCATATTCTTCTATTTATTTATTTAATACGATTGAACTTCTACTTTGTTCCAGGTCCTGGGATTATTTAGGTGACCATTGATACAGTCCTTATCCTTGTGGAGCTCATGGTTAAATACATAAAATAGACAAAATTAATTAGGATACAAGATAATCTGCATTATAAATGTATTGTTGTAGACAAAGTATTATTGAGAACATGGAAATAAGAGACTCTGTCTGAGGGTCTCAGGGGAGAGAGAGGAGGTGGCATTTGAAACGGTTCTTAAAGAACAAATGAAGGTTTCTAGGCAGATAAAAGAAAAAATAAAAAGTACCGGGATATTCTACTCTATGGGAACAGAAGTAACAATGTGAAAGGAATCACCAAAAGGTTTAGTCTGGTTTGAATATAGTCTGCAAGATTGTGAAAGGATTTTGTGTCATGCCAAGGAATTTGATTTTTATCTCATGAGCAACAGGAAGGTAATGAAGACTTTGAAGCTGGGGAGCAAAAAAAAAAAAATGCTTTTAGAAGTACAATTTTAGGAGTAACATGGAGATGGACAGGAGACCTGGTGGTGCAGGAGTTAAGAGCTTGGCTGCTAACCAAAAGGTCAACAGTTCAAATCTACCAGCTGCTGCTTGAAAATCCTATGGGGGTAATTCTATTGTGTCCTGTAGCATTGCTATGAGTCAGAATCAACTTGATGGCAACAGGTTTGGTTTTTTATGGAGATGCACTGGAAGGGGAGAGACTGATGTTGAGAAGATCAGTCAACCAAAAGAACTAGATGATGCCTGTCTACCCCCAGTGACTGTCCTAACAGGGATCACAACAGAGAGTTCTGGACAGAAGAGGAGAAAAATGTAGAACAAAATTCAAATTCACATAAAAAGACCAGACTGGAGGAACCCCCAAAACTATGGCCCTTGAACACTCTGCTAACCCAGAACTGAAACCATTCCTGAAGCCCACTTTTCAGACAAAGATTAGACAGGCCTATAAAACAAAAAATAACACATGTGAGAAATGTTCTAGGCTCAATCAAATGTATGAGACCAAATGGGCAGTTCTTGTCCAAAAACAGGATGAGAAGGCAGGAAGGGAAAGAACTGGATGAATAGACACAGGGAACCCGGGGTGGAAAGGGGAGCATGCTGTCACATTGTGGGGATTGCAACCAATGTCACAAAACAATATGTGTATAAATTTTTGAATGAGAAATTAACTTGAGCTGTAAACACTCATCGAAAGCGCAGTAAAAAGAAAAAAAAGAAAAGAAAAAGAATCTGTTTCCACAGATGAGAGAAGACATGACAAAGGTCAGGACTGGCAATGGGAACAGAGAAAAGGGATCGAATTCAAGAGACATTCATGAGCTACAGTCAGCTGGACTTGCTGACCAACTGGATGAGAAGAATCAGGAACAGAGAGAAATGAGAAAGACTCAGATTCCTAGAGATGGACCAGTGATCTCTTTAAGTAACGGGGCTTGGGTTTGACAAGTGAACGTTGAGATCAGTTTGGGAATGGTAAGCTTGATGTGTCAAGGAATATCCAGATTCAGATATTGAAAGCACATTGGAAATAGGAATCTGGAGCCAACGGAAGGGGCAAGCTGGAGATGAAGATGTGGGTTACTGGCGTAGAGAGATGGTAGTTGGAACCATGATGTAAATGAGTTCACCCAGCAAGCACCCTGTCCCTGTCTGTCTGCCCAGAGAGATTTGCACATCAGCCGAGGGATGGAAACAACCTGGGATTTCCTGGGTGCAGATAAAATTCTGCCTCCCTCCCCATTTGAGGAAGAGAGCTGGGTTCCCTCAGTCTCATGTGATTTCGCTAGGAGGACAATTTCAAAAAAATCTCAATGGAATAACTAACAAAGTACCTTGTTTGCAAATTAATTACTTTGTGACTATTGCTACAAAATTTTGTAACACTTCTAGAATTTTCCCATTTTCACAAAGAAAATCCGTTTTTACTGGAAGAAAATCCATCTTTCATTTTTCTTATCATAAACAATTAGAGAATAGAAGGTTGTTTTATTCCCCGCATAGAGTTCCCTGGAGAGTAAAAATAATTCACACATTCAGAGTGTGTGTGTGTGTTTTTGGCTTTCTTTCTGTAAATGTTAAGGATTTAGATTGGATTGGGTTTATTCTACCTATCCTTTCCTGGTCCCAATCACTTCTTAAGATTATAGATGCCTTGAATAGTAATGTAAATACAGGCAAGTATATAATCTACTAATCAGGACTCCAAAAGCTACAGCTTTTGAAAAGTGAAAAACAGTGGTAGAAAGACATTATTAAAAAAAAAAATGCTAGAATTTCTTTGTAAAAGATCAAATGTAACTAACACCAACTACACGCTTTGCAATTTTTAGAGCTTTGCCTATTGCGAGACATTCACGTTCTGTGTTAAGCTAAAGCTTGTCATTGTTTGATTACAGAAAATTTGTTTAATAAGCACCATCAATTATTGCAAACTCAGGAGATCTTATCTTTCAATCGCTCTGGGACCTTTGTAGAGGTTTGTGGTTAGAAGACTGAGTTAAGGAGAATAAAATTACATTTCTAATCCGTCTTGCACCCTCTGCAGTGTGGAGGTTTTCTTGATGTTTTCTCCAAAAAGATTTTCAACTGGGGTTAGTACAACTGGTTACAAACAGTCCCAGCAGGATGAGTCCCAGCAAGGCCATCTTATACCAGAGAAATGAAATAACATAGATACTGAAAGAGTCAGCCTGCATATGAATTCTTCTGAACCATAGTGCAATTGTCAGGCCAATGACCTTTTCTTCAAAGTTTTTCTTATCAGCCCTTAAACAGAAGCTGTAAATGCTCTTCTTCAGAAAAATTAAAAAACCTAAAGAAACCATCTAATATAAAAATTCTGGTTTTATCCTTCAGAACATTACCTCTATGGGTATCAACAGAAATGTTAAAATCATAGTCAGCAACATTTTAATAGTTTTGAGCATCTGAGAAGAATGTAGCCTATCAGATATGCCACTCAATGTGATTAAAGAGACACAGGACCCGTTGTCTGTTGTTGTCGGTTGTGGTGCAGTAGATTTCAACTCATAGTGACCCCATATGACAGAATAGAACTGCCCCATAGGGTCTGATCTTTCTCCTTTGGAGCTGGTGAGTGGGTTCCATGGCCAACCTTCCGGTTAGCAGCCGAGCACTTCACCGGTGACCCACCGGGGCTCCTACTTGTTCTCTAGGGTGATTAGAATCTAAAAATGCCAGTAAAAAGTAAACAAGTATGGGTTGAAAAATAAAAACTAATCCTTAATATTCAGATTTTAAGACTCATCACCAGCATTCAAAAAGAACATACTTATCCCCCGGTATCTACGGATGCTCAAACCCCTTACATAAAATGGTGTAGTATTTGCATCTGATCTATGCACATCCTCCCATATACTTTAAATCACCTCTAGGTAACTTATAATACCTAAGACAATGTGAATGCTATACAAATGGTCGTTAATGCTTACGCTTAAGGCTTACTGCGTTCTCAGTCTTTGTCCTGGAGAGAGACTGAGATCTGTGAAATGGTGGAAGGATACAGCTGGGTATGCCTACATGTCATTTCATTCTAGTAGAGCTTGACACATGACAATTTCAAGCTTTGCTTTTTGGAATTTTTTTTTCCAAATATTTGCAATCCTAGGTTGGCTGAATCCACCGTTGCAGAACCCATGGATACAGAGGCCAAGTGTATTCCTATTTGTGTTTTTAACAATGTATCAAGTGCTAAAAGATATAGCATGATGTCTATATCACAAACCACTAAAGTGCTATGGTCATGAAACATTTGGGTGTATTAGAACAATCATTGGTCCAAGGGCTCCTGTCCTGGTCAGGCCATGACCAAATTTAATGACTATGTACTTTTGGGGGATCCAAACGATCAACCAGGCTTAACCCTGTCCTCCCTGTTACAGACATGGAAGAGCCAGGAGACTTAATCAACCATCTAAGTAAGTCCTTGTAAAGCTGGTTGGTATTTTCAGGCAAAGCACTTTTTCTTTCAAACTCACAGATACTTCTCATTAGAATCTGACTTCCCACTATGGAAGGCGTCTTGTATGAATGTTTGAACATCTGCATGTATTTGTTTCTAGAACAAAAGCAACTTGCTGTAGCTAACCTGGGATCATGTCCCTCTTATAAGCTGGGCAAGAAGCTCACTTTTCTGGCTCTAGCTTAACTTGATAAATGTAAATGCAAAATGTGAAACGAAGAATTTAACTTGATTAATTGTAAAAGCCTTTTTGGTTCTTACACTTTATATTCTATACTTCATCTTTCCTGATTTATAACTTCACATCTTGAGATATAGGTTCATTTGTTTCTTCATGTGAACAAACATTCATTTGTGCATCCAGCCATCCAAAAAATACTGAGACTTGCTTCATGGCAATTATTATCATAGGCACTGGGGATAAACTGGTGAAGAAGACCAACAAGATCTGATTTTTTAAAGACTACATTGGAGTGGGATAGCTAGGCAATAAAAAAGTAAACAAACAAATAGGCCAGATAATTTTAGACGGTGACTAACACTTTTTCTTAGGATAATACGGTAGAAAATGACGTTGGGGCTGTCCTTTGGGTAGACGTCATTGAGGAAGTGTTATTACTCTTAAATGATGAGAAAGAAGCCACCATATGAGGATCAGAGAGAAGAATTTTCCAGGCATAGAAACAGCAAATTCAATGCCCTGGGAATACACTTCATGCTTGTGAGGGAAAGAAAGAAGGGTAGTGTGACTTCAGTGTAGTGAGTGACTGTAATGAGACAGTGTTGGCGAGGTGCATGGGTCACACAGGTCCTGGGAAGCCAGCGTAAGGAGTTAGATTTTATTTTGAGTGAGACGGGAAGGCCCTGGAGGTTTTAAAAAGCAGGGCAATGACACTACCTGATTATGTTTTAAGAAAATCATTTTCCCTGCTCTGTGGAAAATGGATTATAAATAGGTAAGAGTGAAAGCAGGAAGAGGAAACCCTTGTCCCACAGAGAGAAGACGGTGTCTTGGGAAGTGACAGTAACAATGGAGATTCTGTCGGACGTAAAAGGGAGGTACAGAAATTAGGCCTTTTTCCGCAAACAGATTTTGGCAGTCATCCTGTAAGACTCAGGCTGCAGTGACCACTGTCTAGCTTCATGCAGTTGCCTGCTTTTGTCTCACTTTCCTTGGTTGTGGCTAATGGCACTTTAGTCTTGGATTGGACCAAAGCTATGTCATGCACCCAAGAATTTCTGTGACCCTGGGCCTTCAGTTATCTGTACATGAAAGAATTTGAATTGCTATTTTGTGTTTAAGTTCACTAGATCAAACTGTCTATGATATTGAGCAGAGGTTGAATCATATAACAGAAAAGGTGTGAAGGTGATCTTATTTAAAAGATACTTGAAACATGGACAGATAATGTTTACGAGAATTTATGGGTATTGGAGATAGAGATGGTATGTTACAGAGAATGAACATCATATCAAAGGTAGTGTGATAGAAGATATTTAGGAAGAAGATTTTATATTTGGAAGTGGTGTGTGAAGAAAAGGTAAACAAGAGAGAAAGGAAGGGAGAGTAAGAAGAAAGATTGGTGAGGGCTATACATTTTTAATCACTGGTGTGGCAGGTAAACTGATCAAACAGATTTGACACTCAACCTATCAGAGCAAATACTTGCTCTAATAATTGACAGTATCAAAGCAGTACTCCTGGTTAAATTTTAGACTTGGAGATAGGAACATCCGGGGAGGGTAAGGAAGGCGATATTAGCTACTTCTAAAGTTATAAGAAACTAATATATTCAGATTTTCCTTAACTTGTTTATCCATTAAACACTTTAATCATAGTTATAAGGGGTGATCTCCTTTTGATGCTATTTTTCAAATGCCACTGAAGGCTACAGAGAATTTGTGACTGGGTATTTGAGCATATCTGTTCAACAGGTACCAAAGCATTATGAAATATCGACCAAATGCCGTACCTTGTTCCTTTAGCTGAAAGCATTCATACTGCAGGCTTAGAGTTGCCAAAAGGTTTTCTAGATGGAAATTTTAGACATTAGGTATGTGGAAACATGAATCAGGCCTCTCATTACTACACTTAATAATAAAAAGGTCACCTACATAGTTCTTAAGGAGCCCGGGTGGTGCAATGTTTAAAGCGTTTGGCTGCTAAGCGAACAGTCACTGATTTGAACCCACTCGGATGCTCTACAGAAGAAAAGGCCTGGTAATCTGCTCCTGTAGAGATTACAGCCTAGGAAACCGTATGGGGCAGTTCTACTCTGTCCTTTAGGGTCACCATGAGTTGGAATTGACTCAATAGCATACAACAACAACAGTACAGTTTTTAGGTTAAAAACTATAAAACAAAAAGTTAAGAGTGTCCAATGGAAATGACAGGCTGGACCCCCCAGATGCCAACGGTACACAACCTTGATGCTGTCGTTCAAGAGAAGCTGAAGCACTATCTTCCTAGCCCTAGAAACCACTTTAATGGACAAGCAAAATAGTCACATTCACTTCCATCTCTCCTGACTCCCTGGAATAAAGCCCATTAAGATAGAGGCACAAAGAGGGGATTATGAGAAAATGGCTTCCTCTCTGGAGGACTCGTCTGACAGCAAACTTTTAGCCCTCTTGGTTGTTTGTAGTCTCGTCTGAATGTGTTCTGACCCTGAATTCATAGAAAGTGGAAAGAACTTTAAGACCTTTTCATCTCACTTGCTTATTTTAAAGATGTGGAGGCTTAGGTACAGAAGAACACCCTAGTCGTAGAACCTCGCTGGTGGCAGAGAGAGAATTTGCCTCTGGTTTCCTAGGGAACCACGACATTGCACTTCCACCTCACTGCATCGCCTACCATTTCAGTTTGTCTGGCACTGGGTTGTAAGCCACAGCGTGGGCACAAAAGAAGAAAAAGTTGCTGACAAGACGATCTTCAGAAATAGAAGACGGTGCGTTTACACCTGTGTGAGCACACAGTGGCCGCAGACACTTATGCTCCAAGGCCGCTTTGTGGCTTACTTGCTGCCACTCTGGTCTCTGAGAAATTAGCTCTCAATATTTTTAAGGGAACTGAGAGTCAGCTTCCTGACTTTATCTTCTGCAGCAAAGATAGAAGAGACACATAAGCATAAACAGCAGTGCAATGTAATTTGCTCAGACAAACAAGTCCCTGAACAAGATGCACTTCATTTAAATTTAATGTGGATTGCACCTATTCTCACACTGTCAGTTCTTTTCCTCTTGCTTTTTGCTTGCATTATTCCCTCTATTTTTTAAAATGAAACAAGCATTATTTTCCTTCTGTATACTTTTATACCTTTTTATTGTAGAAGAAAACATCTTTATAGAAAAATGAATGAAACATAAATACACATTTAATAAAT
The DNA here is from genome assembly GCF_024166365.1 of Elephas maximus indicus. Classification (NCBI taxonomy): domain Eukaryota; kingdom Metazoa; phylum Chordata; class Mammalia; order Proboscidea; family Elephantidae; genus Elephas; species Elephas maximus. Next base: position 102,549,452 of record NC_064824.1, read on the forward strand.
GATTATAAAATATATCACAACCCCCCACCACATTCATTACAGATCAAGAAATAAAGCAATGTATTATTACAACATTGTCTTCTATTTCCTTAAACATTGTAAGTTTAATTGTTTTAGTTTGGGGATCTGACAATTCAAATATATAAACTGGGTTTGTTTCTGTTGTTGCCTTGTTTTCTTGTGTGACTGAATATTTTTAAGGACGTGCCTGTCATTGTATTTAAATATGATTGTGGGAATGATTTGAGGCATAGGGTATAATCTTTTCTTCCAGAAATAGGTTGCATTTTTACTTTGAAAAACTTAGGGGTAGTAATAGTCCAAGATCACCTTACACAAAGTTCAAGAGTTTAGATTTCCTGGACTATCCAAGCTTTTTAAAGATGAGCTGTAGTCTGCATGAGGGCTGGTTTACTTCTGGTTTATCTGCATGCCAAGGATGTAAATCTTTGAAAACCGAGCTTATAGGCAAGAGGGTCTGTATCTTAGGCTGGGTTCTCTAGAGAAGTAAAACCAGTAAAGCGTATAAATATCTATATAGAGAGATTTATATCAAGGAAATGGCTGAAGTGGTTGTAGAGGCTGGAACATCCTAAGTCCCAAGTGGGTCAGGCTAGAGGCTTCCCCTGATTCATGTAGCCACAGGGGTTGGCGAACCCTGGATCTATAGGTCAGACAGCAGGGCGCTTGGTCACAGGCTGCAAAGATCAATGAATCCTAAGACTGGCAAGCAAGACAGCAGGTAAGCTGCAAGCTCAAGTACCAAGAACTGGAGATCAGATGAACAAGAGCCAGCTGCAGGATCCAGAGCGAGCAAAAGCCCATGAGCCTTGCCAGAGTGTCCACCTATATTGGATGTAAGCCACACCCCAAGGAACTCTCTCTTTCAACCGATTGGCTACTCACAGCAGTTTCCATCATGGAGGTGATCACATTAAATCAAATCTCATCATGGAAGTGATCAAAACATCATACGACTGCCAAACCACTGAGAATCATGGCCCAGCCAAGTTGACAAACTACTAGATTTTTCACTTTAAAAACTCCAAGAGTTGAGATATCAAAGCAAAAGTCTGAATATGGGAGGTAAGCTTTCAGCATAAAAGCAGCATCCAAGCTCTGCTCATCTATCTAGGTTCTGGCTCCCTCTTCAAATTTAACCTGATAATTTTGTTAAGCATTAGGTTATTGTCAGCGTGGGAATCAGTCTGAATAATCTGGACTGCCATAAACGCATATTGGAATACTTATCCTTATAGTTCAGGATCAAATGCCCAAACTGAAAATTTATCCCCTAGTAATATGAAGTACACAAATTACAGCCTAGAGTATTCAGAAGAATAAGTATTAGTTTATACATCTTAAATAAAATTAAGGCAACTAGTACAGAATTGTGGCAAATGAACCCTCCCTCTTGCATATTGCTTGTCCTTTTATAAATTGGTCAGTGCTTTCAGAAAGAAATATGGAAATACAGAGTGTTGTAATAATCTTTAAACATTTGAACAAATTTCATAATATTTACATAAAGGCTAAATGCTGAAGATGGTCTCAATATCCAACATTAGTGGAATGCTTTAACCAATTATAATAGATCAATATATGGCATATTAAATGGCCATTAAAAAGGATAATTATGATGACTATGTAAAAAGAATGCATGCTTATGATACAATATTAACTGACAGTACCTTGTTTACTACATAAAACAAGTATATCTCTTGAAGATAAAGAGCAAATAGATAAAAACGGAATTTCCATTTCACTGGAGGACAGGTTTTTTTTTTTTTCTTCTTAAAAATTCTTTACATTTGCTATGTAGTGGTCTCCAGAATAAAGACAGAGATTTCAAAACTGAGGTAAAAAGCTCTCATGCAAATAATTTTTCCCCGATTTCAAGATGGCAATTTTGTCATATTGAAAAAAAAAAAATGAGAAAAGGAAGACTAAGTAATTTGAACTGATTTAATAACTCAGGATCTGCATCCAGGCCAAAGTCATTTCGTTTCTTCCCTCTGTGATTCCCATGTAGCTCGTAAAAAGAGCCTTAGCTTCCTGTAAGCTTAAAAGTTACTAAAAAATAAAACAAAACAAACGAAATGAAAAAGTAAAAATCTGGAGCCTTACCTTTATTATCAAGCCTCAAACCAGTTCTTAGTGGGTGAGGTTAGGGAAGACACATTGCCATTATTTGAAAATGATTCTTTTGCTCTCCAGCAAAAACAAAACAAATGAAAAAACAAACCTGTTGCTGTCCAGTTGATTCTGACCCATAGCAATCCTATAGGACAGAATAGAACTGCAGCATAGGGTTTCCAAGGAGCAGCTGGTGGATTTGAACTGCTGACCTTTGGTTAGCAACCATGCTCTCAACCAGTGGGCCACCAGGGTGACATGCTTACCAGCAGGAGGGGGTAATATGTATATGTATATGTTTATATACAATCATTTGTTTCAGTTTAAGCTGTATGGTACCTTTAAAAGTTTTTTTTTTTTCTAAACTACATGCTTTTCTTAAATCTCCCCTTGTGTGACTAAGTGCTACTCATCTTCCAATCTGAATTTTAAAGTCACTTCCTTAAAGAGGCATTTCTCTGATTCTCCAATGGAAATTAGAACTCATTCCAACCCCACCACTTTTATTTGAGTAAAAAAAAAAAAAAAGTACTCAGTTATTTCCATTCCTAACATGACTTACAGAGAATTATTACATATTTATTTGTTTATTATTCATCTCAAATATATAAGCTCCGAAAGCACTACCTGGCCAACTGACTGGAAGAGATTCATATTAGTGCCTATTCCAAAGAAAGGTAACCCAACAAAAATGGGGAAATTATCAAACAATAACATTAATATCACACGCAATTAAAATTTTACTGAAGATCATTCAAAAGCAGGTGCAGCAGTACTCTGACATGGAACTGCCAGAAATTCAAGCCAGACTCAGATGAGCATGTGGAATGAGGGATAGCATTGCTGATGTCAGATGGATCCTGAATGAAAGCAGAGAATACCAGGAAGATGTTTACCTGTGTTGTATTGATTATGCAAAGGCATTCAACTGTGTCGATCATGACAAATTATGGATAACATTGAGAACAATGGGAATTTCAGAACATGCTCATGAGGAATGTGTACATAGATCAAGAGGCAGTCATTCAAACAGAACAAGAGGATGGTGTGTGGTTTAAAGTCAGGAAAGATGTGCATCAGGGTTGTATCTTTTCACCATACTTATTCAAACTATGCTGAGCGAATAATTCAAGAAGTTGGACTATATGAAGAAGAATGGAACATCAGGATTGGAGGAAGATTCGTTAACAACTGGCAATATACAGATGACACAACCTTGCTTGCTGAAAGTGAAGAGGACTTGAAGCACTTACTGATGAAGATCAAAGACCACAGCTTTCAGTATGGATTACACCTCAACATAAAGAAAACAAAAATCCTGACAACTGGACCAGTAAGCAACATCATGATAACCGAAGAAAAGATTGAAGTTCTGAAGGATTTCATTTTACTCGGACCCATAATCAACACCTATGGAAGCAGCAGTCAAGAAATCAAAGGACGGATTGCATTGGGCACATCTGCTTCAAAAGACCTCTTCAAAGTGTTAAAAAGCAAAGATGTCACTTTAAGGACTGGGTGCACCTGACCAAAGCCGTGATGTTTTTAATCACCGCACATGCATGCGAAAGGTAGACAATGAATAAGGAAGACTGAAGAAGAATTGACGCCTTCGAATTGTGGTGTTGGTGAAGAATATTGAATATACCATTTTGGATTGCCAAAAGAATGAACAAATCTGTTTTGGAAGAAGTACAGCCAGAATGTGTTATCAGGAGGGATCAGGCCCTGGAGAAGGACATCAGGCTTGGTAAAGTAGAGGATCAGCAAAAAAGAGGAAGACCCTCAACAAGATGGATTGACACAGTGGCTACGACAATGGGCTCAAGCATAACAACAATCATGAGGATGGCCCAGGACTGGGCAGTGTTTCATTCTGTTGTACATAGGGTCACCATGAGTAGAACCAACCTGACAGCACCTAACTTCAACAACAACAAAAGGGCAGAGATCACATCTGTTTGATTCATACTATGTATATATATTATTCAATAAATTTCAAATTATATATGCATATATAATAAGCAAGTTTCTTATTAGGTTTTTCTAGGACACCATCTTACCTTTTGTCATGTTCTTTCTTTTTGAAAGTGAAGTTTTTTCATTTTGATGTAATAGATGTGACTTTATAGAGAGAATTTACCTTTATGTTTGAATATAATTATTATGGCAATATATTCTGGGTTTTTAATTTTTATTCTTAAAAGGTCATTTTTGCTTTGTTTTCTTTTTGTCCAGGAGAAATAAATGATTCTAAGATGTTCGCATTTCACAATGGAGGTGTGCAAATTATATGCAAACACCCTGAGGCTATCCAGCAATTTAAAATGCAGTTGCTGAAAGGGAGGCAAATACTCTGTGAGCTCACCAAAACAAAGGAAAGTGGAAACTTGGTGTCCACCGTTAAGAATTTGGAGTTCTGTCAACCTCAGTTAACCAATAACAGCATCTCTTTTTTTCTATATAACCTGGACAGTTATCATGCCAGCTATTACTTCTGCCAACTAATAATTTTTGATCCTCCTCCTTATCGTGTAGAGACTTTTAGTGGAGAATACTTGCATGTTCATGGTAAGGCATTGCTTTTATCTTCCTGGTTTAAGAGTACATATGCGTTTTGATAATTTTCTCAAAAGGAGAGTAGTTATCTGCAGAGGATGGCAGGGCTTTGCTCCAAAATCCTGAGGGCCTGCACTGTGATTCACCAATAGGGACCTGCCAAAGACTTCAGATAGTACCTATATCTGCCACTGACACTTCAGGCACCATTGGATCATCTGAATCATATGGCCCAAGTGGCAGAGCCACTTGCACAGCAGCCTGCACATGTCTCAGAGCTTTCTCTTGGTCTGGGCCCCACTCAAAACTAACAGCTTTTTGAGTCGCTTGAAAACTAGGCCTGAGTAGCACACCCAATGAGGGATATGTTGCCTCCAAAATCCAAAGAGGTCCACTAGGTGTTGTGCCTTCTTTTTAGTTGTGGGAGGGGCCAGATACAATAAATTATCCTTCACTTTAGAAAGGCTATCTCGACATGCCCCACACTGCTGAACTCGTAGAAATTTCACTGAGGTGGAAGGTGATCCAATGTGAGGGTTCTGCCGGTTGTTGAGTATGTCTATTCCAATTATGCAGTCCGGAAATGGGGAAATCACTGCAGGATGGGTTTGGGGACCCACTGGACCTTCTGTGAGATGGACATGAGCTACGACTCCATTAATAACCTGACATCCATATGCCCCCACTCTGACTGGTGGGCCAGTGACATTTTGGGTCTCCTGGAATTAATGTCAGTTCAGAGGCAGTATCTAATCATTCCCTAAAAGTCTGATTATTTTCTTTTCCTCAGTCAACTGTCACTCTAGTAAAAAGCTGTAGATCCCTTTGGGGAAGGCTAGGAGAAAGATGGAGACCCTGGTGGTGTAGTGGTTAAGTGCTACAGCTGCTAACCAAAAGGTCGGCAGTTCAAATCCCCCAGGTGCTCCTTAAAAACTCTATGGGGCAGTTCTACTCTGTCCCATAGGGTCACTATGAGTCAGAATTGACTTGACGGCAACAGGTAACAGGAGGAGAAAGATTAACAGTATAAATTTTTGGCAGTGTAGTGATGTCCTTCTTCAAAGGGACACAGCCTACCAATCATTCTAGGCATTGTAGGCCTTTAAACTTGCTGAAGTCTGGGAATTGATTGAGGGGCCATGACTCTCTATTTTGGCAGTTCAAGTTAGACTGCTGTTCACTTGACCTAGGATTCTTCCATTTGCACAGATCAAGTAAACATTCAGTAGATTTCCTATCTGTTTCACTCCTAGGGACACCGTGACAAAGTAGTCAACACCATAAGCCCATACAAGTCAGACGACTCTGATTACAGTTTTAATTTTGTTGTCCATTACAGTAACCATGCCCATATTGTCTTTGTTGATTGAGTGTTGCCACTTAGCCCCTACTACCACAGGGTCCAATCAGCCCCACTGTAGTTAGGTGTTTTAATTCAGTTAGGGCGGTTCCCACTGTGAAATCTAACTTACATAAAATAGCAATCACAGCAGTCTTTAAAGATGCTGGGCCTCCCTTCACAAATTTGTTCTTCGCTGTTGTGGAAAAAGGTGTTTCCTCTGGGCACTCCACGTGTGGGTCTGTGGGTCTAAGCTGAAAAATCCACTCTCACATGCCAATTTCCCTGCATTTTTGGATACCTTCTTCTGCAGTATACCAAGGCAGGTCTGGTACTTCAGCTCGATTTAGTGTAGGCCACTGCATAATCCATGCCTCAGCAACCCAACCAAATAATTAGATCCTTTCCTAACTTCTTGAGCTGAAACACTGAATGAAAAATCTAGGCTTAGTAGACCAATATCAACAAACTCAGACTGACCCGTCTTTATGTTCCTTGGACTGTTATCCCACACCCTTAATAGCCATTCCCACACGTATTTCCCAGGTTTCTGTTTGTACATATTAGAATGGTCAAGCAGTTCTTTTGGAGTGTACCATACCTCCTCATGGTCACACTTTGTACTTCATCTTTTGGGGCTCACTAGGACGTAAGCCTAGTCCTAGGTCTGGAAGTCAAAATGGTTGGGGTGTGCTTTGGGAACAATTGGCATTATTTTGTAAGGTACCTGCTTTAGGTGATGTCTCATGCAATGACTCAGACAAAGACTCTTTAGACACAGCTAGGTTGATCTCATCAGGTGAGTGTGGAGGGCCTAATGGTTTTACTGAGGGAGGTGGCTTAGCAGACAAAGATTGAGCAATCTCTTCAGATGAAAGTGAGATGGCTGGTTTTGTTGGCTGGCGTGATTCAAAGGCATTTAGGGACTCAGTGTCCCCAGCTTCCTGATCACCTGCCCACCACATGCCCCCATCCCAAGTTTCAGGATCCCATTTCTTCCCAATCAATACCCTCGCTTTAACTTCAGACACCACTTGAGGTTGGGAATTGAGTTGGTATTGTATTTCAGCCACTCTTATGATAAGACCCTGGGTTTGGTTTTCAGCAATATCAGCTCTGTTACTACAAGAAATAAGGTTTTCTTTCAAGGCACAAGTGGAAACTTTGAGGTCATATATGTTGTACTTGAGCTTTGACTCTGAAGCCCTGAGCTCATCTCTTTCTTTCACCTCTTTGTCTAGTAAAAATAAGACCAACTAACGAGCTTCCTTATAATTCTTATTATAACAAAATTGTAGAATGGTATCTCACATGTGATCACCCAGAGCCTCGCCTTTCACCAATACATGATCTATTGACGGTGATATTTTGCATATTTCTATTGCCACCTTATGCCATGGTTTAGCACTGCCCTCTTTACTACTGGAAGCAGAGTCGTCAACATCTTTAAGACTAAGCAGACTGCCACACCACTGAGAATCATGGCTCAGCCAAGTCAACACACAACTTTAACAATCACAATCTCTTATTAGATTCCTCGCTTTAAAGACTCTGAGAGTTGAGATATCAAAGCAAAAGTTTGAATTTGGGAGATCAGCTCTCAGCGTAAAAGCAGCATCCAAGCTCTGCTCATCTATCTAGGTTCTGGCTTCCTCCTCAAATTTAACCTGATAATTTGACATTTTGTTCAGCATTTGGTTGTTATCGGTATGGGAATTAGTTTGAATAATTTGAACTGCCAGAACTGAACATTAGAACACTTGTCCTTATAGTTCAGGATTAAATCCCCAAACTGAAAATTTATCCCCTCTAGGCTTTTTTTTTTTTTTTTTTTTTAGGCCTAGAGTATTCAGAAGAATAAACATTAGTTATGAATCATAAATAAAATTAAGGCAACTAATACAAACAGAATTGTGGCAAATGGACCCTCTTGCATATTGCTTGTCCTTTTATAAATTGGTTAGTGCTTTCAGAAAGAAATATGGAAATACAGAGTGTTATAGTAATCTTTAAACATTTGACCAGTTTTCATAGTGTTTACATAAAGGCTAACTGTTGAAAATGGCCTCAATATCCAACATTAATGGAATGGTTTAACAAATTATGATGGATCGACATATGGTACATTATATGGTCATTAAAAAGAAAAATTATGATGACTATGTAAAAAGAATCATGCTTATGATATAACACTAAATGACAATAGCCTGTTTACTACATAAAACAAGTATATCTCTTAAAGACATAGACCAAAAGTATAAAAAAGAATTTGTATTTCATTGGAGGACTGGAAATTTTTTTCCGTAAAAACTCTTTACACTTGCTATGTAGTAGTCTCAAGAGTAAAATCAGAGATTTCAAATCTTGGGTAAAAAACTGTCATGCAAATAATTTCCCCCCAATTTCAGGATAGAAATTTTGTATATTAAGGAAAAAAGGAAGACAAAGGGTTTCCAAGGAGCAGCTGGTGGATTTGAACTGCTGACCTTTTGGTTAGCAAACATGTTCTTAACCAGTGGGCCACCAGGGCTCCATGCTCTCCGTCAGGAGAGGGTAATATAAATATATGTTTATATACAATCATTCGTTTTTAGTTTAAGCTGTACGGTACCTTTAGAAGTTTTTTTTTTTTTCCTAAACTACATGCTTTTCTTAAATCTCCCCTTGTGTGACTAAGTGCTACTCATCCTTCAGTCTGAATTTAAAAGTCACTTCCTCGAAGAGGCATTTCTCTGATTCTCCAAAGGAAATTAGAACTCATTCCAACCCTGCTACATTTATTTGAGTAGTACTCTGTTCTTTCCGTAGAGAATTACTACGTGTTTTTTTTTTTTTTTTAATATCCATCTCAAATATAAAAGCTCCTAAAAGGCAGGGGCCACATCTGTCTGATTCATAGTATGTTAATACAGTATTTAATAAATTACATATTTTATATGCATTTGGAGCCCTGGTGGCACAGTGCTTAAGAGCTCAGGCTGCTAACCAAAAGTGTGGCAGTTCGAATCCACAGGCCACTTCTTGGAAACCTTATGGGGCAATTCTACTCTTTCCTATAGGGTCACTATGGGTCAGAATCAACTTGAAGGCAATGAGGTTTTTTTTTTTTTTTTTTTATTATATGCGTATATGATAAGCAAGTTGCTGGTTAGGTTTCTAGGGCGCAGTCTTACCTTTTGCCATGTTCTTTATTTTTGAAAGTTAAGTTCTTTCATTTTGGTGCAATAGAGGTAACTTTACAGAAAGAAATTACTTTTGGATTCAAATATAATTATTACAGCAATGTATTCTTAAAATGTCATTTTTGCTTTGTTTTCTTTCTTTTTGTCCAGGAGAAATAAATGATTCTGCTAAGCCTGAGATGTTCGCATTTCACAACGGAGGAGTGCAAATTATATGTAAACACCCTGAGACTATCCAGCAATTTAAAATGCGGTTGCTGAAAGGGGGGCAATTACTCTGCGAGCTCACCAAAACGAAGGAAAGTGGAAACACGGTGTCCACCGTTAAGAATCTGGAGTTCTGTCAGTTATCCAATAACAGCGTCTCGTTTTTTCTCTATAACTTGAACAGCTCCCATGCCAGCTACTACTTTTGCCAACTAGTAATTTTTGATCCTCCTCCTTATCGTGTAGAGACTCTCAGTGCAGAATATTTGCATGTTTATGGTAAGGCATTGCTTTTATCTTCCTAGTTTAAGAATACACACACATTTTGACAATTTTTATCACTAATGAAAATAATTAAACAAATAAGCATCTTTTATGTTGGGGGTCTGAGCTGCGGTGGCGCCCTGGTTCAAGTGCTTGGCTGCCAACCCAAAGGTCGATGGTTCAATCCCACTAGCTGCTCCGCGGGAGGAAGATGTGGCAGTCTGCTTCAGTAAAGGTTCACAGTCTTGGAAACCCAAGTGAGACTTCTACTCTGTCCTATAGGGTGGCTACAAGTTGGAATTGACTCGATGGTGGTGGGTTTTATGTCGGAGTTCATTTGGGTGCAGTTAAAGGCAATCATTTATGATACAACTATGCAAGGGACAATTTATTACTAATAATTATTGTTAGTAACTAATATCCAGTTTAATCATAGAGACTGCTGAGTTAGAAATAACTCGTGCTGTTTTTAAAACACATATCCCCATAAAAATCAGAAAAAGAAATTAAGACAAATACACAAACCCATGGCTTAATGGCTTTTTCCTCTGTTCACCTAAGGTTTATAATTTTGGATTTGTGCTGGGGTTGTGTAATGGAGTGAGATGATTGAAACATAATAATATTTTTCCTACTTACTGGTTTGCAAAAATGGAGACAGAAAATTGCTTTCTATTAACCCCATTTCTAAATACACACGTACACAGAAGTGTATAGAGTGGAAACATAGAGTCTTTTAGGTTTTAGTTTCTGGCAGCTTGCTGTAATACTAAGATGATGATGCTAGTTACCATTTATTGAAGAACATTACTGTAATGAAGAAAATCTCCATTTGATTAAATAACTTCTAAACTTGGTAAGAGATTTGTGATTCAGCACTGAAAAAGGAAATGTGATTCTCAGATTTTTTTTCTTACCTTTTTTTCCAACCCAGAATCACAGCTTTGCTGCCAACTGAAGCTCTGGTTGCCCATCATATGTGCAGCTTCTGTTGTACTCTACATTTTTGGATGTATATTTATTTGTTGGCTTACAAAAAAGGTAAGCAAATTCTATTTTTTCTTGCTTCTTCTTTCTGAAGAATATCAATGATTGCTTCCTCATTAAAAGTACACATTGCCCATGCCAAAGTCATGGGATCACCAGGTAGCCAATTCCTTTTCCCTAAGATTTTTTTTTTTAAGATACACCTAGTAAATAATACTTTGGAATGGAAGCTTAATTATTTATTTTATAGATCATTTCACTGCCAAAAGGACTGCATGGCCAACAGTAAGATATGTTATTATTGTTATTTTTAAACGATAAAGAGGGAGGTCAAAGCATAAAAAGAGATGGCTATAATTTTTAAAAGTTATTATAGGTGGGCTGTAAATTTGAATCTAAGCTTCCTAAGAGTCAAGGCAAAGATGAAACAATTAGCTGTAAGTTTCACTCAACTGGTAAGATAAAAACAATCAGTGAAAAAGTTGTACAAGCTGCCATGAGCAGCTGAGAAAGAAATTGCCCTTTTTTTTCACATGATAAATGCTTATACCCCTTGCTTTTAAAGAAAACCACAGAAAACCTACTCAGAAAGATAAAACAGCAATACAACAACAACAATAACCTCTCTGTCCTGGAGAATATTCTTTTTAATCTCTTATATTAAACCAAAAACCCACGGCTGTGGAGTTGATTCTGACTCTTAGTGACTCTGTAAGACAGAATAAAAGTGTCCTGGTTGGTTTCCGAGGCTGTACACCTTTACAAAGCAGACTGCCATGTCTTTCTCCTGACGAGTGGCTGGTGGATTTGAACCACTGACCTTTTGGTTAGCAGCCAAGTGCTTTAACCACTGCACCACCAGGGCTCCTTTCTTTCACATTCTAGGTTCTCAATCAAATAATTTGTCAATCTGCCATGTTATGCAAGTGTGTTAATATTCAAGTATATCCACAGTGTGCTCATTGGCCAGACAGTATGTCTGTCTGTGCCAAACTCGAATCTGAAAAGACAGGTAAAGAAAAAAGAGAGTAAGATAGGGTCCATGACTCATGTCTATTGGGGAAGGAACATAAAGGTAAAAATGAGGAGGAAGTTCAGCAGAAAGCTCTTGTTATTTAAAGCTCTTTCCAGAAATGTTCTATTTAGCCTAAAGTCAGGAGCCTAAGTCACGTTTTAATGCTTTTGTCACATACCACTTCCAAGAAAGAATAGAAAACAGAAAAAACCAGGGATGGAGATGAGACACACACCACTTCCAAGAAAGAATAGAAAACAGAAAAAACCAGGGATGGAGATGAGACAGACAGATGACAAACCACATTTCTGGCGTTTTTTCTTTCAGAAGTATCAGTCCATTGTGCATGAACCTAACAGTGAATACATGTCCATGGCGGCAGTGAACACAGCTAAAATACCTGGACCCAGAGGTATGGCTCCCCTTGGGGGTTTGGTCAGCAGTGTGGATGTGTGTGGGGGATGGTGGTCTCCATGTTATGCCTGAAATTTTAATTTTTTTTAAATTTTATTTTAAAGGAAGTGAAAATATCTCTTAGGCCTAATTTTATTTTTTTTCCTGCAAAAATCTGGATATTCACTTTAACTGAATTTATGCTTCCTGTAGTACAAACAAAAAATATGATTATAAACCACTATTGTATCAAGGCAATTTCTCCCTTGCTGTTTCAAAAATTGTGATGATTCTAAGTCTTACACATTGAAAGGTACATTACGGTAGACAATGAACATTTATTGAGCATCATTTAAGTGAAAACTGTTGTGGTGGGATGCATGTATGTATGGAGATTTTGGCTGAAACTTGGAAGAGAGATCTGGGCTGGAATGAAGAGGAAATTGGTAAAGGTATTTAATTATTTTGATGTACTAGTTTCCTAGGGATGCCATATCAAGATACCACAAGTGGGTGTCTTATAAGAATAGAAATCTATTTCTTTACAGTGTGGGGGCTGGGAGTCCAAGATTAGAGTATCAGTAGGGCCATGCCCTCTTTGAAGGCTCTAGAGGAAGAACCTTTTGTGTTTCTCCAGCTTCTGGTAGCCCCTGGTGTTGTTGGTTTGTAGGTACTTTTTCACATGGCATTCTTCCCTCTGTGTATCTCTCTGTCTGCTCTTTTCTAAGGACAGTACATATATTGAATCAGGATCCACCCCACTGGGGTATGACCTGATGTAAAACTAACTGATAACATCTTCAAAGACCGTATTTCCAAATAAGGTCACATTCACAGGTATAGGAGTTAGGACTTCAACATATCTTTTTGGGGGATACAATTCAATCCATAACATTTGATGCAAAGAGAATGCAAATTTAGAGAGCTTAAATAACCTCAGTAGCATTTCAATAAGGTAGAAATTTGAACTTTTCTGTTGAGAGAACTTTTCTATTGCGTGCTATCAGGTTGGGGAACATCTAAAAAGTCTGAAACATCCCTAGTGGAAAAAAATCTGTAAGTCTTATGGCTTTGGGATTGGAGTGATGTGAGAGAAGTCATGAGGCAGTTGTTATTGCTATTTGCCATCTAGTTGATTCCAAGTCATGGTGACCCCGCGTGTGCAGAGTAGAACTGCTCTATAGGGTTTTCAAGGCTGTGACTTTTCAAAAGCAGATCACCAGGCCTGTCTTCTGAGGTGCCTCTGGGTGGGTTTGAACCACCAAACTTTCTGCTAGTGGTTGAGTCACCCAGAGAACCTAATGAAGCAAAGTTCGCTTTATTTTTGTCATCAGTTAGTGGTTAAGGACTGTGTAAGAGGGAAACACATAGCTTCCATTACCACGGAATCACAGAATGAGAGGGAACTTACACGTTCCTTTAGTCCATCCATCATTGTTTAGATGGGAAAAATCAATGCTCAGAGTGTCAAGAGAGTCTCTCGGTTGCCCAGATGTAATGCTAAAGCTGTGACACAGGCCCAGAGCTTGTTTTTCATGACTTTCTTTGCTGTTGAAAAAATATATTTTGTCTCAACTTCTGTGCTCATAGTAAGGTATTCTGCCTTCGTTTGGATGTAAGAACCTGAGATAGGAACTTGGGTGCAAGTGGCTTAATACTTGGGAGGTGGTCCTAGGAAGAAAGAGTGAGGGAGGAGAGAAAGTGAGACAGGGAAGGAGGAGAGGCAAATGAAGGTCTCAGACCTAGGACATGAGGGACTTGGTTTCATTGGGACCTCAGAGATGTGTACAGACTTAATAAATGGGAGGCTTAAGAGCCTCCCGGAATTGTTATTCTGAAGTGTGGGAAGTGTAGCATTTAGCCACTGGCTGTGTGCCTCACTGGTTTGGGGTTACAGTTAGGAGCAATAACTCTCCTCATCCTTGTGCTATGCCCTGGGTATGGGATGAGCAGGCTCTGAAGTCATCTGAGAAATCCCTGAGGCAGAAAAGCAGAGAATTGCCCCACTGGGCTCTGGTGGTAGAACGGCCAGCTTGTGCAGAACTGGTGGAATCTACCTCACCTGTGGAGCCCAGCATGTATCCTACAATTAGTTTTAAACAAATAATAATCTGAATGATCACAGTGTAAGTTTCTTAAAGGTAGAAAGGGTCTCTCTTCTGTGTTTTGAAAGCATTGCACCCGATTCCAAGCAGGGCATAAATCAGCAATTCTGTAAAATATGCTTCTTGAAATTTCTGTATGCTAGGTCCCCAAACTGATGACGCCACAGATTTAGCACACAGCAGGTGCTCAATGGTTCCATCAAGTCAGTCCCAACTTACAGTGACATTTTGCACAACAGAACGAAACACTGCTCAGTCCTGTGCCATCTCACAACTGTTGCTATGCTTGAGCCCATTGTTGCAGCCACTGTGTCAATCCACCTCGTTGAGGGTCTTCCTCTTTTTCAATGACCCTCTACTTTCCCAAGCATGATGTCCTTCTCCAGGGACTGATCCCTTCTGATAACATGTCCAAAGTACGTGAGACATAGTGTCGCTGTCTTTGCTTCTAAGGAGCACTCTTGTTGTACTTCTTCCAAGACAGATTTGTTCGTTCCTTTGGCTGAATAGGTAGGTGCTCGATAGGTGTTTATTAAGTAAATAAATGAATATTCCATCTAAGTCAAATTTTAACTGTATCATTATTATGTGAATAACACCATGTTGAGCCTGTGTGTTGGGAAAGAGGAGAGAAGACCCAAGACAGTCTTGGAGAGGTGATGTGTTTGGACTAAGTTGGGATAGCATGATAGAGTCAGAATTACACAATTAATCACAAAAAGAAGAGTTTCAATAATGTCTGTTACAGAAGTCAATAGCAGGCTGGGTAAGACTTCATAGAAAATGTGGAAATGGTGCTGGTTTTTGAAGCATAAATAAGGGTTTCAATGGTGCGTGTGTGTGCGTGTGTGTGTGTGTGTGTATTTATACAAGGCAGCGAAAAGGGAAACCTTTTGAAGAGAATTGGCATATGGAGAGCTTTTTAAGAGTTTATTCTAAAATTCTGTTACAGATGTGCCCTTTAACCTGGAACTCTCTGGCCCCCAGGCCTGAACCACACTGGCCAGCTCCCCACAACTTGAAGTACAAGATTATCTCCTTTCCTGGACCAGAGAGTCTGACCTGACTTGACTACATGCATCGCCTGCTGGTGTTTTGTTCAGTCTGAACCAGTGACTCTATCAGTCAACAGGGATTTATTTCAGTAGACTGCCTCCATACTGCTGAGTTCTCGCAAAACAAACACCTTCTTGAAAAGAGCTGTATAGAAAGCCCAGCTCCTGTGTGCTCAGCAAATAGACCTCGTTGGGGAGGAATCCCTGTCTTCATATCTGCTCCTAG
The DNA here is from genome assembly GCF_024166365.1 of Elephas maximus indicus. Taxonomy (NCBI): domain Eukaryota; kingdom Metazoa; phylum Chordata; class Mammalia; order Proboscidea; family Elephantidae; genus Elephas; species Elephas maximus. The sequence goes on from NC_064824.1 coordinate 102,564,920, forward strand.
GAAAGCAGCAGCCAGTAAAACAAACACATCTACAAAATTCTTTAAAAGATGTTAAGGGTACTGAATCTGCAGAGCAAATGGGCAGCCCTGGCCAGCATCTGTCCACATGTCACTAACACATTACCTCTTCTTTCCGTAGAGATGAGCATTCCTTTTTTAATCAGACGGTAGAGGGAGGTACTTCAAAACTGTTGCTATTTTATTGCTGTTTCATTATGTTTTATACTGTCCTAATACAATAGTTCACAGTACTCTCTTGTTCAACTTCGGATATTTCCAAACCTCAGTCGACCACCCCACCAGCAGTTTAAATACCTTCTCTTGCCCTCAAATTTATCTGCTAAAATACTTGTACATGAGTACTTGACTAACAGAAAAAACAAAAACCTATTGTCATTGAGTTGATTCTGACTCATGGAGATTCCATATATTATGGAGTAGAACTGTGCTCCATAGGGTTTTCTCGGCCATAATCTTTAAGAAGGCAGAATTCCAGGCCTTTCTTCCACAGCACCACTGGGTGGGTTCGAACCACCAACCTTTAGGTTAGTAGTTGAACACGAACTGTTTGTGCCACCCAAGGACCTGACTACTTGATAGCCACTCTGAATAAGGGAGCTACTTCTACATTTTTTTCCCTCTGCTGCTCAGTCAAATACCGTAATGGACATAATTTGCCTATGTTCTCTCTATAAGAGTACATTTGCCCCAGAATACGTCTTATTTTCCCAAATTCAGTTAAAATGGGTTACTTTGGTAACATTAGTGGCAGGGAACATTGCCCAAAATCAAACACAACTTTATATTGTTATCCCATTTTCTATCATTACCTATGTGTTTATGGTGCTATTAATTACCAGCTAGGCTATTTTTACAGATCAGATTAAAACTGTAAACAGACAAACAAAACCATCTTTAGCTGTCAAACGTTGTCCTGCGGTACAGCCACTTACCCGTTTAGCACAAAAGCTGTAGCTACTAGAGGTTGCTGCCAAACCGCAGCCATGCTACCTCTGGGCTTGACAGGTCAAAATGGAGAAATTCCATCCTCCTGAGCCTGGAGCAGCTCTCTGGACCTGGGAGGAATTCCAAGGGCTGAGAGACTCCCCAGAACCAGGGGCAATTGGATGCTCTTGGCCCCAGAGGTTAAAATCACCTTGGGAACCACAGTGACTTGACCTGCACCCATGACTCTATGATCTGCGGAGAAGGACAGATTTGCCAGGGGAACAGGAAGCTTCCACGCGCCTAGAAATCATTCAGCACAGAAACTGGCCCTGGGCCTTCAAAATAGGCTCCCTTTGAATATGATTTGGCTGGAAAGAGTCTTAAATACGTGTAACGTGATTATTCTCAGTTGGACTATTTTCTTCACTTCCTGTCTGCAGGCCCGAGTTTTCGGAAGTAACTAATGTGTATGCAACATTTTAAACTTTAGGTAAAATGGGGTTATTTAGTAGTTTTAAATTTGTAGTTGCCTGCCTGTAGTTTACGTTAAAAGTGAGCTCCTATGTACCATTATGCATACCTATATTATTTTAAGTATGTGTAATGTGGATGTGTACAGTACAGTACTGAATTTGTCATTTGAATCAAGTGTGGTGTACTCTGTTTTCAGATGACTTGGACAACTTGTCTGGCTTTGCAGAGATGTATACTGGGTAGATCGCAGCTTTCTGTGTCGGGGGAGGACTGCCTTCGTGTGGTGTATCTGGCCTGGTTACCCAAGCTCTGTCCCTGCAGCTCCCTTATCCCCAAACTGGACATTTCAATCATTAAAGAACAAAATTTCTGTGAAATGAAAACTTTTTGTATGGGAGCCACTTATCAAATTGATTTTTAGCAGTAATAGTAAGCTAAAGAATAAACATTTGATATTCAGCATCTGAAAATATCTCACGGTGTTTTCTTTGGGGGAGGGAAATGATCATTTTAGCCAGCAGTTTCAAATTTGACCTTGAATTTTTTAAAGTAGTTACATTGCTTGGAACAGCTGGTTTTCTACTTTTCCTTTCCTTTCCCTTCTTCTCCCCTCCCCTCTTTCTTTCCTTCATTTTAAAAAATGTTCAAACAAGCACAGTCTTATTAAAAAAGTTGAAGATACAGCAAAAGGACTGATCTTTTCTTGAGTAAGTTTCTGACCTAATGCCCTGTCACCTCCGAATACCTCAGTATGTATTTCTTACAAACGAGAACACTCTTCTCCATAACTACAATTACAACCATCAATATCAGAAAATCAACAATGATACATTGTTACCATCTGATCTTCGGACCTGGCTCAAGTTGTTACAGCAAAAGATTGCATTCAGAATCTTCCTTGGGATTTAGTTGTCATGTCTCTAGTGTCCTTCAGTCTGGACAGCTCCTCAGTCTAGACTTTCATAACCTTGGCACTTTTGAAGATTATAAGCCAGTTATTTTATACAATGTCCTTCAATCTGGGTGTTATGGTGCTTCTTCATGATTAAAATCAGGTTATCTATTTTTGACAAAAATATACAGAACTGATGCCGTGTTCTTTTCATTGCATCTTACTAGGACACATTCTGGGAAGCATTGTTCTTTTTGTGCTGTGTTTGATTTCTAGCAAATAACATTGGCTACAGCATTATCCCTTCAGTCTTAAAAGAAAGTCACTAAGAGACTAAGGACTTTGCTGGGGGGTTCCCCTATAACCTTTCCTTTCACTCTCAACTGGGGTTTCCTATACTTAGGATGTCCCACCTCCTTCTCTAAATCTCTTTTTGAAACTCTCCATCACTTCCTTGAGAAAACTCTAGTTATTATCTCATTTAGACTCTTGGTCTTGTCCAGTGGATCATGTTCCAAGTCGGAGTCCTGCAGTCATGAGTAGAGTTTTGGGTTGAACCTCATACTCAGCTGTGTAGGTGCTGGGGTAGAGGAAGGGCTGGGGGTCTGCGCTTCAGTCCTGTGGGTAATGATGAACTCAAGTCCTTCAATTCCACTTTCCTTTTCATTACTTCCACTGAAAGAAGCTGTGGACCTATTGGCTTCCTTGCTACTTGGTCTATTAAAGTGAGCACATCCCTGAACAATAAACTGTACTTGGGAGTCAGTACAGCCTGAACCCATGTTAAGAAAAAACTATTGTCTCACTTAGCCAGGAACCTGCCTCGCCCTTGGTGCCACTGGGTCCCTATCACTGTGAAATAAATTATTTTCTTGCTTAATCTGGCAGGGCCTGCCAGAATTCTAAAAGAATTTGGCACTAGCTTTTAATGGCTGTTCTCTATTAATGTGGGACATGGGCTAAACTTAATTAAATTATTTTGGGTCACAGTTTTCCTTTAATGGAAATCACGGTGGGGATTGTCTATTTTCCTCCATTCCTTGATCTATATTAAATGCTATGGTGTCTGAATTTATTTCCTAGCAACAGCCCCCCACCCCCCCCCAAAAAAAAAGGCTGTTTCTGGGAAGCACTCTTCTTTTAACATAAAAAAAAAAAAACCCACGTGAATGAACATTAGAAATATGGGAACCATTGACTACCTTCGGTCGGAACTTGGATCTAGCCTAACATTCCCCGAACAGTGTTTTAAGAGTGCATCCTATCGGTATATGAGGAGCAAAGGAGTGATTTAAAATAATCAAATGCCTCCCTACCCTTTCCTTCCCTGTGCTTGAATTGTGGCTTTAAAGCAAAACGTTTCAGAAACCTGACAGTCCAGATTTTCAAAGTCTCTAGAATAATCAGTTATATCTGAAATATCAAATTTGATTACAAGGAGAAGTACTTATGAGGTTCAGGAGGATAGAGGCTCCTCGCCCACAGGATATTAATGCTGGAGAGAATCCCAACAACCTCCAGTCTAACGTCATAGCTGGTCCAAAGAAATGAAATGATTTACCTGTGGTTTTTTTTTTTTTTTTTACATACCCAGTAAGTATCAGAAGCAGACCGGAAACAATACGTCTTATTTCTGACCTCATTGCTTACCTCTTTCTCCACTTGCTTTATCTTACCCAATCTAACTTCATATATCCTATATCCTTTCCCTAAATAACAGGATTCATTCTCTCTTACCTTTCATCCTCTTCCATCCACAGGAGGAGACCATGAAGAGGATAAGGAAGGTGGAAGAAAGGTTCTGGGTGGGCAGTGGGTACAGGAAGGCTAACCTTTAGCTAAGCTGTGGGAGAAGAAGCTTCTCTCTCTTCAACAAGACTTGTCCCCTACCTCAAGCCCCACCCATCCTCCAGAGCCAGTGTTCTCCCAACACTCTACTCTGCCTCTGATCCAATGGTGATGGTGCTAAACCCCCTCCTTATCCAGGTTCTAACCACACATGAGAAGCTCTCTAGCCAACAACAATTTTTTGGATGAAAGGGTCAGTGGGAATAAGAGCTGGATCCCTGCATTCTGCAACTCAGATCCTATGCTTTTACTTCCTAGAGTTTATTTGCAGCTTTAATACTCTAATACTCCATTGTCTCTCATTAAGATCATTTATCTCCTGATCACTCCAGTAAGAAATAACTTGCTAGCACTAACCACTCTTTCTAGGGTTTCTTCTGGTAAGCATTTGGAATAAGAGAAGTAGTTCCTGTCAGTCACCAAATTTTCAGTGCCATACTGCAACCTTATCAGAATCTATATTTTGCTCTGTTAACCAAAACTCTAGCTGGAGTAATAATCGCCTTACCTAACCACTAACCATAAAATGGCGCATATTCAGGCTCTGTGCTGGCCACTAGTTTGGACTGGCTTCTGGCCCAGGAAACTGTAGTCTTTAAATAGACACCACACTTGGTGTGGCACCAGGGCACTAAAAAACAAGGTTTGAAGGGGAAGGGACATGGAGATAAGACCTCCTGACTGATACTGTAACCACTGTAAATTTCTAAACATTCTAAGGAGGCTACACTGTCTCAAGTAATCTCTCTCCGGAAGAGATAGTATGCAGGTGGTTTTTCCCTCAAATGTCATATTAACACCTTCTGAGAAGAGAGAATGAGAAATTTCTGCCAATTGGGCTTAAGTTCACAGTCATGAACTTTAGATAATTGACATCAGTGCCTTGGCATCCTCGCAAGACTAAAATAGAGACTCACTTCTCTCTGACTACACTTCTTCTTTCAATACCACTGATTCGCTGCCCTAATCCTTGGCCACATTACTGTGTTGTGTTCAGGAAACAGTTTTGCCTGGAATGATCTCTTTAGGGGCTGGGATTTGTCTTGTTTGCTAAGTTCCGTGGGTGTGGGGCTGCTGCTGTGATCATCTTTGTGTGTCTTTGGATTCATGAAATGTGAGGGAACAGAAGACAACACTCTCATTTCAGTGATAAAAATTCCAGGCAGTAGTAGTTGAAAGAACTCAGACTCTACCAAATATCTGAGCTTAAGCAGAATAAGATTTGGGGGAGGAAGAATTAAGGATTTTAATTCTTTTGCACTTTAAATTATTTGGACTCTAACTTGCAAGAGAATTTAGTCTTTGAACTTCAATTTCTTCTGTGAATTTCACAATGGGAGGGAGTTCATATGCAAATTTCAGGCATTTTTACGTTGTTGGAAATTCACTATTGGAATATGTTAGTCTTGCCATTTAATCACATCGCATAACCTCTGGTGAGCTATATTGGGCAGTGTAGTTGGGCGTAATTTGGTTTGGGAAATAGAAGAGGGAGCAAATTCACAGCCTTAGATACAGTGTGGACTTGCAGTTAATCTAATTAATGTACCGTCTGGGAGTAATTTTATGCTTCCCACCTGTAGTCACAGGAGGATACCAAAGGAGCCATAAGTGGTATTGATGCAGCCACGGAGATTGGAGCAGAACTGTCCTGATGAACAGCTCATCTCCTCCCTTGCGTCACACTCTTGGTTGATCATATTCTTTATGGTTAATCCCAGGGGATAGGACAAAGAAAGATGGGAAACGATTAGGGAAATTGTGTCCCTCAATTTGTTTTCTTATGTGAGGGTTCTAGACTAACACCCTGGCCTTTAAACATACTTTTTTGCTCCACCCCTTATGATTGGTAAAAAATTAAAAAACTCCAACTCATAGCAAGTTGGAGGTAGAACTGCCCCATGGGGTTTCCAAGAAGCAGCTGGTGGATTTGAACTGCCAACTTTTTTGGTTAGCAGCTGAGCTCTTAACCACTGTACCATCTATTGGTCCATGTTTATTGACTTGAAAGAGCTGATCAGTTACAAATTTCCAACCACTAGGATGTTTATCTTTATTATTTTCTCTCCATTTTAGATCCACGTGAGGCAGAGATCCTCCGTAGTGTTTCATTTTGCATACTCAAGTTTTCCCTATAGATACCCTGTCCCAATTTTCTGATTGAGACTAGCAAGGTGGTGTTCTTTTTTTCTTCAATAAGTTTAATGAGTTTGGCTTCACTTAACAGGTTTTTCTGGTGGTCTTCTGGAGAGTTGACAGTTGAAAGATATCATTAGATATCATTATTCTTTTCAGGAAAATAGTGACAAGGTCATCTGCTGAGGTTTTTGAAAGCCTGGTAGCTTCAAAGAAGGGAAAAATGTTTGGAAAATATTCTTTGGTCAATGTGATAAGGCATAACCCAAAAACCCAAACTCATTTTCACTGAGTTGATTCTGACTCCTGGCATCCCCATGTGTTACAGAATAGAATTGTGCTCCATAGAGTTTTCTTGGCTGTAATCTTTAAGGAAGCAGATTGTCAGGATTTTTTTCTGCAATGCCACTCGATGGGTTTTGAACCACCAATCTCTAGGTTAGTAGTTGAGTGCAAACTGCTTGTACTACCCAGGGGCCCCTTCTGATAAGGAATAGACTCTCAGAACCACGTTTTTTGCCTCAACTTGGAATTTTGCAGAGAGGGGTAGTCACTTGGGGAGGAGGGGAGAGTCCTACTAACATGGACTCAGATGGTATGATATAGGACAGTTAGGGTTAGTGGCTACCATCTTGACCTCGGAGTTAGTGTTCCCAAAACTCCTTATCTTTCAGATGGAACAGCTCAGGCTCTGGTGGAAGCAGGGCTTTGAACCAGTTTGTTAGGTTTGAACACCTGCTGAGAATTTGCATTTCTAACAAGTTCCCGGGTGATGCTAATTCTGCTGGTTAGGGACCGATTCTGAGAACCACTAATACAGCCAAACCAAAATCAAACCCACTGCCCCCAGGTAGATTCTAACTCAGAGAGATCAGTCCTATAGGGTTTCCAAGGCTGTAAATCAGACTGCTACAGCTTTCTCCTGAGGAACTGCTGGTGGTTTCAAACTGATGACCTTTCCATCACTGTAACCACTATACCACCAGTGCTCCTTACTAGTAGAGCCCTGGCTCTCAGAGAATGTATTATACGTAAGAATCACCTGGGGATCTTGTTAAACTCTGGATTCTGATCCAGCATATCTGGGGTGAAAAAGCATACTCTCAGCAGGGTTGGAAGCCCTGGGTGGAAGTGGAGTCCCTGATACCTGCCTGACTCCAGTTCTCAGGTGTCTCTTGTTTACTTGGCTCCGAGACAGCTCTCTTAAGTTCTGTAGCACCTTTCCTCCATTCCACTAGGCTTCTTATCCCACTTCACCATCCTCTGTTGCTCTTAGAACAACAGGAGAAGCTTGTAGTCACAGAAAGCTTTCATCTGCTTCCTTGTGTAAAATATATCAGCAGAAGTTTGAAATAATAATTCAAATAAATCTAGAGGTATCACAGAAGTGAGATGAGCTTTGATATGCTCAAATACATATATAACTTAGGGAAGAAATGTAATCATTCTCCTGCCTTCTAATCCATTCTTTTTAAATTTATTTTTATTTTTTATTGTGGTAAATATATATACATACACAAAGGAGTGAGCCCTCACGACGTAGTGGTTAAGCACTCAGCTGCTAACCGAAGGGTCAGCAGTTCGAACCAGCTGCTGTTTGGGAGAAAGATGTGGCAGTCTGCTTCTGTAAGATTACAGTCTTGGAGACCCCATGGGGCAGTTCTACTCTGTCCTATAGGGTCACTACGAGTTGGAATGAACTCCGCAGCAGTGCGCTTGGTTTTGGTTAAAACATTTTCTATTTCAACATTTTTTACATGTACCATTCAGGGACATTAATTACATTCATTACGTTGTACAACGATCACCACTGTCTGTTTCCATATCTTTCCATCACCCTTAATAGAAGCTCAGTGCCCCCCAGCCCCTCCAGCTATGGCTCCCTGACTTCTTAAAATATGCAGAGATGGGTATTTCCTGTATAAACAATCTTTTTTTCAGTAGTTCTTACTAGAATGTATTTCTTATTTGTTAAAATTTAAACCAATTTCTTCTGGCCATTAATAAAAATAGCTCAGACTAACTTGTGCTGAATGTTTGCTAGGACAAGTCCACCAAGCCTCTCCTGAGATCATACTATACCCTTGAAGTTAGTAAACCTCTTCCTCACCTTCTGAGCTAAATGAACCTAATTTTCCCCTTATCTGATTTCCAAAAGACAGTTTCGATTTCTCTTTTTTTTTTTTAAATGTATTATTGGTAAAGGCCGGGGTGGGGCATTAATTAAGCAAAGCTCAACCTGCAAAAGATCCTTAACTCAAATGCCAGCCTCTGAGTGTTTAAACTTTTGAAGTTTTGGCTTATTTGAAGTCGTTTGGGTTTTTCCCTCCTTTGACTATTTTCATCACCAACAACAAACACTGGCTCCTGGAGGCATTGAATATTACCATTTCAAGCACCCCACCCAATTCAAGCTCTCCCCTACTGTGGTCGTGAAGAGCACCTGCAGCCACAACTGGCTGTGGGAGCCATTTGGAAGCCTTTTTTACTTAAAGGCAGAGCAGAGGTAGGACACAGGGCTCAGAAGAGATAACGAGGCTGAGTTCTGATGCCTACAGTCTAGAAATTCTACCACCCCCACAAAGAAACAAAACAAAAAGTCTTGCTAAGCATTTTTTCCGTAGTATAATTTGCTTTTCCAAAGAAGCGGTAGTTAATGCTGCTGTAGATCAAATTAACATATGAATTGTTAAAAAAAAAAAAAAAAAAGACAAACCTGAGTTTAAAACATTTTCTTTAAAAAAAATAGCTTAGGACTTTTTTTTTTTTTTTAATTACATGAAAGCAGTTTACAATGTGATTTTACAATTTTCTATTCTCGTAATTATAAACTTTTTGGCTTTTAAGGAGTCCTGGTGGTTTAAGTGCTGGGCTGCTAACCAAAAGGTTGGCAATTTGAACCCACCCGCTACTCCGCAGGAGAAAGATGTGGTAAAGATTTACAGCCTTGGAAACCCTAAGGGGCAATTCTACTCTGAAGTATAGTATTGCTACGAGTGGGAATCAACTTGACGGTAGTGGGTTTGGTTTGGTTTTGGTTTTTGGCTTTTGCACCTCACACCTCTTCATTTTCCCACAGTTGTCACTAGTTTTGAGTTTTCCAATTTCTTTCTCGGTATTACCACTTTCATTGTCCTCACGTTCTTTGTAGTTGGGTACAGGAGCTAGGGGTGTAGCAATTCCAGACTTATGAAACCTGGGCTTGTTGCAGGTAAAGCCCTGCAATTACACTCAATTCCATTTAATTCTAACCTTTGCAAGTGATTTTTTTTTTAAATAGTGGAAGTGCCTTTGCTTTAGTGTGTGCACACATCTTCGCCTTCTACTGATTCCACTGTCCAACACACTCAGTCTCTGTTTCCTCATCTACGACATAATTTCTGAAGTGTCTTTTATCTCTACAAT